>NW_027248277.1:28384529-28699002 GCF_041260155.1 Ptychodera flava
CTTGCAGTCTTGCTTCCTCGTCACAATCATTGAAAACATAAACAGAACCGAAAAAATCTGCCAAGTTAGCCGGTGAGGACCGAGAAAGAGCTGAAAGATTTTACGTGTACACTCACGCTGCGCTGTAGGTCGCCATGTTAGATTTAACACATGAACGTCGCTGCATAGTCAACTTCAACGAGACTTATTTCAAAAACGGAGGCTTAAGCCACTGAGATTTTTTCAGATCGTATGGACCTACTCAAGATACGTCCCCTCCCTACTTCTCATGGAAATTTGACTTTGGATATGCTTTTGCGGCAGTGTTTAGTGAACGGCATTTTCGGTCGCTCGAAAACCATGAAAATAAGGCTAACGCAAAAACGAATCGATAAAACCCCATAAAAAATCATCGGCGAACACTAACTAAGAGTACAATTCAGCCGCTAACTGGAAACAGGACGGATGCTAAACGAAGGCTGAGATATCTGCGGATAAAATTCTGGCGAAAAATGCCATAACCGTCACTCACTGGCTAGAGGGCGCTGTTCGAATTTGAACTAAATCCCTAATTATGCATGCAAATGAAGTACCCTCCTTTCAGACTGTTTGGAAAATGTGTTGGCCCTGAAAAGTGCCGTTTATGGTTTGGGTTTGATGGCCGACCGGCTTTAACTGTTGACTGGCTGTCCTTACTGCTGTCGTATATCACTGCCACACGACGGCGTTTGCGTTTCGGAGACTGCGGTGATGTTGCTCCTCCGATATTTACTGCAACGTTTATGGATCAATTATTATAAGTTGCCGTACCAAATATTCCACCGACTGCCGCTGTTGCCGCAGGATGTTGAAACGCGGTCGCAGAGGAGACGACGTTGCTGCTGACGTTCGATGTTAACGTTGCCAGAGAAATAACCGGTCGGGGTTCTGGGTTGTTGGCGTCTTCCAGTCTGTCATTTGGTGTTCTTTCTGACGCAGTGCAGGTTGGTATTAAACGTGAAGATCACGAGAGAATCTTCGACATCCGCTGCTGATCGTCAAGCGAATTCACCGCGAATGGTTCACGCTTCGCACGTTTCGGTGACCGGAAAACTGCATGAGTTTTCTTGGGGGAACTCCGCTGTCATGCAGACGTCTGATGGTTGTTCGTCTCACGCTGAGGTCACGGTTGTTTTTTTGACCCTCGATACCGGATTTCTTACAAATCGTACTCAAGATGGTATCTAACTTGCATTTGGTTTGTTTGCCTTTGCCCTGGGTCTTCAATTGGGCACGTTTTGCTCTCAAAGTTGCCTGCAAATTGCTAAATTCTTTATCGTGGCTGATGGAGATTTTGTAACCACTCTCACCGAATAAGCGATCTATCCCACGCTGGTAGGTCGTAAGCGAGTCTGGTTCGTACACAACCATCTTTTTGACTGACGGACGCCAGCGTAAAAGCTGCCGAGATAGCATTCGAGGACAATCTGGTGGAATTTCGCATGAGAGAAAATGCCGAGAGAGTTTGACCGGTTGACCTCGCTGTTAATTTTATGCAGGAAATTACAATAACAATGCTTGGTCGAATGACGCAGTGCCTTGAGGGTGGGATCGCCAGTGGTATAGGGGGAGGAGTACCTTCCCGATGGTGATAAGTGGTGCGGATTACCGTCGCCTAGGTGACTGGCGTTGCAAATACCTGGACTGAACCCACGCGTGGACTGAACCATTTGGTTTTTTTTTTGGGTGTCGATGGTACTTTGACAATAAAAGTAAAGATGCACAGATATCGAGTTTATTGTCTTGTTTATGAGCGGCCAGTATTTCCAACAGCATGAATTACGTGCATTTGCCCTAGAAGAAATAAATAATTTCGAATAAAACATCGCGAATATAACCACATTCCTTAAGCTCGACGTACCCCAAAGAACCATGAAATCGCCCGACTTTCGATTGAAGAGATGAGTTTTGCCAAACCGCGTATACAGACAAAGTGGCAGATGACTTTATTTTTAGAATCATAGACAGTATAGCGAGATGTAAAAAATGTGAAAGAGGCTCCCCATCTAACTATCCTAAATGTTTTTGTGTCGAGTTTGTGTTTGATTCGTTTCGAAAATGTGTTCCTACATTCTTATCCGATTGTGTGTGTTAATAAAAATGTTTGTTTCGCTTTGGATATTTGTAGAGAAGTTTGGATTAGTGTGTACGGTAATGTTTTGTTTGTGTGGGGAAAGCTTATGGCGAGACGCAGCCGGACCTATGTTGTTACAAAAGTTGATAGAGTCGCCCTTTGACGCTTGCGTTTCGAAACCCGGTTGTGGTTTCTCATCAGTCGCGGTGTAGATTCTTTCCTTAGTTTGTGTTTGTGAAAATTTATTTTAATGCATTTTAGAGGTCTTGCTTTTCGATTAGCGAGGCAAGTATATTAATTTTTGGTCACGTTGTGAGTCCGTTTGGTGGTTCGGTTTGTTTGTTCTATGTTTCTTTACTTCGGTCACTGTCCCTCTATCCACCAGGGACTGTGCTTCGGTAAATTTTGTTTTGACTGGTGTGTCTTTTAGATTTTTGCGGAGGTTTGTGAATTTTTAGGCAATAAGTACCACTTGGGGTACGGATTTTATGTTTATTGGATCAAGATACTCACAAGTATCCTGGTTGATGTGCTTGTTCTCGTACATTTTGATTCATAGTTCGTTTACTTTGTTTACTGTTTGTTCTGGCTTGTTGTGTATAATACTGAGTGTTGCGTAATTGCCTTTCGCATTCGAGTACGTAATCGTTTGTGTTGACAATGACGAAACCCGACCCTTGTCGAGGGTTTTTTCCCGAAATTTGTCTATTGTTTGCAAGCTGGTTTATCGCGATTCTTTTAGCACGCGACATGTTTGTTTCCTTGTTTGAAAGGGTATCTCTAGAAGTGCGAGTTTAGCAGCTTCAGATAGCTTTCAAGTTTTTGGTGTTTGTTGTTTGTGGAGCCCAATTTGACTTTTCTTTGACAATTTGACTTTTCTTTGAATTTGTGTTGTTGCGATTGTTTGTGTCTCACGATGTAGCGTAGTCACATTTTACGACTTTATTTGTTGAAATCCTGAGGTGGTTTTATTCTGTTTGGTTTTGTTGGCGTCCGAACTAATTTTAAGGCCTTTGCCTAGTACTATTTTTAGGAGTTTCATAGTTTGAGCGATGATAGGTTGTTGTTGAATTTCATGTTGTTGTCGGCTTTTCTTTGGAAATAGCTGATTTATTTCCACGGCCATTTTTTCTTTCACGTTATTTTTATGTGTACGAATTTTGTTATTTCTTTAAGTGTTTGTGTGTTCTATGTCATTTTATGGGTTTTTTGGGTAGTTCTCTTTTTGGAGTGTTTGGTGGCCCTGAAAAGGGCCGCTTGGTATGGGTTTTTGTTAGCGCTTGGCGCGTTTGTTTTGGCGATGAGCCTATAGCTTTTTTATGCTTCTTTTCGCCGATTCGATGTGCTTGGTAAGTAGGTGTTTGCCGCCTTCTTGTCACTGTGTGTGCGTACATGGACAGTCTGCATAGCCCTTGAATGTGGTCTCGATTTTGATCAAACCATGGAGGTACCTCCATGATCAAACTTACAATTAAGGAGTATATATCAAAACTGATAAATGATTTATGTTTTCACATGGGTTCACAAAAAGTTTCGCCCCGGTGTTCATTTTTGGCCCAGGAATTCCATCTACCCACCCTTTACAGAGTAGTAAGCTTATGGGGCAAGTAAATATGGATGCGCCGGTGCGATTCAACGATCAACCTCTATATCGCATCGAAAGTCAACAATTTTACGGCACGGACTATGATTTTATAAGTTTATACACAGTCCCTCGTGGATAGAGAGACTGTGGTTTATATAAAAATTATAAGGCGCGGGGTATTATATATTGACTGATTACTGTAGCTATAGATAGGCTACATTCAGGACGGGCAGCGACGGGCAGTAATTAGTAGGCAAAACACGGTCCCTCCACAGAGGGACCGTGGCAAAACAGGTGGTTTTCACCGTGGGCAGAACTCGGTGCAATGATACTGAACATTAATAGTTAGCCTGTCACCTTGAAGGTAATGCTGTAGGTGAAACAAGTAAGCTTACTTCAAACGCACGATGGTACAAACATTCCTACCTCCATGGTACAAACAATGAAACAACACCACAAGTGAAACGTACACATAGAAATACACGCGTTCCTACGTTGTGCCCACCCGGGCCACGCGATTTAAATATGACTGATACTGCTGGATAGTGTTAATTGGGTCGGTAAACAGTCAACTAATAGTTTAATTGACAACCTGGGTGATTGGCAGGTCGTGTCCAACGACGCATATGTAAAGCAGGCCAAAAGACAAAAGCCCGCAAAGTTATTGACAGCTGGCCAGGGGTCACCATGAATACGTAATGAAGCTTCACTACGCAGAAACTGCGTAGTCAAGCCCTTCTTAACCGGTCAAACTCTCTCGGCATTTTCCGGCATGGGATATCGGTCTTGTTTCAGAAGGTCACATAGTACGCGCATCCACTTGTTGAACTGGTTTACGGCACAATTTGTGTACTGCACCGTATTTTTCTTCCTCTGCTCGGTGATCAGCTCTTACTTGTCGGTCTCCAAACAGTCCATGTAGCGCGATCGCGATGGCTGAACGTTAGAGGAAACGGGCCGCGTATTTTCCTTCATACCAAAAATATGTTCCAGTAGCTCCCAATTCCTCCGCCAGACGGAATAGCTCGCAAATTTCTTCGTCGAGATGTTCTGGACGTTCTTGGGCCATTTTGTCGTGTTTTCTGCTCAGTTTACGTAGCAGTGAACGTGAGACGCACCTTACCGAATTGGGAAATAGGCCTACTGAGAAGGCGCAAACGACAAAAAATTTGTCCTAACGTCCGGCCTGGTTCGTCGTCAGCAGTTACAGTCTGCAGCCCGTCAGGTTTATAGGATATAGTATTTTAGTACAGTTCAACACCTTGATATTTAACCTAGCATGTCAAAATTTCAGGCCATTCTGAATGCAGTTTATCACAAACAAGTATCGCTTTATTTTTTTCTAAATATTTTTTATGGAAATCACGCTAAGCCGGTCAGGTAAATGCTTCGCAAGCTCAGCCGCGGTGAGACAAACATTATACTACGCAGAAAAAAAAGTTCCAACAGGGACGTACAACAGGGGTAATTCGGATTTTCAATCTGTCCTGCTCTACGTCACACTGACACACAGGTGACGATTCGGGCCAATTCATTATATATATATATATATATATATATATATATATATATATATATATATATATATATATATATATATATTATATATATATTATATATATATATATATATATATATATATATTCCTTCTGTCTTTCTTTTTTCTATATTTTTTATGTACTTATATTTATTTATTTATTTATTTATGTAGTTCCTCTGTTAGATGAATCTCACTCCCTAGTGCAAGCTCGGAAGCTCTTCAACAGAGAAGCTCGATCCACTGGACATGATGTTCTGCCCGACAATGTTGATATTATTTTCGTGACATCTGAATTGTACTTAGCAGTTGCAAGCACTACTGATTCAAAAGCATACGGCCCTTTGGGAGGTACTTTTGCGACAAAAGATGTTGACGTTGGCAATGGTGTGTTGCTTGGAGTAAGTGAAACAAACGGACTTCAGATCAAAGCATCGATGCTTACAGACGGTTGGGATTCGGTACCAAACAGTTGTTGTGTGATTCGTGTTGCGTGGTATGGGCACCAAATTATTGGTGTAAACGACGAGAAAATGCTTGTTTTGCGTGAGGATGTATCAGCTAGTTGGAAGGTGATTGAAAACAGTGGAGGTGTCCTATCGGTCGTCTACACAAACGAGTATGGCATTCTTGGCCTTTCATTAGACGGTGAACAAATACTTGAAGCCAAAGTTGACCCGTTCGAGTGGATTAGCAGGAGCGGTAATGTACAAATAGATACACCTTTACTTGATTTTACGATGCTCCAAGGTAATGTGGTTCACTTGACAGATACATTCATCGCTATTTGCGCCGGAGTTTTACCGACATCTACGTCAAGTGAAAATGTGAACAGAGGTAAGGCGGCATTCATTAGAGTATGGTGAGAGTCTTACCCTTGAACATGGAGGTTGTAACTTCTCATTCAGTTAGTCACTGTTATAAATAACTAAATTTCATATAAAAGAGAAATTACGACAATTCGCACACGAATCACAAAACCTTTGACCTGGGAAAATTACAAATTTAAGAGGGCCACCTACATGATTCTGAGTTGTTGTGTACTAGTATATAATGCATTTTTGATATTTAGCAATGGTCTTATTCCTTTATTAACATACTTAAAATATGAAAGGGACACAGCCAACGTTTTACAATTATTTTGGATTTGTTAGGTCAAGCAACACTACAGTATTAATGTCTCTCTATTCAATTCTGATATTAACAATTGAAAGCGTGCGTTAAATGAATGTAGCGTGGAATACGTACTAGGTAGGAAAATGGATAGTGGAAACGCTACTCATTGTGTATTCATTATTGTGACGAAAAGAGTGAAAAGGGAATATATGCAGTAAAATGATAGACTTTAGGTTTCAGGGGGAACAAGAGATGGCATCCTTGCAAGACAAATCATTATAAAATTCAAAAACACTTTCTTTGATTAATTTGTTTTGCTAAGCCTCAATAACCACAAGTTTCTACGGCAGCGAATGTGACTACGAAATGTCATTATTGAAAAACCATGAGTAGTAATTTGCTCAGCTGCCTTCATTCAGAAGTTCGATAATTTCAATTGTTGGCTAAAATCATAATGCTTGTCTTTTTTTTCTCTGAACGTAACACATGTTGAGATTTTGTGATGTAATTTCAAAGTGAAATACAATTCAATTCCAAACACGAAGAAATATATTTGTATAATATATCATTGTTTTTTATTGTATTGTATTGTATTGTATTGTATTGTATTGTATTGTATTGTATTGTATTGTATTGTATTGTGCTGTATTGTGTTGTGTTGTGTTGTGTTGTGTTGTGTTGTGTTGTGTTGTGTTGTGTTGTGTTGTGTTGTACTGTACTGTACTGTTCTGTTCCGTACTGTACTGTACTGTGCTTGTACTGTGCTGTACGGTACTGTACCTTGTTTAATTGAGTGCAATTCGTGCAGCGTCAGTCGATAGTCTGACGTAGCGTAAATGACACCTAATGCTGTTTAAAGTTACCAAACAGATGTGATTGGGTAAAAGTAATCGATTTTCATAGACCAATGCAAAGAATTTTTCAAATTATGAGCTAACCTGTAATCCTCTCGTGGCCTTATTTTTATTCCGCAACTCACAAATGTAAGGAAATGTTTTATTAAACTGTCTCATTCGCTGACTATACGATGTTTCCACAGAAGACAAAACCAAGGCATGTACGACATCTTCTCCATATCTATAGAGGGCGCTTTCAATGGAACAACATCACGTTCGGCTCGGCTCTTGCCTATTTTCAAGTTTTTTCATAGGTTATGCAAGTTTAACAAGGGAAACATGAAATGCAACGACTGTCCAGCGAAGAGGAACGTGTCATTGTGTCAAGGTGATCTTATGCTATGTGTGAAGTGTGAAAAACGCAGATTTGGAACGGCCCGGTCAACAACTGACTCCTCAAATGCAACGACCATGATGGCAGCAGCCACACCCGAAGCGTGAACAGGTGTAACTTCAAGTTTTGACTCAGTTTTCAAGAATGGGAACGAAGACACTGATAAAATCACGATGGTGTTGCGGGGAATAACAGAAATCAAGAGTGAGGTTAGAGAACTTAAAGAATCTCAACGAGAACTTGTAAAATCGGTAGATTTTATAAGCAATCAGTTTGAATCGATGAAAATGCAAATGCAGGAGCTACAAAAATCTAATGACACCTTGCAGCAAGACAATAGTCAATTACGCAATCGTGTGTCTGCACTGGAATCAGAGCTACGAACAGTGGACCAGTATAGTCGCCGGATAAATTTAGAAATTGCAGGTATTCCTGAACCCGAAGAAGGCAAAGAAGATACAGACACTGTCGTTCTGAATGTGCTACGTAAAATAGACCCGTCGGTAGACTCGAGTGATATTGATGTTACACATCGTATTGGAGTGAAACAAACTATTAGAAATGACGATGATACAAGACGCGATAGAAATACTCGCACAAGACCTATTATTGTCAAATTCATGACAAGGAAGAAACGAAACTACATCTTTGAACACCGGAGAAAATTACATGGAATACAACCAGAGAACTGGGATATCAGCAGATGAATGCTATTTTCATCAATGAAAATATGTGTAAATCACAACGGCAGTTCCTACACAAGGTAAACGAGGCAAGGAAGAGAGCCAGGTTCATGTATCTTTGGACAGTAAACGGTAACATATACGTAAAGAAAGGCCAAACTGACCGATCTAAGTGTATTTCTAATGAGGATGATATCAAGAACATTCGTTAGTCAGCTTGGTTACACAAGTAAACACATTTTTAGTGATTATGAGATATATTTCACTCTTGTCACAGTAAACATTATCGAGTATCACACTTGATAATATGAATGAAAGAATTGACGATAATTCCTGTATTACGGTAACACCTTCTGACTTCAACGATAGGTAACAGTCCATCAGTCATCGTTCATTAACAGTCTCACACGTGAATGCTCGTTCCCTCAATAGAAATTTTGAGGATTTTTGTCTGTTGTATTATGATATTCTAAAACATCAGTTTAAAATTATTGGCGTGTCTGAGACTTGGCGAATTGATGATCCCAGCCTTCTCTCATTAGATTCCTACGCACTTGAGGTAAACTGCCGTGAAGTCGGAAGGGGTGGAGGCGTTGCTGCCTATATTCACTCAACTGTTAATTACAAAAAACTCTCATTCACCATAGCTAATTGTGAGTCACTCTGGCTAGAAATATATGATAGGAAGCAATCTTCTGTTATTGGTATACTATATAGGAAGCCTATTACTGCAGTTTCAGACTTTGAAGATGACCTTTTGAATGTACTCAACTGTTTAAAACTAGACAAAAAACATTGTATACTTCTTGGCAACTTCAATATTGACATTTCCAGTCAGAGTAGAAGTGAGAAACATTTTATGACAGCATTAAGCTGTTTACATTTAAACCAGTTAATAACTTTACCTACAAGAGTTACTGAAGTTACACGTACTACCATTGATCATATCTATACAAATATCAGTAATTGTCCCATTTACTCAGGAACAATTGCCTGTGATATATCAGATCATTTACCCACCTTTGCAATTTTTAACTCCTATACAAGGTAAAGTTACTTATAGAAGTTATAAAGAATTCAATGTACAAGATTTGTAAATGATCTCACTGGTCAACCGTGGAACGAGTTTTACCCACTGGTAGACGTCACTGGTAGACGTCAATGAAGCCTACGATACAATCTATTCCGTATTTAGTAACTGTTGTAATAGATACCATCTGTTGAAAGAACCATCAAATACATTAAAAAGTGCAAGCCTTGGATCACTAATGCAATAAGAAACTCAGTGAACAAAAAACATAAGCTTTATAAGAAAACGTTAAATTCAAATTGTAAGCTAGAGACAGTAATAAATTATAGACGTTATAGAAATGTTTTTAACGAAGCTTCTATGAAATGCTTAGGGAGATTATTATGCGTCCCTCTTTTTAGAAAACCAGAACAATTCTAGTTGGACATGGGATATTATCAATGATTTACTGAACAAGAAAAAAGCTAAAAGAGGGGTTTGTCTACCAGACAAATTGCTTTTCACAACTGCTGATGACAATGTCATCAGTTATAATTCGTCCCAAAATATTGTAAGCGGGTTTTAATAAGTACTTTACAACTGTAGGACCCAACCTAGCAAGTAGAATACCGACACCATCAAAGACTTACTCAGATTTTTTACCTGACATAGCTGAAACTCATTTTTCATGAGGCCAACGACTGAAGCTGAAATTTTCAATTTAGTGAGTACTCTTGATCCAAAGAAAGCATCGGGCTACGATAATTTGCCAGCAAAACTCATTGTAATTGCTGCAAACCAAATAGCAAAGCCGTTATCTTATGTATACAATCTTTCTTTTTTACACGGTAAGTTTCCAGATGCATTAAAGGTAGCAAAGGTTATCCCTATTTATAAGAAAGATTCTAAAGATATACCCGGTAATTATCGTCCAATCTCTGTTCTTCCTGTTTTCAGCAAAATAATTGAAAAAATAGTGAATACTAGACTTATGGGCTTTCTTAATCAATTCAACTTACTCTATAAACATCAGTATGGCTTTAGAGGTAAACATAGTTCAAAACTGTCGCTTATCAATTTGGTAAGCAATTTACTTTACCAAATTGATAGTGGCAATCCTACAATTGGAATTTTTATAGACTTTACAAAGGCTTTCGACACAATAGATCATGGAATTTTACTTTCAAAGCTGGAGCATTATGGGATAAGAGGAAACCCCCTTAACTGGTTTGCAGACTATTTACAAAACCGCACTCAGTTTGTATGTGCTGATGGTATCAACTCTGAAAATATGCCAATCATTTGTGGTGTTCCACAGGGTTCGACACTTGGCCCAACATTGTTCTTAGTTTATATAAATGATTTGCCAAACGCATCTAACTACTTTGATTTCCGTCTCTTTGCGGACGATAGTAATCTTTTTCACACATTTCCAGATAAGACAAGAACAATAGACCTTTCCATTGTCAATGAACATTTCAAGGAAGTCGTTCTATGGTGTGATGCAAATAAGCTGACTATAAATATAGGGAAGACAAACTACATACTTTTTCATGGCAAACGCAAAGTTATTTTCACATTGGGTGCTCTTATGGTTCGAGATCAAGTTGTAAATGAGACTGAAAAAGCCTCCTTTGTTGGTGTAATCTTTGACAAACACTTATCATGGAAAGACCATATCGATTATGTACAGAATTGTGTTCGTAAGAAATCTGGAATTTTACTCAAATTAAGAAATGTAGTATCCCAACACATTCTTATTTTACTTTATAAATCTTTCATTCAACCAAACATTATGTATGGTTTAGAAGTATGGGGAAGTACTTATTCTTCCTATCTACAGACCATTTTAAATGTTCAGAAAATGTGTGTACGTATTATGACATATTCTGGCTTCAGAGATCCGTCGTCTCCATTGTTTAAGGAACTTGGTGTTCTCGATATTTATAAGCTTCATAAACTTGGCATAGGAAGTTTTGTTTTCGATTTGTACAATGGGAACCTTCCTCATCACCCTAGTGAATATTTACAGTTGATTGAACATGGCAGAAATACAAGATTTAATCAATATGGAAATGTATCTATTCCAAAAATGCTCACAGCTGCAGGTCAATTTTCTATTAAATATGTAGGTGCAAAGTTATGGAACAAATTACCAATACATTTGAAAACCCTTACATCGAAATATCGGTTCAGGAAAGGTCTGAGACAATACCTTGTTGATAAAATGTAATTTATTCACCAATACCTTGTTGATGAAATGTAATTTATTCACCATAATACCTTGGCAATTTCTTGAAAACTTGATTACGCTGCTCATGTATCCCTTCTTTTCTTTTCTTTGTGTGTGTTTTAAATTTATATGTAAAGAATCTGTCAGCCCTCAGTATTGTATTACGTGCAAAATAATACTTGAGGTGGAGCCAAACTTGACTAGCGAAAAGCTACTTTTGGACTCCAAAAATTGCCGTTTCAGTGTTGTGCTTTGTAGTTCGGATAATTATAAGTAATTTAAGTATATATATATTTTTTTGCTTCAATGGCAATAAACATGAATGAATGAATAAATGACCACTGTAAGAAAAGATGACGTAACTGAAAGAGGTCACAAGGGAATAACTCTTTATGGTACAAAATGTTATAACATATCATCACAACAACCATAAAACGGACTGTGTCTTTTCGCATTTAGTAGGACTGCTTAAAGAGGCACTCCCACTTGGTAACATTTTTAAAACACATTTTTAATGCCAACGGTCGATATTTGACATGGCGACTGCGCGCGGATCGCGAGATATCGATAAAAACATGTCGTCAAAAAAGTTAACGTTTGAATTCCGGTGGCCCACCTGAATTCAGCTTCCGAACATAGAACGTTCGGCACTGGGGCCATTGTCAACTAAGCTATGGAGTACGAGTCTACGCTGACGCTGCTGTACGCCACAGCAGTACCACTCGCGTCGGTGAGCGGTCATGTCCCATGGGAGAAAGCCGAGTCTTACTGACTCGGCAAAAAAACGAAAAACAAAGTTTGCTGATTCCACCAGAATTTGCGTAGTGACAAGCACAGATAGATGTGGTTGATACATAGTATGCATAGTGGCCGCCGCGTGGTGTGCGCGCATACCACACGCGGCGGCTGCTATCTATCGAACCACGCGTAACTGTGTGGCAGACGACAAAATGTAGTCATCAGAGGCAACTAATATTTTACACTTAAAAACTGATATCTATCTGGTATTGTTTAAAGATTTAATACAACTGATGAGAATAATGAAAACGACAAAAACTATGGAGAAGTTTTAAACAAGAATTACCAGACGTAAAGGCATTGATAATGATGTATATAAAGTCATCGCAGTAGGATGTAATTTAATTGCGTCATTCGAACGTTTTTGGACTCCTTAAAATATCGTCAATCAGCACAACAACACACTTTCGGGGAATTTCGGGTCATAACCAGAAACGATCGTAAAACTTCGGGATGTGAAAAATACGCTCGGGAATTGACATGTTTTTATCGATATCTCGCGATCCGCGGAGTCGCCACGTCAAATATCGACCGTTGGCATTAAAAAAATGTGTTTTAAAAATGTTACCAAGTGGGAGTGCCTCTTTAATATCTTGTTGAATGTTGACCCAACCCGTTTGCAGTTATTGTGGTTTGCATACATTCAATGTGGTTTGCATACATTCAATGGGACCATAGCATCAAATGGGACAAAGATATCGGCATACATATGCTAAATATGGCCACGCATTGCTGTATTTCACATATTTCCGACTGAACTACGTCTTTCGTATTCATGACCTTGGGACAATGGCAATGAAACTGGGTGGTCTTTAAGTACGCAAGTAGATGAACAGGCAAAACCACTTCTTCGGGAAAACGGGGTCATACAATTCAACTACGCTTATACCTCTTCCTTTCATAAAGCAACGGCGAGCCTCATTGACGTAGTAGGCTAAAATAGTTTGTCTGGATGTTTGTAAACCACTTAACGGTGTTAACAACTGAAAGGTCTGAGCACCGATGGAAGGTCTCAGCTTAAAATCAATCGATCTATCGGACACATTTTCATCTCCAACTCAAGGTGACTGCCAGATAGACTGTTCCATTGTCAGTTATAAAAGGATGCCACATGCAATGGCATATTTCCCGCCATATGCTAGAAACAATAAGTTATTGCCTCTATTGTCCCAGATTGCATATTATGTAAAGCAGACCATATAGGGTCACAGAGTTCTTTCCTGATTATGCCTTAAAGTATCTCGGATTCCTTTACATCTACTTTATGTAAGTACTTGTCAATTCAAAATAGATTTGTCGACATTTTGGTATAACTCTATTATATTATTTGCCAACAATTTCAAGGTCAAAGACCAAGGCATAGGTATCAAGCGTGACGACAACATAACTTTTCTTTGTGAATCGTATATACACTATTTTTCATGGTTGTGCCTGTCTTTGTCGATAAAAACCAGATGTGAACTGAATGTGCTCACGTGTTTCACAACAGGTTCAGTACATAAAAGTACGCTTCAGAGAACAACCAGATATCTGTTATATCATTATATGTAGCAGTTTTCATCAACTTTCGCACAGTACGCTTGGAGTTAGTTGACTAATTACAAAACTGTATTTAATATGCAAATGAGATGTTTATTAACTTGACACTACTCAGTGTTTTGTTTGACAATAAGATGTCTAACAAATTGACATCTGTAGCACGTTTTAAATTTAATGCTGTAATTTGGAGTAGTATCACCAATTACAAAGTTCATTAAATAAACACATGAACCCTTAATGATAAGGACACGGCTCAATGCTGCATGGGACAGATCAAGATCTGTAGCAGGTTTCATTGAATTTGGTGCCATAATTTCAGAGCTATATCACTAAATACAAGTTAATTGTTTATGTAGATGAACCATAAATTAACTTCAAACTACTAAAAGCTTTACAACACTGTCAGATATCTGTAGTATCAGTATCTGCAGCAGATTTACTCAAACTTGGTGCAGTTATCTCGGAGTTATAGGACTAATTATAAAGTTTCATAAACTATACAAATGAGCTGTTTATGAACTTGACACTGCTCAGTGTTTAATCGGACAATTAGATGTCAGATCAATATCTGTAGTAGGTTTCACCTAATTTGGTGTCATAAATTCAGAGTTATGTACCTAATTACAAAGTCAATTAAATATGTAAATGAACACTTACTTAACTTCGCACTTCTAAATGTTTTAAAACACAGTTAGATAGATATCTGTCAGATCAGTATCTCCAGAAGATTTCATCAAGTTGGTGATATTATTTTGGAGTTATATGATTAATTAAAAAACTTCATAAAAATACGCAAATGGGCTGTTTATAACTTGCACTGGGCAAAATGCTTGATATACAACAATATACACACATATACTGATTCTGTACACGTGTCAAATACGTTAAGTATGCACGTACCTATACAAATAAAATGCAAATCGACACTGTACACTTGGTGTGCAGAGATCTGCATTACGTATACTAATGATCTGCAAAGATATAAATATAAATGCTCTACTACACAGTTAAATATCTGTAGACTCAGTATCTGCAGCAGATTTCATCAAATCATGAGCAGTTATATCGGAGTTATATGACTAATTACAAAACTCATCAAATATTAAAATGGGCTGTTTATTAACAAGACACTGCACAATGCTTCTCAGTACGATTAGATATATAATCTGATCAATATTTATTGCTGTATGATCAAATTGGTGCAAGAATTTCAGAGTTATGTTACAAAATTTAAAAAAATTCATTTACTATGCAAATGAGCCGATAGTTGACATTATACTCACAGTATCATCATAATGTTCTCAGATTGACATCTATGAAAAGTTTCATGAATTTTTGTGCAGTATTCCTTGATATATGTCGACACTGTCATTACTCTATCCACATGGAAACCATTATATAAAAAAATGATATTGCATAACTTCATTATTATGCAAGCAACACTAAAAAATCTAATCAGTTCTTGCAATCAGCATATGGTACCTGTCTTCTAGATCTGACTTTAATCTTTTCAGGCGTTTTCGAGTTGTATAAGCAGACAGACAGACAGACACTCACACTCACACTCACACACACAGACAGACAGACAGACATCGCTATGCCAATAGCTCACGTGATTGAACTCGTTAGCTAAAAAGATGAACGGAGAAAACATTGATCTCGGAAAATAAATTGATGATGCTTATGATGAAATACGTTTGATAAGTAGATGCTATTCTTGAAGCATGACATTAAGATGATTTCATGGTTAGCGCAGATATGCGAGATGGATAATTATGTGACAAGCTGAGCCAAAAAATGAGAAAACAGATCTATTTAGAGACAGAATTAATTACCAAGAAGGGTATTATGACCTGCTCCATAAAGCATCAACAGAAACGGTAACCCCGGAAGAAATTGGCTCATTGATTGAACTCACATAATTGAAAGTAAAAGTAATGAGACAATTGATGCAATATACATTAAAATCGAATAATGGTTAGAAGAAAATCAAGAATAAAGAACTGTCGATGATGAGCCACAGATTGCAAATAAGACAGCTTCTGAGCCTTGCAATAGTTTGGATAACATTTTGAAGTGTGCTGCCTGATGGTACGCTTGCAGAGCTAACACCCAACCTTCAGGCAGATTTAGCAATGATGTATAACTGAATTGAAATGCAGTATGAGGAGTTTGATACCTTTCTTGTATGACTGTAGTGGCACATTGGCTTACTCTTACTGCCCTTTCAGACTGTAGTTAAGATAATTAGGGGGAGTTCTTCAAAGATATGAATAGCAACTTTATCATTTCCCCAAACTCTGTATGGATGTGTTCGCAACAGTGGTGTTCAATAATATCACTATAGTAATTTTGAAATTCCTTCTAATACGCTGCAAGGAAAACCAGGTTTCTCCCACTACATCTACAAGTGCATCTAAAAGTGACCGTTCAAGAGTTCTAGTTGTAGTTTACATTAAAAATGGAAAGATTCTATATCTGGCAAGAAAAAGAAACAAAACTCTTATCATTTTTGTCTGCAAGCTTAAAGATAAACACCTGATCGGAGAAAATGTTTCAGTTCTGTCGGATAAAAAGTCGTTAGGAGTTTTTGTGGTCCGCAGATGCAGTAAATAGATCAACAACCTTGTTCTCAAGAGATATTTTTATAGTTTTTCAATATATTTTTTCAATCCTGGTTAAGGTAGCGTGTCCTGTCTTCAAACTTTGCAACTTCTGCAAGAAAAAAAGATTTCTCTAACTGTACACCCTTGAAGCTATTGTAGTTTTTTCACATTGAGCGCACCAGGAAAATTTGGCAAAACAACTACACAGAGTGTCATGAGAATTACACTAAAACGACCACTCTATACTACTTATAAAGCCAGTTGAAATCACTTCTGTTTGTATTCATTGCCCAAACAGTTTGAGTTGCGTAAGCGCCATTTACTATTTATTGTCGCATAAATAAAAGTATTTAAGTCAGATTTTAATTTACATATAATAATGCTCAGTTCGATTAGTTAATGTGAAATCTTAAGCCCTTGAATAATCTGGTTTGGGAGGAGCTATCATATAGTTATTATGTGTATTATTGGTCTTCATCGTTAGGGTTCCTTTTGTGCAGCTCTCTTTTGAAACAAGACGTATTTGATAATGACTCTGATGATGATTATTCCTTTGTTACTATATTTAGAAACTGGCAGTGTCATCCCCGATATGGCTGACTTGGAAGACAATGAAGGTATGTGTAATATCGACGTTTGTTCTCATTTGTTACGCCTTCTCGCTAAACTCTCGTCATGAACTTATATTATAAGTGGAGACGGAAAATAATATAGGTACATTATATTACGTCTTGTGTTATCGGGTGATATTGAAAAGACTTTTATAGTTAAAACTGCTCTTTTTCACGGGTAGCAATAACATTTTAAAACACGTTAAAATTTGCATGTCTGTACATAAGTCGCTGTGTATGAAAAAATACATCCCATGCATGGATTCAGTAGAGTAGCTTATTAACATATTAATATTGTTAGTTACATGAACGTCAAAACGTTTTTTCAAAGGTTGGTGTGATTGTAGATAGGAATTAAAACATTAAAATCACACTTTTGACGTTTTCCACACAGAATATCGTATTCTGCTGGTTGGAATTGACAACAACTTGTACAGATCGGTTGCAGGAGGAAATTGGGTACACCTTCTAGATAATAGACAGCTAATAACTGATGTCGAAATGTTGAGTAATGACAGTCTAATCGCTTTAGACAAAGAAGGAAAAATTATTTGTAGGTTTCTTAGTGCGTGGACGGATGCGATACACACATCTTGCTGTATGCGATGTATCAGTGTCGGCGTAAATAGCACCATATTTGGAGTTGCAGGCGACTATTTCGTGTACGCATGGTCGAGTAACGATTCTACCTGGAAGTATATTATTAAAAACAGTGGTGGTGTGTCGAGAATAACATTTTCACCTGATAAATCAACATTATTCGGCCTCGCCGTTGAAGGCGATATAATATACGGAGCTTCTCTTGGCGTTGTATTCTGGATTGAAGTATATAGAGTACGTCCGGGTACGACATTTGTGGACTTTGTTATGCTTCCAAAGAATCTCATTTATCCAATAGAAGAAGGACCTGAGAGGCTATATGTTGCGGTTGCTGCAGATCATTTACAATATGATACAGACAGAACTGGTAAAGTTAACATTCATGTCATTTTATTCACGGCTATATAATTTACCGGTAATGTCTTTTTTCCCAAGCACTACTGGGTCTACGCATAGAAAACACAATAACAAGAATGCAGAATAATATGCTTCAATATATTAGAAGTTAAAATCCACAACAGGAATTTCAAAAGTACCTGATTGTAATCGTTCAAATGCAAAATGCATGTTCTTAATTGTGTAATTGCCACGCAAACTCCTTAATGGTAGTTCAACAATTCAAGCCTGGCTTTGCAACTTTAAAACAATTTCAAGACCATATTTATCTTACAATATTCTTAAAGCTCAAGTTGTTTCAGGTTAAATGAATTTACCAAGAGTCTACAATAAAGTCTCTCTCTCTCTCTCTCTCTCTCTCTCTCTCTCTCTCTCTCTCTCTCTCTCTCTCTCTCTCTCTCTCTCATACACACATTACATGCATGCATGCATGCATGAATGCATACATTTTCATGCACGCATTCATTCATGTATGCATGCATTCATGTCGGTTCATTTGACCCTCAAGATATGCAAAGAAGTGAAACACACTCTGACGTTGTACATGAAGGAGGTAAGAGTACATATATATATATATATATATATATATATATATATATATATATATATATATATATATATATATATATATATATATATATATTATACACCTACTGCCGTAACCTATGGGAGTTTGACCGTCCAATTACTTTCCGTATTTTGTATAGTACGCGGAGTCCCGAATACGGGAGACGCGCGACGCGCCTGTTTGACCTTTGACCTAGCGGATGTAAACAAACTATTTTACGGAGAGTTATAGACATAATAACATCTTCCACGAAAATGTATTCGTAGTATAAGGTTTAAAACACGCTAAACACAACACTGAGACTCAATGCAATCGATTTTTATTTTAAAAAACAAATAAAATTGAAAATATTCAGCGAAGTTTGCTTGAGCTGCACTGAAAATTATTTGGCTTCGTGCCAACGCAAGTACTTGTACTACGGAGCAGTAGATCACGCGCGTTCCACTCATATCGCGCGTGCCGCATCCCTCAAAATTTACCATAGAATTAGTTTATACTGACGATTAATGGAGGGAGGTGTATAATAATAGGGTTATACACAAAATACGGCCCTGTATGGACTCGGGCTCATGGAGTGACGTATTGGACTCGCCTTCGGCTCGTCCAATACGTCACTCACTGAACCCTCGTCCACACAGCGCCGTATTTTGTGAATAACCCTATAACATATATACATACACACATACATACATACATACATACATACATACATACATACATACATACATACAAGTATACAGATGTCCTCGTTGGAAAATACAGTGCTCGACGCGGAAGGCAAATCGTTATTAATAATACACTGATTCTCAGTTAACTGGGACAAATTGGTGTGAGCTGTGTCGTATGGCTATCAAAAATGAACAGTGCGTAGGAAAGTCTTATCGGATGTTAAAACTTTAAACAAAATAGCTATTTTACACTAGAAACATCTACATGTACCATTGAAATGCATTATTTGAATAATTTTACCCTTTTCTGAATTTGATTTTCTCATCAATTTCGCAGTAAAACAAATGTCGCATTCAGTATACTCTTTACGTTCACTCTGTTCTCAGAAAATTTGCAGGGGTATCGAAATATTTCGTTCCTTTTTTCTTTGTAGTAATATGTCACGCATTTAGTAAAGCAAATTTTACGCTGAAGAATTACTGCCTTCATCATATTCTTCATGAACTTTCGTTGTCGTATAATCAAGGTAATTTACGTTATCGTTCATCAAGCAATTTTTGTCCATTGTTGATGTACGCCATTAATTCGGATATATTTCCTTATTCTGTTACAAAAAGAAATGGTACATGGACATGATTTGTTCTAGTTCTATTTCAGTAGTAAGTAAACAATGTTTTCCTTACAACATGAAGTTGCCCCTTTGCCATATTCGCCCATTCTACCCGTATAGATAATCATGTAATAAACGTTACCGTTAATTTTCTGATTGCTCAAGTAGATAAGTTTTAGCAATTCACATAATTTATTTTTGAACAAGGTCTTCTTTCATATGAAACAGATATTTGTTTTCTATAGGCTGAATTTATGCAGAAATTGTGTAAAAAGTTTTTAAAATGTAATGAACATTACGTAAACTAGTAAAAAACGTTACCAGCGTATTACCCTAAAGGAGGCCACCGCACACTGACTTTGTGTTAACCCCAATACTATTCACAACGAGACCGACAGGCTGGCCGGTAGCTGGCAACAGCAGACGACTCAAATCACCATTCAGACAGACCAAAATGTGAGGAAATGATTCTAAAAGACAGACCCTGTGAATATTTTGCTCATGTACGGTGTTGCCTCATCTTGACGCGTCCAGGATACACTAACGATACGTGTCATTATATGATTTGTTATCTTGCTGTCTTGCTGTTTGGGTACATTACAACTTGAGAATCAACTTCATTTAGCAACACTGTATATAAATCTGGATCATATGACTGACCATACCGGTATTTGCAGGTGGGCATTTGTAACGTAAATTACTTAAGTTTTAAAAAGCAAACTGAATAGGGCTAAATAAGATTTTCAGTAAAACGTTTGGTATTTTGACATAATATCCGAATTAACGAAGCAAACTAATAATCAGCAAAGGCAAAGAAATATATATAATCATATATCTATTGAAAATATGAACAAATTTCAAAGTAGCGGTAACGTAAGTTACATTTGCGAAGAAGCACTCGTTATAAAATCACATTTGATATTTTAAAGCTTGTAAAAGTACGAAGTAGTAAACAACAAACATGTGACTTCCTCAAAACGCCATATTCAAACATACTGTAATTTTCTAATAGATAATATTTAGTTGCAATAACCGTAACGTAGATTACAATTATATGTGACAACAATGTGTAAATTTTCTTGTTTTTTTTTCAACATCGCCATGGCCCATGGGCAATATGTCTACTATTTGCAGAATGAGAAAAGCAAGGGTACAAATTCATAGAGCCTAAGGAGAATGAAAAGAGACCTAAAGAGGGGAGAGTTTTAGAGGAAGGATAGGGAGCGTGTCAAGAAGTACGTATACTACAACCCAGTAAAATAGTTATAGTAAGAGGGCAGCACAGCAAGGCAAAAGAAAATTCCAAAGTCAATGCAGTTGTTGTCGGAGAAGACAGAAAGTCAAAAAAGCACTCAGTAATATGTCAGTCACAGAATACGACACGGGAAAATTGCCCAGGTCAAGGCTCTTATTGAAAGATGTATTGTGTTGTATTGAGCAAAAGTAAAAATATAAAAGTGGAAGAGTTCTGTATGTAAGCTCATTAACAGATGAACTAGCACAAGAAGAAGTTTTGCCATGGAAAATGATGAGACAGTTCGTTAAAATACCATCTAAGTTTCCTTAAGTCCAACTGATCAATATTTTAAACAAGGGTAACTTCTTAATGTAATGAAGCTGCTACAATACTGACATTGTTATTAAGAGAATGATATTTCTGAATTCTCAGACAATTTATTTACCGCATGTTGCGTTTCGAAATGTGTTCGGTAGCATTTGCCTTTCTTGTTAGTATGATTGATTATAGTCCTTTACTCTATATCTATATGAAATGACAATTAAACTTTGTATTTCTACATTTATTTCCCCAAGCGTAGTCCATGACTTTTCAACTTTACATTTCTATGAGGCAATCGGAATTAATATGTAATTTACGTTATTATCATTCAAGATCGACTTTACCGTGAATATAAATGTGGCAGATAGCTGACAACTGCTGCAGAGGACCACAAAAATGTTAGTTCATCCGATATTTATGATCTCATTTGAAACGCAAAGTGTTTTACAGAAATGTTGGAATTTTGATGGATGAAACATTCCATTTGATGGATAAAACATTCCATAATCCCTCCTAAGAGAGATTAGATAACATACAGTTTTAAATCAAAGTGATTTAGTTGTTAACAGAAAGATTGATATTGATAAAGTCCATTCGTTCCTTTGATATTAATTATGACAAAACAAAATGTTTAAAAGATGACAAGATCCATGTAACTTGTGATAGTTTCTTTGATTTACGTTACCACCGACAATAGTGACGTAATCTACGTTACAACTTTCTAGGAACATATAAATGTTTTTATTAACAACGTAGCGCAGTTGTTAATCTCAGTGTTCTTATTTCGTACTCAACACAAGTAAACAAACAAACAATTTAAAGCGAATCTATAGTCACTTTTATATATCATAAAAGATGATATCAGAGTTCATGAAAATTTTGTTCAGATTGATGGTATCACGAACTTGGCAGTATTGTTTCTTTATCAACATTGTGTTGTAAGCGTCAATTACCTATTTCATGAAGGTTATGTGTAACTTTCTCTTAAATGAAAACATTACTTTCCGAAATATCTGTGGCTACTTTAATGGGTATAACTATTTCAAAAACATTCCTTGGTAACGTAAATTACTCGTTAAATTTGCATACTTATAATTGAATAGCACGAAAAATAAAAACCTAGTTATTATGTGTTCAAAATTTGCACATTAGTGCAAAGTCATGTCCCCAATAGTCAGGATATAAAACTATACTGATTAGCCGACATCAAATACAAAACCATTTTACCCTCCACTTTGTCCACTTTAACTGAGAATCAGTGAATAACGTAATTATATATGTTCCTTAAGTTTATTGCATCCTGCTGTCATAAGACAGAATTGAAAGGATTCTTAGCTCTACACATTAACTTATATATTGGGACGTTCCATTCTATATTGTAGGTGTTGTTAAAATTTGATAAATAATATCTTTTGGTTGCGACATTTTGAAAACCAACTCAAAGTGTTTTTGAGGGTGATCGAGTCATTTGCTACGTCATCATAGCTCAAACGCTCGCGCATCCACTGTCCGGGGCCGTACTCACTGTAAAAATTACACAGTGGGAACCTATCGTGGGATATAATGCTTCGGTTTTGGCGTCGAGCACTGTGATTTCCCAGTGCGGACACCACAACAGATTACTTCAAGTACAAAGTAATAATACCTGTTACCTAAGTTTAATGCATCCTGCAATTGTCAGACATATGAAGATTGCAGAAGAATTAAACTAAAGCAACATATGTTATTATGTTGTACTTGGAGTAATTTGTGTCTTTATATAAAACACACACACACACACACACACACACACACACACACACACACACACATATATATATATATATATATATATATATATATATATATATATATATATATATTATATATATTACACGGTAAGTGACCAACTTTTTTGAAATATCAAATCATGCGAGACATTCAATATTGGCAATATTGTTACACTTAATAAGGTTGGTCCTCATTGCAAAGGAATGCATTATTATCAACTTGTCTCTCTAACCTTAGGAGTTTCGTCGTACAGTAAGTTTTGGTATTTAAGGACACGGAGTCCAATGTGGAGTACGATAACTCAAGGTGCACTGCGCTGCGCGGATTTCGCGGACGTGCTAAACGCGTTTGCAGTCTTTTCGTAATCGTTCCGTGCAGTCCCGGGAGTGTAGTAAGCAACGGACATCCAAAAAACGCTTAAATTATGACTTTTTCCTGGTAAAATTGGACGTAAAAGGTCTCTAACAAGATTATTCACAAATTACCATGATTTATGTCGTCGTACACCGTACGCTTTGGTATTGTTCTCGACGTTTTACGTCTTTGACAATACTTCTTCGGCACAATATACTAGGACATAAATCTCAGTATTTTGTTTATGACCATATATTATAAACTTCTCTTGATCTTATCATCTAAACATATTTCCGCACTGATTTTCTTAATTCTATCTAGATATTGACAACACAAGAAGTGAAAGAATGCCGATGGATTTCACTAAGGGAGGTTAGAAGGGACAAAAATGAGAGTCCAGTAATTTGTATATAGCCCACGATATTCAGTCTTATTTGCAATAGATAATGTAAAACTTTATGATGCGAAATTAATTACCAGCTACTGCTTGCATGCCTATGTGTGTTTTCGAAATATATGTTCGCGTGTAATCATCCAAATGCTTATATAGTTGACGCGAATCACACATAATCATTTGCCATTCAATTTAGACGAATACTATAATAGTGACTTGTTTCTAGTAGAGAAACAATCATAGGCAGCAGAACAATTTTGAATAGGAGCTTTGCTGTTGGTGCTATTACGACACGCTTTCAATTGGTTAAGAAACTTGATGCAGACGTGATGCTTAATATTTCTATGTCAAAATCCTGCATAGAGTATACTGATGTGAACAGCACTGGACTAATCTCTGGGGAATTGGTTCATGAAGGTAAGATGGAGATAATAATCGATGGTTAGGTAAACTCATGAACAAAAAGCGTGTTAACAGCTGGCGTAGTTATATCGCTATGTGATTGGGCTTTGAATATAGTCCACGATATTCAGTATAAGGGAGCCGTCATTATTTACGACCTAGGGGTTTGAGGAATGTGAGGAAGTGGTCACTTAACAAATTGAAAACGCCAGAGGGGTCACTCATAATGTGGAGAGGTAGAGAGGGGATTACTCATTTTCGGGGGTGAAATAAATTCAAACCTCTCATATTGCACCATTGCACGCATCAATTTTTCAAAATTTTCGCAGGATCCAAGGACAGAACTGAACTGAATTCATCCTTTATTATCACAGAACATATGTTTTAATTCAACTCGTTCAATGATCATTTTCACAGTTAAGCATGTCACATTCAGGCTTGTCATTATAATCTGGCAGCTGGAGAAATGACACATATACATTTGTCTCCAATATCTGGCAAACTGAGAACTTTTTTTACAAAATGTATTGTCATTGTTTCGTTATTGAATTGTGTTACTCAAACAGTGAACATGCAAAAAAATGTAAGAAAATACCAGTTGTCAAAGTCATTTTCATACAGTATTACCGACTGCAAAATGAATTTGAAACAACCCTCAGATTATATTGCGTCATAACACACATCAATTTCTCAAAATTTTCAGTAAAAGAAGGGAAACCCCTATCGTGCCCCCATCATGCTCTCCCCTTGTGGCGTTTTACCAGTTTCATTTATTAAAAAAATAAAAAAACACTATTCAGATTGCACTTGACTGCACCATTTTACATATCAATATCTTAAAGTTTTCGATGCAAGATAGGTGAAAGCCACCTGTAACACTTTCCCCCTCAGCCTCTCGCGTATTCTTCCACTGTACTTTCAAACTCTGCCCAGTGAGATATCCTAGTTAAAAGCTTGTCGACGTCGTGATACCCATTCGAATTTAAAATGTACTGTATGGTTATATACTGGAAATAGCGTGAGATTTTATCTCTTTATTTTGTTGTGACTTTGAATTTCATTTTGATGGTTTCGGCTTTTTTCAACCACCGTGAGATAACTGATAATAAACTAGCAGGGAATATCAAGATTTGAATGGTCTTTATCGTTGCTGTATATTATAAATTTTACAATTACATGTATTGGTGTTTAACTTTTCTAAGTAGGGTCAGTCAAAATTCAATAGTTAGAGAGGCGGGGTTACTCAAATTCATCATGTTTGGCGGGGTCACTCGAAATTTTGGATCTTCCAATGACATTCCTCCGACCCCTCAGGCCGTAAATAGTGACAACTGTCTTATGTATGATGTATGATTGTGTAAAAGCTATGATACGAAATTAATTTCCGGCTACTGCTTGCATGCATTTGTCTGTTTTCGAAAAAGGAAGATCGCGTATCCATCCAAATGCTTAACCATCATTGGCAGCAGAACAATTTTGAATAGGAGCTTTGTTGTTGATACTATTACGATGTGATTTGAATTGATCAAAAACTTTGATGCAGACATGATGTTCATTGTAGTTATAGTTTACTTTGTTTGTCAAAATCCTGCATAGAGTTTACTGAACTGGAAAGAACTGGACTAACATCTGGGGATTTAGTTCATGAAGGTAAGATGGGGATATATTCGATAGTCAGGTAAACTCATGAAACAGCGTGATAATAATGATAGATATATACATATAAAGTTTTTTGTTTATCATACATTGTTATCACTTCTTTAATTTACAAATTTCTGAGGTCAAACGACATGTACAACAGCAGACAAATTTCATGTTATATATGTTATAATCAGCAAATTTTGCATACGTGGTCCTGTGGATCATCGATGTAGCTCAAATGGTAAGCTGAAGTGAATGCAGAGTCTGTGAAAAACAGTTTTTTTACCTGGCTGTACAACTGACCTCAATTCACAGCCGTGATTAGCTATGTTCAAATATGTTGGCATTATCTACGGAGGAATTGTCTTGTGAGTTCTTATTAAGAAATTTCATGGCTACGAGCGTGACCACCATTTAGCTACTTCTTCACATTGCAAAAACTAATAGAACGATTTTAACTATGTCTACATTGTCTTTTACTTTAAGCTGAGAAGAAAACTCTAGAATTAAGTACTGACGGAGATATTCCTCTAGTCAAGACCAAAGGTCAACCTGACGCTAAGTGGGGAAGTCATTCTGTGAAAGGCGAATCAGACTCTGGTAAGCGTTTTTTTGTTTGGTCTGATATATTTTCATATCGTAAACACTGTAAATATATATTCATATTAAAATTTCTACATTTTAATTAGAGTTTTTGGAATACAAACAATGAACGAGGGGTCTGTGTAAATAAGCCTATGAACTCTGAATTTAAGGAATTGGAGTAGGTGATAACAAAAACATTAAACACCCCATCTCTGAAATAAATACTTCCCGCATTGTAGAGAACAGATTCAGCATACTGCAGGTAAACAAAACATCAGTCATATCTCTCTGTTAATCCATTTAAATCTAAAGTATATCATTGTCATCAATCGATTCATTGTACCAGGCAACAGTCATCGTGAAATGCTGTCAGTGCTTTGTTAAATAAAACTGGTCAGAACGTAGATTCTTAACAAGTTCAATATATAAGCAAAGTTGTGCCGAAATTAACTTCTATATTTTAGGCGTTGAGTGTACATATACAATGGTGAACACACATGATGAGACGCTTTGACAGGCAGAAGCGCAGCTAAATTCATAAATTCGACAGATTTTTGAGAGATGAAATCTCATATTTTGAATTTTGTACCTTGCTAGAGCCGGCTCTTCTTTACAAGTTGAACTTCAATTTCAAAAGCTCATTACTAACGGACATACGTTGCTGATATACATTATTTTACTCATTAACAGCGTGGTTATGATTGAAATATAATGATTAAAATGTTAACTTTCAGACATGGCTGCAAAAATATTAGTCGTTGTTGGGATAACTATATCAGTACAAGTCGGAATATTATTAATACTATTAATGATAAGGAAACGGCGCAAGGAATCCGGAACACAAAGGACCGAAGTTGAGCAGAGTACCAGAGCAGACGAGACTCCCATCGAAAATATCACAGAGTAATATCAGACAGAGTGGCAACACTTGCATGCCTTTTGTTCCATGGTCGTCTCTGTAGACTATTGGCTTTTCATATTAAAATGAGCTTAAAAGGTGTTAAACTTTTTGGAGGCTTGGTTTGTGGTTGATAATTACACGAGATTATGCGAACATACGACGAGATGGCATCGTACTGCCAGTCGCGTAGCAACCATGGTTACTTTGTGAGCTCTCAGGCCAGAAACACTGCCTCACGCCAATCAAAACATAACACGCCAGCAGTTTCATAAACATGTCCTTTCTTGGCGCACGTGTAAAAGACGGTATGACTGACCGTAAACCATTGAGTAAAACCAGACAGTATCGATAAAGACTTTCAAATTTGGTTCAAACACACTCATTATATATTCATAAAAATATGAGAGGAATTTTTAAAACGGTAAAACCCACTTTCCTGAAGCTCAAAACACTTCCGTTTTCGCCAGCACATCAATTCCGATCAGCACCACACGACAACAACAACACAAGCTTTGTCGAACATACTTTCGCTGAACAATTGGTGAAAATCCGAAAATTACCGAAGGGTGCATGGTCGGCACTCTTCGGAAAGAGAGCCAAGAGCTTCGTGAGGCGAGGCAAACATGGATTGCTTACGTAACCCGCTTCACGCCTTAAACAATAGCTGTTGCCACTCTGTCTGATATTACTCTGTGAAAATATGTAACATGCGGCATCTAAAGAAAGTGACATTGAATATCCAACCGGACGAGAACTTCATAATTTCGTTGCTGGATAATTAGCATTCTCTTCTTGAACAACAGGAATAAACAATAGTCCGAAATATTTATTTCACTAAAACACAAACAGATAACAAACAAGAAAAATATAAATAAACAAGTAAACACATATCACAAAAGGAGTTAAAACTTGAAAAGCGACAACATTGCTGTAATCACTTTTATTCAGTAAAGTGTCTTTGGTTATTGATAAAACGATGCAAATTTAGGAAATATCGCAAAAACAACTTTCTTCCCGCGACATTGACTTGAGTTTTATCTACAAACGTTAAATGTTAAACGAAGAGAAGTATGCAGATATTTTGTTTCTTGGATCCTGTTTGTGATGCATTTCACGTGATTGTATAACATGTGTAATTATTGTTGCGTTTAATTTTAAGGCAGCGTATGCTAACATTTTCCAATTCTTACCGTTCAAGTAGGTGATCATTATTCACAGGCCTCGTTATATAAACGAGTAATTAACATGTTTTAGTGACTAATGCGTATGTACACAGGACTATGTACAGTTTCCGAATTACAGCAATCGATGGTTTAAATGAAAATCTGCAATCCATTGTCAATTAAGTGTTTATTTGCAGTGGTGACAGTTATTCCTCGAATCTATCAATTTTCTGCATTTGCTTGGAATATAAGCCTATGCTTTATTTTATCTGAAGGATTATTGGGGATTATTTTATACCATGCTACCATGCGCCATTCTCATTGGACGACAGCACATTCCACCGATGCTTAAATGTTGTTTTAGCAGTGCTAAGCCGGACCTAAACTAGCCTACAGAGTTACTGTTGAAACCAATAAAAGAAGGGTATTTAGCTGGCAGAGAAATTTTGGGGGTAATAAATAAATAAATAAATACGTAAATACATAAATAAAATAAATGGTCAATTCAATAACTAGTAGTGTGCATCGTTATACGGGTGTAGATATATCATCTTCGCTTGTGAAAGGCCTCGCTGTACTTTTGGCGTTTTGCCAATCTTGCACTGTCACTTTTTGTCGTCTGTTTCAATAAACATACAATATGGCCGAATACACTTCAGAGCTTACTCTTTAGCCATTTTCTATGTTTCCATTTAGACGTCTAAAACATGTCTGCGTTGGCACTGTAATGCCACATGCGTGTGTTGTCGTTGAATACTGTATGCGTGTGTTGTCAACGTAGTCCCAACTTACAAAAATGCTTGGTCACGGGCACCGAATTTCCGTCTTTCAGAAATCTGAATTCTGTATTTTAGGACCTGATATGATACGATACGATATGATGCCAAATGGGACGACATAGACACATAAGTTAATGTGATAAAATCGGCGTTTTCTATATGTCGCAAATTGTTCCATAATTTCGAGTATAGCCGCCTGCAGCGGGAGTTACAGCTAAATGTTAATATGGTTATAAAAAGGAAATGCTCCAAATTGCAATAAATCATGTCAGTAGCAATAGGTAAACTTTATCCATCCTTAAAAGTATAAACGTTCCTTTATGAAATATTGTGTTGCTTTAGGGTGAAGTAAGATATACAGAGATTTGTGGTTTGCAATGAAACTAAAATGCTTGAAGTTTAAACAAAAACTATTAATAATAAGCTTGTAATAATTTATAATACCTTTAATAAGCTTTGTGCTGACCACTTTACGTTTTTCATACTTTTCCACAGAGTGCATAATACATTAGTTAAGCACATGATGAATTTCTTTAGATTGCAAATTAGTGTGCAGCCAAAAGATGTACCATTTTATAAAGAAAAGACTCAAGTTTCCCATTTGCTGTCATCAACTGTGCTTCAGCAAAGCTGAACAAATAACTCATGAAAGATAGAACAGATAAATCCTTTACTTTTACACTTATAACGTTTGTATCATACTAGCCGTAAAATGGTCTATCTTTATAATTCCTTTGTTTTATCACAAACATAATTGCTGTCTCGTGTACAGCTTCCTAATCCTCAAACATTGTCTTGAAGCTGGGTAGTAATTACCTAGCCATTATTTTTCCTATTAAAAATAAAAATAAAAACATTAAATTACATTAATCCTCCACATGGCGTAAGTGCATCCTTCTTCAGATAACTTAGTATAATAGCCATCTATGATAAACTGGATATTCGATGCCGGAAGTTTATTTTTTTATGTCATTTCTGGTAGTCTCCCCAACAAAAGGAGCGGATACACCTCCCTTAATGAAATATGTGTAAAAACGTAAGCTGTTTAGGAGCGGTTTAAGGTGACCTGGGCAGTTTCATGTTAATTGTACTGACCTGTATGATATGAGAAAGTGACGGTCTATAATTACTATGTACTTTACTCAACATTTAATTTGATATCATGTGACTTGATCTGGCGTAATTCGGACCGACACTGGCACTAAGGACGATGTACTCAACATGAAACATTGCTGCTAAAGTTACCTTTGAGTACCTTTGAGTTACTTGTCTTAAGAAATTTTCCAGTATGGTAATTCAAATCAGCTTTTTGTTTTTAACTCCATCATTTCAGTCCTATAGTCATTTCAATTTCGAACTTATGTATCCTCAAATTTTCACAGTCCCCCATAAATCTCCCCAATCAAGATGTGTTGTTTGTGAATGAAGACTACTGACGGGATGTTAAGGCTTGCAATGATACCTGGCAATTAAAGAGTGTAAACTAGAGACCCTGCAGTCTTTTATGACTTGTAATATCCACATAAAGAATGATTGAAGTGTCAGCTTCACAATCAAACTTTGATTGTTAACATTCTTACACTTCTGACTTATACGCCTCTGCTTTCCAGGAAGAAGAACTCAGTAAAAACAGTAATCACAAAACTGGCCCTCATTCATAAAAGCTTTTAATTGAAGAGAGTAGTAAAGAATAATAAACATTTCTGATCAAACCATTTAAAAATTCTCGAAAAACCATTTTCTTCTAATAACCTATGTATCATCGCTTCAGTATTATTGATGCCTGCAATTCGAAAAAAAACATACGCAAGAAAGATGTGAAAGATGTCGATCCTAAAATATTTGTATAGAATGTAATTCCTCAGTAAAACTGTCCTCAAGAACACGGTGAATCATTACCATGTGTAAAGTGTAAAGAAATTGGGTTCAGGATTCTCTGTATACTTTGGTCCGCCCGGACTAAGATATTAAAGCAGACAAATCTTTTTTTCAGACCAATTATTGCCACGAGATGTAGTGCTTTGTTCGGTAAAGTTAATCCTTTCAGAACCGCCTGGGAGCCTCCCGGATTGATAGTAGCTTGTTAAAAGCTCAAGTTCAAACCAAATTTGATTAGATTTGTGTATACAAAGGTTATACATTTATAAAATATGGACAGGATTTTTTTTCATAAAGGACAACATCCAGCTTAAGGAGCAAAATTGTCAGTGCTACACCGAAAGTAATTGGGGATTGTGTGATGGTATTTCTGAATGATTTTGTACATTAAAATAAGCATTTTGCATTTTGCTTTATCCCGATGGTAAACATAATGGCTCAACCTCTATTTACCAGTTTACGATAATGTCATCCTCAACAGTAGTGTTTCAGCAGTCTCAATTACACAAAAAAGCAATGTTAAGAAAATTAAAATTATTTGTGACATCCCTCTTGCTATCTTACAGAAACATTTTATTATTTTATTTTTCCAGCAACACGAAAATTTTCTGCAGAGTTTTGTATCATTTACGAAATGCTTTCATTCCTCAGAATTTTATCTGGATCATCTGTAAATAAAGACACTCGTCCGCAATTATCCTCTTTTCATTTCCAGTGGATGGACGGGAGGGCATCATATATTGGTCTTTAGGCGACACACTGAGCAATACATATACTGGACTGATTCATGATGGGGATCCAGAAGCATAATATCTGTGACAATTTTCAGTCAACGTTTAAATGTTGGCTATGAAATTGAATATCTGACTGAGATGCGCTCGTTAAAGGGCATTCTAAACTTGACTACAACAAGTGCTTTATCATATTCAAGATAACCCATCATTAATGAATACTCTGAGGGAAAAGAGCGCCTTCATAACAATATCCCTACCCGTGACAAATAAAGAAAACCCGTCATGTTTGATCACCGTGTTCAGTAAACCTCTGAAAGTGACATACCTGATGTACGTTTCCTTCTATGAAATTGAAATTAATTACCTGAATAATATCTGAATAATGACTCCAGATATTAAGAATAGGATAATAGTAATCAGCAAGCTATGTTGATCAAAGTGCAAGAAATACATTTAATATATTGTTGTTGTACCAGTGCATGACAAAATGAATTAAGTCCGTGTTCAGGTATTTACTTCGGACATGAAATCTGCCTGGTTAAGTCATTACATTGTAATATATCGTGAGAAATCAACAAAAGATTATTAATGAGCATTAAAAACATTAGTATAAGGAAGGTGTCTTGCAGCAAATTCCATTACGATAATACCATAGGAACACAAGTTCCAAATGTTTTAGTCGATAGCTTTCTTAATGTGCAAACATCATCCGCGAAAATGTGAGTTGTTCTAGCCTATGCAGATTTTGTTTGATACGATGAACTGTTCTTGAGATGTCAACACATCATCACACATATGTTGACACTTAGACATAAGTAAGGCGGCAGGTCCCTGATTTGAACAATGCGGCGAAAATAAAGTGAGGATACAAATGTTAGCTATGACCACAGTGGCATTCACACAAAGAGAAGATCTTATGTTTTGTTTGCTATACCTTGGTCATGTTTCCAATCGATACTGAGCTGTTTGTTGTCTTTTCTCCCGTGATATTGTAATTTTCTGTTGCCTCGTTTTTGATAATCTTGTGAAATTCTGTGTCACGTTTGAAGGTTACTTTACATAGAATGCTTGCATGAGCCTTCATGATAATTCCGTTTTTGTAATTTAGCTCTTAAAGTGGTATAATTGAGAGTACTACAAGCCACTTTCAATCTGAAAAAAATGCTCTAAATATGGTGACAATAATAAATGAAATAGACCTATTATTATAGTAATTGAAATAGACTTATTACTATAATTGAGACTTATGTACACTAATAGCATTGTATACCTATCGCAGCCTGAGACATGGAATATTCAGCACCATGTTAAACTATTTTGTCTGTGACAACGCTACGATGGCTATGTAGGTTATGTTTGAAAAAACATTTGCAGATTTCAATCTGCCTAGATAAAGTACAACACTGGCATTCGCACCAGCGCGGAAGTTGACGTTTATACACCTTTAGGTCTTAAGGGATTTCGTATAATCAGTCAAGCCTGCTACGTGAAACGCCTTAGTGAGGTGTGCAGCGATTGGACTGGTACACATTTCACAATAAGGTATATTTATGGTAAGAAACACTGGTCCAGTGATCCCCTTATGACTGATTTGTTTTTGAGGTCAGCATATTAATGTAATGCTGTAACCACAGGGGATTGTCTACATGTCCGTCCCCAGGGATGGGTAGGTGTTTCGTTGTATCGCTAAAAAAGATATATTCTACCAACCTTTGGTGTTTCGGTCTTAACTTAGCACTGCCCTTGACAATCTTGCGTATACGATTTATCAACATGCTGTATCTATTATCTGATGAGTTTGAGTGCCAAATTAGCCAAAGTAATCAAGGGGAAATTACTAATCAGTGGACGTTCTCACCAGATTATCACCGGATTAATTTGACAAAGTCAATAACGAACGCACCAGCAAGGTATCTTCTGTTATACCTTGCTGGTGCGTTCGTTATTGACTTTGTCAAATTTAATCCGGTGATAATCTGGTGAGAGCGTCCACAGATTAGTAATTTACCCTTGATTACTTTGGCTAATTGGGCACTCAAACTCATCAGATAATAGACGCAGCATGTTGATAAAACGTATACGCAAGATTGTCAAGGGCAGTGCTAAGTAAGACCGAAACACCAAAGGTTGGTAGAATATATCTTTATTAGCGATACAACGAAACACCTACCCACCCCTGGGGACGGACATTTAGACAGTCCCCTGTGCTGTAACATGACACTTTTGTATCAGCACAAACTTAAATCTAAACTGATAGGTCATCCATTTGATAAACATTGTTTGTCCCTAACAGAGTGATACGAACTGCAAGGATGACTATCTGGTTTGAACACCACATTACGTTCTTATAAAGAATGGCTAAATCGAATTAAAATGTTACCAGTATTAGTGACACTAGGAATGAAGTGGTATCTGGAGGAAATATCAAGTGGTTTCGATCATCCATTTACTTCAAGTGACGCTAGTGTTTTCTGGCGAAAATTGCGTAAACCTATCGGATCGTTGTCACCAAGGTAACTATAAGTGATATACTCAGAGGTTGTGCAGGCACAGGATCATATGACCTCCATTTGCATGTTCTTTTTATTGAAACAAGGGCTTTCTTAAGTCGCGTAAGAAATGGATAATTAAATGTTTGACTTCTTGCAGCATGCATAATTTTACCGTCGATGATTGCCTGTCATATCAACCTGTTTGTTGTTCAAGTAAGGTAGCAATAGATGCCGAATTCGACAAGGTTTTGCCAATTCTTGGTTTACATCACTCAAGTCACGCAGTAATACGCTGTATTTCTTTGAAGGTGTATGATGATAATTTGGCCATGTCTACTGTAAGAAAAGTTTCACTGTATATTATAATGCTGGAGTCAACTCACTGCAAGATATTTCTTTCGAGATACAATTATCAACATTTTAGAAGCAAAATCGCAACAACATCAGACGCAATACATCGTGAAAGATGTTTTGACAACCCTAATGATACAAAAAAGCACTCAGCGTAATGCTACGACAAATAAAGAGTTGGCTTTTTACCATATGCTGTGATTTGATATTTTTATAATGTTGACAGACTCTGAACGTTTACCATGATATTATATTGCTGTAATTTCAGGATGAAATTATTTTTCTGACACAATAAGTCTAGCCCTACAAAGGCATCTATTTTGTAGTCCCTGTGTATGAGACCGTCTTTTTACATTTTTTGAGAAAACGTTAAATACAGCAAATGTTTGGAGTACTATGAGATCAGTTTGATTCTTGCAAAGAAAATTTACCATCTGCTAAACTGTAAAGACCAAAGGGATACCCAAACAACACCCGGTATCCATTGCGACAGTCTGGCTTCATCTTCCCTGCTGACGCCATGCTAATCTCTGTTTTTGAACGGAATCCTAGAGCGAGTTGGCGTTTAATGTTTGAATCGAAAATAAAAATTTAAATTACATAAGTGTGCATTACCTTTAAGTAGCATACTAAAGTCTTGAAGAAAGAGAACGATGCTGCTAGTACTTTCTATCAAATTTATATTTTACCACATTTAAGAGTAATGAACTGTCAGTTATTGTATTGAAGATTATGACAGAACCTCGTGGCCTCGGAGGGCGTTCTGCAGTCAGTACTTTGCTCGGAAAAGCACTGGCTGCAGAATACACCGTATCCCTCGGGAAATACCTTTGGAATGCCACAGAACGCCTTCCGAGGCAATGGAGTTCTGTTATTATTACGTCTGTCCCCAAATTTTGTCGATAGCCATCGAAAGAAATAGCTGATCGCGACACGGCCTGATTGCATAGAAATTCTATATTGTGACCGTTTCATCAGCTGTGAGCTCACTGATTAGCTAGGGAAACTTTCTACTATTGCAGTCACTTGTAAGGGAACATCTACTGTATCTTTTCCTTAAGCTTTTTTCCCTCTGTGTATTACCATGGAGGTAGAGGACCTAAAAGTTAATTGCAGTGAACATGAATCTATTTCTGTCTTAAGCTGTAGAGCGTGAATCATGGCCCATGAAATTTGACACACTGGTATGGGGCACTTGGGCCGGCCCTACGTGGCTCCTGAATAAGGTTTACCACATAAACAGACATACTGCCCCTGTGTCATCTAAAGGTATTCATGTTCAACTAACATGAAGAATAGAGATGTCAATGACTATGCAGACATGTTTCTGGCTTTCCTTTTGTATGCCCTGTAGAGGGCAGTATAAAACATGATGACCTGAACGCAGAATGACTTTGATCTGACAAGTGACTAATTAGCCTAATGTTTGTAACATTGAAAAATGAAATTCAACTCTGACTCAGGTCACAGTACCATATAGTATAACATGTAACGTTCATTTGACATTTGAGCTAAAAATACCAGAGACAAACGAATCAGAAATTTGCATCATATCACAAAGTTAGTGGATTGTTTCAAATTTCATTTCTGAATAAAATATATGAATGAAAAATAACAAAACATAGCGCCAATGACACTTGGCTCATGCTGGGTTCAATGTGGGAGGCCAAAGTGAGTATACTTGACGAATTTTACCCCTTGGAACATGCATACCACGTTTCAAAGCAATCAGATAAGCGATTTCAGAGAAATAGTTTCTTACCAAAAATGGGAAAAAATTGCCCCAAAATACAAATATGAACATTCCACCACAATTTGAAGACACTCAACAAATGTTGCCTCTAGGTACATACATACAATGTTCAAAGCAATCAGAATTGTTAATACAGATAATTTTTAGACCAAAAATGCAAAAAAAATGTCCCAAAAATACAAATCTGACAGAAGACATCTCTAGGATCAAGAATGCAAAGTGTAAAAGCAATCAAAGCTGATATTTGGGAGAAAATGATTTTTTAACCAATAACAGGAAACGTTTCCCAAAAAATACAACTATCAAAATTTCACCACAATTTGAACAAATGTAGCTATATCCATTATAAAGAACCTGCATACAAAGTTCCAACCAAATCTGGCTTTTGGTACAGTAATAGCAATTTTCCAGGATTTTCCCTTGATTATCCCATTTGCATATTTTTGACACTGACATTATTCATTTGAACAAATTCACATTTCCATCCCTGGGTGTACCTGTACACCAAGTTACTAAGATGGAAGGTGCTGCGGTTTTTGTGTTATTGATGTGGATGGACATACATCTCGCACATACTAACATACATACGGTATGTACATAGATATAGACATGCATACAGATGCCACAAACCTACCATACTCGTTTTTTGGTATATATACATATACCATTTGTGTGCTACAAATGCAAAGGAAATACAATGTTTTTGTTCTTTCCATAGGGTTTCAAGAGAGTATACTTTATTCTCAAACAAAAATGGTAAAAAAAAATGTAATCAACATTGAACTCACTATATTCTGAAATGCTGAAAATCAACATCTTTGATGATATTCAATTAAAATTCCACAGATCATGGGCCACTATGCCAATATATTTAGAATTTTAACATATTATGCACTTCTACGCTTGCAATCTTGGAATCTCCACAAATTATGCACGTGTATGCTGACAATCTTTGGAATTTCCAAGATTATTGACTTCCATGCCAATATTTTTTTATTCTCTGCAGCAACTGACCTCTTTGTAGATAATCTTTGAAATTTCCACAAGTTATTGACCTTTATGCCTATTATCATGGGAATGTCTAACGGTTAGTTACATCTATGCTGATAATTTTTGGAATGTCCACATGTTATTATACAGAATACAGGTAATTGACTTTAATGTGTTAATATTCTTTGGAATTCCCATAGGTTTCAACCTCTATGTTGATATTTTGTAGAATTTCCACAAGTCATTCCTTCAACTCACATTCAGTGTGAATCATTGCAGTAAATTATAAATGATTACGTAAACCGTTATCCTGGAAAGTAATGCATGCTGAAGCTTGATGGAGTGAAGCATCTGACATTTCAGTGTACATTTGTCCAGCTTTGTTGCACATGGTGATCACCCTTCTTTACAGATTATCACAGGCGAGTTTTGAACAAACATGGAGAATATCACCTTTACATTAAGCCATATTACAGTTCAATATTATCTTAAGGAGTATTTTCTATATTTAATAAAGGACCCTGAACAGAAGCAGATTATAATGATAAGATTGGAACCACTATATTTCAAGTGCACAGAGGTTTTATTCTTGATTAGCATGTGAAAAACATGGAACACAGGTATAATGAGGCTTTAATGTCGAGAGATTCTTAGGGACAGATATTCAAACTCACTTTTTTACAATACTTGACTGATCTGCTGAATGTAAGACTTGTCTGGAAGCTTGTAGAGTATATCAACTTTCTACGTTATGGTAGTGAAGAAAATTAAACATTTAAGTTTCTCCACAAGGTTATCTTAGAAAAAGTGGTCGCTTTGAATTTGATAGATTGGTAAACATGAGTAGTTTGTTTCCCTTTTACTTAAATTTGCACATTCACCCCTGTTTTTTCCTCAATTTTTAAAGAGATAATTTAAAGTTTACTTGAGGGGAATTTAAACAGAAGTTTAAGTGACTATTTCAGTGTAGAGGCATGTACAACTTTATCTAGGTTAGCATGTGAAAGACCGTTATCATTGAATTATACACAATAGACACCCCAAGTTGCTGTGAATAGTGACAATCCACCAATCAGATATAACCTTCTGAGCCAGCTACACATCAGCAGAAAACATGGGACACAATATGATACAACACTCTTTTGATTGAATTCTAAATAAATCTGTCATAATGTATAGTGCCATGGTATGCATTCTGTTAACATTTTACATTGGCTACCATAGTCAGTCACCTTCGCTGTACACCGTGCGTCATTCCATGTCTACAGATACACAGACAATCTGTCATGACAACTAAGCAAAACATACCCTGCGATAAAACCATAACACATAACTTGGAAGGGTCATTATATTTTACCATTTTGCAAACAGTTCACATCATGAACTACAAACAGACACCTACCATCATAATGGTAAGTTATCTGCCTTCTTCTCTGATAATTATTATGACTATTTATATTCAAAGACATATTTTAACATCTTATTGATTAATAGACTAATCAGCTAATTGATTAATTGGTATTTGTATCAATATTAGTTTCTGTATCTGATGTGCTCATATCGCTGTCTAAATCAGATAATTTATCTCCTAATTTCTCTTCTATCTTTTTCTTGATAACTTCCAGTCTTGTTTTTAATGTTGCATATTCAAAGCGACCTCTTTTTTCACCAATGGATCCTGAAAGAAATGTACAATAAAGATTAACTTTGTGAAGAATCTAGATTTACTACCTAGGGATGAGGTATTGGTAAAAATGTAATTAGAGAAGATTCACTGCCAACTGTGTGGATTTCTTATTCATTCTAGACACAATATACCATTACTGTGCTTTATGAGGGTCCTACAAGATAATGTCCTTTAAGCCTTTCATGGATCTGGTAATTCTGTTACCTTGAATGGCAACTGTCACTGGGTCAGTTTTTTTGATGTCATGTTAGTATCTAGTAAGCAGACAGATTGTTCTATTGTCACTTGAAGTGGATGGATATGTTAATGGCAACATGTACTTGTATTATTATTTCTGCTGATTATAGACACCATCATTTTCTTCCAGTAACTATTGCAATACAGAGATGCCATATTTGGATATAAATCAAATGAATTGCCAAGCAAGCAAGATGATTTCTGAGAAATCTAATTCAGTCAACTTGCTGAAGTTGCTGATGAGTAATGGTTTGTAAAGTCATGCAATCACTGAAAAGAGGAGTTAAGGTAGACTGTCGCGGGGACATATATTTTGACTCTCAAACTTTTAAAATATTCTTGTGGCCTACCACTTGTGGGGGCTCATTTTGAAGCTTATAGATATATAAATTTTCACATGCTTCTGAAAATCAGGAATTTTATTACATCCCTATAAGAGATAACGCAGGTATGAGGTATGTTTGTTTCTCTAGTATGCAAATTTGTACAATGCAAGACATTGAAAGCAGCATTTTTTTAATTTGTGAAAATTCAGCATTTCTAATTTTCGGTAAATGAGTTACTAATTAAGAATCTTGAAAGTTATATGTTAATGAGTATTGTATACATACCTGCATTGTTTGCCCTGATAGATACAACCTGTCATTGACAGTTGATGTGTAATAATCATAAAATTCTGGAAATGATTTCTCCATCACATCTCTGAAACACAATGACGATAAAATATCAATTAGAATTATGAAAATAACAATTATGTACACTAAGATTTGAATTTCATGACTTGAATTACCATTGTTTCAGTCGTCTGCAAGCAAAAAATATTTAAATCATTCTCCTAATATAGTGGTTGGCCCTCTTTTGCCTTGAAAATATCACATTTATTTCCTCCAATTTGAAATGATCGTTAATTGTAAAAAGTATTTACATAGACTGCAGACCTAGTAAATTAACTTCCTCAAGTTCTCTTAACTTGAAAGGTACAACATTCAAGAAGTGATACTCACAATAACTTTCAGTGATAGCAGCCATTATTGGCCACTGTACTTTGTCTATGACAGGTATGACATCATCAATTTGTAACGATACCATTTTATGAATAATGCCCTTTCTAATGAACACCAAAATTCTTTCTGATAGATTTGGCAAAACTGTTGGATCACTGTGTTCATAGCTTCTAGGCAAATGCCGATTACTATTTGCATTTAATCGCTATATCCAGCATTTCCTGACTCAATTTCATTTACAAGAACTTTTCAAGGACTTTCAAGGAGACACTAATTTATTCAAGGAATTTCTTCAACTTTCCCAGCTCATTCTGACTCTGTACATCATGTTACAACAGTCTAACAGAGTTAGTATGTGCTGGGAAAGTTATAGAAATTCCTATGTGCTGGGAAAGTTATAGAAATTCCTGGAAAAAAATAGTTGAGCTGCACTAATTTCTCACCATTTTGTATGCAAAATAACAGCCATAGCAGCACAAGTCACTGTCTACAGTCTAGTAAGAACCACATGAACTCCACTGTTTGAGGTAAACAGCGCCCTCAAACAATCAAATGGAAAAGAGGACTATAGTTGATTGGATGACTGTACGGTACCTGTAAAAAGTGTTAATTTCTTTTCTTTTCTCAACTCTTTGTACTAACGCTGTGGTAAATGTTTTGGAAATTAAGATAGGACTGTGCAACTGCAATGACTATACTTACCTAAGTTCATCTGGAACTTTGTCTGAGATATTTTCTAACATTTCACAAACTGCTACCCGTATCGTTTCATGTCTGATACAGTCGTCATATCTCTGTGCGTCACCACTCTGTCTCTCCTAGAAATAAAGTATAAGAGTCTATGATAAAGGGCCAGTAATGTTAACTTTAGATAATATTATTTTGAATGTGAACCATAATTCCTTGTTCTACTCCTCAAAGCATGTTGAGACATACAGTGTTCAGCTTGTCAACTCAGCCTGTACATGTGTAAACTGCATTGTTATTGTTAAAAACTGACTTCTGGTCTGGACCAGAAGTCAAACGTAAAAAATAACAATGCATTTTATACATATAGACACCAAGTTGACAAGTAAATGCTGTTTCAGCATTCTTTGGGGAGTAAGATAACAAGTCGAAATTTATATATCAAATGAAAAGTCATCAAAAGCTAGCATTACTGGTCCTTTAATAGCTGTCAATTGATAATCATTGTTGTACCTCTTGGTTATGGAACTAGGGACAGAATATACCTTGTTGGTCTGATATCTATGGATGGTATCTACAACTTGAAATTTTGAAATTCATGAGTCTGAGATCCACTTTGTGAGTTTTTGTGAATTTATGCAATTAAGATTAGTTACAAACCTGACTATTGCATCCTAACATATTTGCAATGTTATGCCAAAGTATTGGACATTTGGTTCTAGCAAACAAACATATTTTCAGATGGTGTTTGAACATTTAGTTTTTACCTTTGTAACATTAATGCCTCATCCTTCAGTTTGACAGTCAGTACCATTTTGTTCAAACAATTCTTTGTAGTGGTTCACAAATAAGCTCTTTGCCATGTTACACCTGTTCTGAGGAAGCAAAAGGAATAAAACAATGAACCACTGAGGGCGCTGTTCAGGGTTCCACACTTCGGCTGAGGGAATACCTTTCTTAAAGGCACAACTTTATTATCGATTTTTTTCCAATAGGAAATTCATTGATAAAGATTAATGATAAACATTTCATTTGAAACAAAAGATAGACAAAGTGTTAATGAGCATTAAAACATCCACTTTTGAAAGTGTCAGATATTGAGATGGGCAAATTGAAGATAGACTTAATGCAACAATGATTGCCAGCTTGCTTGTTATACGTACACTTGTTTTTTCTCGTCCTTGTCAGTAGCTGTAACGTTCGATGACTTTTCCACCATTTTGTTTTCTATATCAAGTACCTTTCTTGTTTTACGTAAAGCAGTTTCAGATACAATTTTCAACTTGCCAAATCAGCCTGTATATGGGTAGTCTGCATTCTTCACACATAGACACTGTGTTGGCAAGCTATATAGCAGGGGTTTTAACAAGCTTTAGGGAGAACAAGAACTTTTTGTTGCACAAAACAAAGCTTGTGAAACACAATTAAAAGATTCTGCTACATGACTTTTAAAGTATGATTATTACAAAAGATATTTGACAATAAATCTAAAGTAAAAAGTTTAGTAACACTTACTTGTTCAAAGCCTGGTTCATTGTGGTAAGGTTTTTCATTCATTAATGACTGTATTGATATAAGAACACTGGATAAACTTTGTGCTGGACTCCATGCTGGCCCTGACCAGGTTCTGTCACGTACAATAAAATATTATGAAATAAATCTGTACATTTCAATTACTGAAGTCAATATTTACAGATCATTTGTGCTCTTTCTCTCTCTCTCTCTCTCTCTCTCTCTCTCTCTCTCTACTGGCACATATGTGTTTATGGAAAGATGAGCAGGTGTATGTATGTATGTATGTATGTATGTATGTATGTATGTATGTATGTATGTATACATGTATGTATGTATGCATGCATACATGTATGTATCATGTACCGGTATACTTGCATGTATAAATGTACCAGTATCATGTATGTATGTATGCATGTATGTGTGTGTGACAAAGTCAATATATACATAAATTACAATTTGCATGTGTACCGGTATGTAACAACCAAACAGTACATTATTGGATTCTCTGTAGCATTTCTGTATCAGTGTCAATCATTCAACTACCTACTGTGTACATGCTTTGTCAAATATTTATCATATACAGTCATTGAGCCCAAAAATTGGCATCATGTAAAAGTAGAAAAATGGGTTTGAATGAAACCAAAAAGACCACAAAGATATGAAAAGTTGATAGCAGCCAGACACAGGTACAGACACTTGGTAAAGAAGGTCATGCAATGGGAGAAATTACAGATGCTTGGTAAAGTTTGCTGTGGTTTCATAGCCCTGCTACTCCCTGGCTGGTTGTGTAGGGAAGTGGGGGCTATGGTTCAGTCTGTTTGAAAAGTGCACAGTCATGCGCGCTAAAAATCATGTGGGGAGAAAGTTAGCATTTTTCTTGCAATTCTCCAGAAAACAACACAAAACATCATAATCTGGAGTCAGGGTGCATCTAGTGCCTACCTGCAGATTGATTCCTACGTAGATGTCAATTTTCTTCTCAGGTTAGTCACTTTTTCATATCTCACTGGGCCGCTGCCATGGAAAAATCCGTCATCATGGATATTAAACCGTTGACCTATGATGTCACATTTTAACAATGGGATCTTGACAAAGCATGTTTACATCTATTAAAGAGAATGGATTTGATTCCGGCGCTGAAGTTCGCTTACTAAACAAAGTACCACGAGAGAACACATTATTTTTGCTCAGATCCCGATGTTAGAATGTGATGTCATAGGTCAACAGTTTAATATTCATGATGGCGGATTTTTCCACGGCAGCAGCCCGGTGAAATACGAAAAACTGACTAGACCAAGAGGAAAATGGACATCTACGTAGACATCTTTCTATAGGTAGGCACTAGATGCACCCCGACTCTGGATTATTTTTATTTTTACAATTGACTAAACCGTAGCCCCCACTCCCCCACATAACCAGCCAGGGAGTGGCAGGGCTATGGAACTGCAGCAAGGTACAGTAGGACATGCAATGGAGGAAATTACTTACCCTAGAATACTAAGACAGACTTTGCCATTTCGATAGAGGTTTGGATTAAACCGAACTTTACCATCACCTGTGGTAATCAACTTGACTCTGGGGGGTCTGATTGGATAATCTGGAGGAAACCTAATAAGGAAGTGGGAGAAACCACCCTCATAAGGGGTGTCGAAGGGTCCCGTAATAAGCGCATGCACCTGTAATGAAACAGAAGCAGTATTACATGTACATATAAAAATCATAGAATTTTTCTGTATCAGAAATTATAACATCGTTCACTGGGAAAGTTACAAAGAAAAGAACACTTTTGTGTTTTGTGTTCTCATTATACCGGTACATGCTTCTAAGATATGTTTATGTACACAACAAATCAAAAGCAAAATTTTTGCATGGAAGCAATTTGTGATGATTGCTAATGGAATAATTACAAACAAAAATTGGTACCATGACCAGGGGTAGGGTACTTGACAAGATATTAAGTTTAAGTGACATGTAGGGTGATTAGATAAATTGTATGACTGACCTTTGTGATATCGTCTTTATCAGGAACTACACGCATGCCTAGTGGTGGCTCATTGTATATACTCATTATGTCCCTGATACAAAGAAACAAACAGTATTTAATAAACAATTAATAATACTTTCTATAAACTCAAGTTACGGTACATCATCCAAGACACATTATCTGTATTACAAAAGACAAAAGATATCTGTGTGACTTGATATAGCATATTAAAGATGAGATGGAACTGAGATTAAACACATGAAAACTAGACATACAATGGAAAAGACAAACGTGGGAAGTGAGGTTAGTATGCATGGAACACAAAAAGATTTGGGAAACTGCATTGAACTGAAGTGTAATTCTGAAACCTTTCTTGTCCGATCATTTAAAATCAGCATAAAAACTAATGTACATGTGCATGTACAAATCTTGGTGGTATAATTAGAGGTAATTATATATAGCCAATATCGCCTGTCGTCAGCATGAGTGTCATTTGTGCTGACGCAGCTCAAATGACATGAATGCTGACACGACACAAGGAACAGGTGATATTGGGTAATAACCGATTTATCACATACCCTAGACTCTCCACAGTCGCTGTGCCTTGTTTGTGCGCGCCCACGATGGGCCTGCATTCGAAGGCTGTGCAGCTGTGAGCACGCGCTGCCAGACACAGCGACTGTCAGTTTTTGCAAGGGTATGAATATTCATAAGGGTAGTGACCTCAAAAGAAACACCTATCTAACTGAGCGGAGAGAATATATACAAGTAGCTGGTAGACCTATATACGCGGTATGTTTTTATTTTTCATTTTTAATTTTATTTGGCTATGGTACTTGTCATTTTTTTTATTAACGGATGTGTGGAGTTCTATAAAGTACCCGGATCAGGCAGAAATCCGACCGGTCGCTTGCAAGAACGTCCAGACCCTGGGATTCGCGTCGCGTCTCTGAAGGGCGCGCGCGTGTTCCAACAGGGAAGAACGCGAATCGCAGGGTCTCTGCCAGACTACATATACCCATGCCCAGAAATTTACTAATAGTACGAAAAACCTTAAATTTTGAGGCTTTACTCTATTGCGCCTTGCGCATAAATATCAGAATGTTTATTTGAACAGGCTTCATTCATAAAGTATGCGACGAAGATGTCAACATCACGCGCGACATCACTGCAAGTTGTCCATATATCAATGAAACCCAAGAAGAAAGACACCAGGATACAAAAATCGTCATACAGAAGGAACATTTCAAGGTGCAATATGCTATTACAACTGTAACTGATCAAAACTGCTCAGCTTTAAATCTATCCTGATTTTGATCGTTGTACGGCACAGAGCTCGCGCGGAGAGGACGCCATTTTGTAAGTTTACCCTTAGAGTTGCAGCCATGTCAGCAGTCATCTCGTGTGCGACATCGCTGTCACGCCACGCACTCACTACCTGTTCGGTGGAGAACGTGCACAGACCGGCGTCGTGCAAACGGCAGAATGTTTGCTAGAACTTGAGCAAAAAAAAAATACCTTGGGAAAAATTTTCAAGACTCAACGTGATATTTCTGTATTTTGCAACCAGAAATAACCGTGTTCCTCAAAGTCCTTCAATTTTTAACGTCGGCGACATCGCTTCGCAGGCGGGAGCGGCAGCCATTTTGTTGTTTACGTTGTTTACCAACAAACTGCTAATGTAGTTTGGGAAAACTCTAAAACTGATGACGTTCATCGTGCATATCTCGACGTTTACCGTGAAATATCACGGCTGATATTTTACGGTGAACGTCACTAGGATGTAGCATATGGGCATGGGTATATGATAATCTATCACAATCACATCAATTTAGTGTACATCATCACAGTTGTATGTGTATGTCAAGGTATGCCTTAAATCAACTCCATTTACAAGCAATACCTTTACATTTGTCCTGTGCTGAGTACATACACCCACGATGCATTGCAATGTCCTACAAACTTTAGACAGTTCACCACTTTCAAGGTACATTACCCACAATGCATTGGAATATCCCTAACCAAGCTAATGTACCTCTATCCTGTACATTTCACCAAAATTCATTTCAATGTTCTCTACACGCACCACGGCAAGTTTTACTCCTCACAGTTTTGATGTTGATCCTTCACACTTAACATGACAATGTATTGGTACAACTCAATAGCACAGCATTTTTTACTCAAAATGCAAATTACTGTACAACTCAGAAGAACAGTACATTTTACCCATGATGCAAAGTGCAGGTACAACTCAAAAACACAGTTTACCCATGATGCAAAGTACATCTCATCAACAGCAAACATCAATAGCACATGATGCAACATACTGGTACAACTCCCATAGGTCAGAACATTTTACCCATAATGCAAATTTCATACACAAGTCCTCCACACGGCATATTCTACTGATATTACAAAATCTTTGCTGAAGGACTCAGAAGTGAAAGTCACCCAATAAGGACTTGAGAAACTTAGCATTTGAAACTAGCAAAATGAATTGTTACACCAAGTGTAGAAATGCTGTATTTTGAGCTGAAGTCCTTGAGAGCTAAACTGTTGACATGACATCTAGTACAAAATCAATGGGACAGCGTGGACTCAGTACACAAAAAGAGGATTTGTGATGAGAGATATTTCAAAGAAACTAAATTACACAGTTGGTGAATTACCTGTGCACACATCCAATAAACATCTTCTGTAAAATCCATTCCATCCCAGTATCACAGACAGGTATCAGCCGTTTCTCTGACTAGCCTTCCACTCTTGAGCTTAGCCATGGAGGCAAGTCTGGTGATGTCTCTAACCTTGCAGATACATTGCTGTGGGGATACAATAGAACAACCATTGCATTTGAATTAAATTATTAAAACAATTTTTATTGGTTATATGGAACCCTGAATGGTCCTTTCAGTGTCAACAAAGACAAAACACTGTGTCATAAAATTGTGTCAAACATGGTAAGTATTGCCATGGTAACTCAAACAATTCAAAACCTGTTGTAAAAGAAGAAACTGCTGACTTTCTTTGTCCAGATATTCTGTCTTCTATCATGGCAGATCTTATCCTATATCTCTGACAGCTCTCACTACTGTAGACTTCAAAAAAGTAATGGTGCACTTTGGCAGTGCTGGAAATATGAGTATGTTACAAAAAGCTAACATGGAAAAAAAATTCATGTTGTCTCTACACACACTAAGATCTTAGCTTGTACAAGTTATCTTCACAGGCCACTCCTAGGAGATTACAGCTCTACATGATATGATAGAATCTGTACAATCACCACCAACAGGCTGAATTTAGAAATTAATTTTGAAAAACCAAACACTTGTATTGTAGATTGTTTTGAACTTGTACTTCTCATTTCTTCAATATCCTAGAGTCAAATAAATTACCTGGCATTGTGTAGTGAGTTGTTCTATCTCTATGACAGACCAGACAATCTACTAATAGTTTTGCTGTGGTTCTGGCACTACGCTTGTGATTTGTAATGAAAACAAACTACATGGTTACTTATCCTAAGGTTTTATAATTTACAGACTCCTTCAGATGAGCCACTTTGTTAATGAGTTTGAATATATACAGTACTCGATTGCTCAAGAGATTGCAAGGAAGGTCAAGAGAGTGCCCCTATACCAATGTGGTGAGCAAAAGGTGTTGTACACAAACCCACAGTTTTGATAGCACATATTCTATTACCTGTTATGATATTGCGTAGGTGATTTTACTGATGACTTTGACTGAGCCTTTGATTTAGGGACACTGCAGTAGCACAAGATGCTTGCATGGTTGATATCCATGATATCATAAGTATGGAGGATTATGTACGTATTACTGTAAATATTCTGGAATGAAGAGCATAACCCCTGCATACCTGAAATCCCTGTAGTATCTGCTGATGAAGACATCATCTGTAAAATCCATTCCATCCCAGTATTGCAGACAGGTATCAGCCGTTTCTCTGACTGGCCTTCCACGCTTGAGCTTAGCCATGGAGGCAAGTCTGGTGATGTCTTTACCCTGCAGATACATTGCTGTGGAGACAGAATAGAAACAACCATTGCATTAAATTAAATTATAAATCCAGAGTCTAAGATCTAAGTTAGTCACCTTGATATGGAAGACTTGCACTTTCTCTAAAGCTTACCTGAAGCAGAAAAAAGAACTGCAAATCCCTGTGTGTTTGGCCAGTAGGGGCAAAGTACAAGTAATTGAGCATTGTTTGAAAGTGTTGACATTTGGATAAGTTTTTATGTCCAAGGACAGAGAGTTTAAAAAGACAGGAGCTGCTGAGGAGAATTTACAAAACTGACTGAGTGGCTAATGGTAGGGATCATATCATAAATGTGTGCGCTTTTGTTAATAATCTGGAATGAAGAGCATAACCCCTGCATACCTGAAATCCCTAAAGTATCTGCTGACGAACCCCATTCCATCCAAGTATTGCAGACTGGTATCAGCCGTTTCTCTGACTAGCCTTCCACTCTTGAGCTTAGCCATGGAGGCAAGTCTGGTGATGTCTCTAACCTTGCAGATACATTGCTGTGGAGACAGAATAAAAGAAAACCACTAAACATGTTATAAATTTAAATTCAATGGAACAAAAACAGAGTTATTTTGCTGTATGTAGGTACATCCAGCCCATTGAAAACAATGAGAAAATAAGAAAGTTTCAGGATGAGAAAGATTAGAACCAGAATAGCTGTACTTCTTACATTTGTTTTTTTTTCATGAAATATCATCAAACACCTCTAAAAATAACAATGATTTTCATCAACCATGTGAACACAACTCGAAGACAATGTTCAATATAATTATATGCACACACTGTAATAAAAAGGTGCACTTGGAAAGATTCAGTTTAAGTGCATTTTTCAAAACACTTTGGCCAGTATATTTGAGTCTTACGGTTGTCGGTATCTCAAAATTTGAAGACTTAAACATTTGTTCAACTTTCCTAAAGTAAACTTTCAAATAATCTCTATTCACATACATGAATCAAGCAGGTCATGGTGCAAATTTGGATGAAATGGTGTTAAATTTATCAATATTTGAAATTCTAAATGTCTGCCAATGTAAACATTCACTTTTATTTGTTCATGAATATATACACAAAGTTTCATAATTAGTTGAGGATTTTGCCTTTATCAGTAGAATGGTATCCTTGACTTCATCAACAGCAGATTAATTATTTATCTCAGATTCATTTTACAGCTATTGCAAACAGATTTCTAGATTCAGAAATGATGATGTGAAGAGAAAACACATGTCAACAATTTATGCCATGATTTAGCATACCATATCATTGAAAAAATTTGGCTTGACCTATTTATGAGCATGAAAATGTGTAGAATATGCTGACAAGCTGAATCCTGGCTATTTTACATATGGAGGGGGAAATTTGTACAGATTTACCGGTACATCATATTTCTTGTCACTTAATGCTGAATTATCTGGCAATTGCAAATGATGGTGTTATTACAATGAAAATACTTCTATGCTTAAATGCACCCATGGGTCATTTACATTAAGATGATATAAACCTTGAAAGAACATTGAGACAGTGTGATCATTTTAATATTATGGTGTTTGTATTCAATGTCATAATATATATTTTGTATAATTTTTTGGTGAAAGAAATTATGGCATAAAGTTTCCTGACGTAAAATGTCTGTGAAGGTAATGCTTACCACGAATATTAAATTTTCCTTTTTTTGGTTTTACTGACAACTGAACAAAATCAGCCATGCTGGCAAGACTCACAGAAAATCAAAAATATGGACAAAACACCAAAATTTTGACAGTGATATCCTTTTATTACATGCCTTCATGTGAGTGCAAATCAGTGCACTGATTTGATTAGAATATCCAGGGAGTTAGCAGTGCTGTGTGAATGATGTACGGACCGGTTTTCATAGTTACCCAGTACGATGAAGCCCTTCAACATTTTCATTGTCATGGTACATGTAGACACTAAGTGCTAGATGTAAAATATCCATTTGCACACTGCTATTTGTTAAAATCAGTTTGATGCTGGTCGATAATGGTAAAATTGTTTGAGAATGCCCAGCATGTAACTAAATGTTAACTGTGAAGGCATGTAATAAAAATATTATTACCCGAATACATGTGCCCTTGCAGCAGGAGACAATATACCCTCCTGGCATTGGGCAAACTGTCCGGCACATAAACCCATATATTCAGGCAATAATATAAAGTACTGACCTGACTTGATGTCAAAAACATGGGCACAGCACAGAAATTTCGAAGCTGATATCCTTGTACTGACCGGACTTGATGTGACCTGAGTAATGAATAAAATGCCCTTATTTATTTGTGTCTCTTACATTAGAAAGTGTCCTTATTCTTTTGCCTTTGTTATGTAAATTAAACTGAGGAAGCGCCCTCACTGCTTGGAGTGTGGCAGCTGTTGCTTGTGTCTCAGTGTCTGCTAAGTCTGTTCCCTGTGCCATTTCTGCAGTGCTAGACGTCTTTGTCAAGATTCTGGTTACTTGACATCATACAGAGTCTATTGAATCATGGGACAATATCAAAATGGCTGTGTTTTAAGTAGATGCAGCCAGTAGCTGTAACTTTTGTCATGTTTTCACTAATCTTTTATTCATATATCAATTGCAAGTTTTTCTTCTACTCTCCAAAACATGTTGAAACACCATTTCCTTTGCTTGTCAACCCACTGTCTACTGTTATTGTTTATGTTTGATTTCTACTCTGGAATAAAATTTACTTGTCAAGTTCAACATTGTGTAATGAAAGGCAATTTGAGAGCTGAACAAGCAAATGCAGTTGATTAAAAAAATTAGGGAAAAAAATCATTGCAAATTAAAGCAACTTGCCTTTTAACACCAATCAATAACTTTTAGTATTAAACTTTTTTGCAGTATTTTGTTCTGTATCAACCACAGTTCCTTGGCATGTATAAACTAAACTAAGACTTGTACTCAGCTTATCAATACAATCTGTGCATTCATAAGCTGCATTGCTATTGTTAAATGCTGACTTTCAGTCAAGATTTGAATTCAGTCGTCAACAACAATGCACCTCAAACATACATTACACTTTGTGAACCAGCCAAGTATTGGTGTTCATCCTGCTTAACCCTTTCACCACCATGGTTTGTATCAATCCTATTGTTTTCTATGGTAAAGTTGGACCTCTACAAAGGGAAATGGGGGGTGGGGGGTGAAAGGGTTAAGGAATAGATCACACCACTGTCATTTCTAAATGCAAAGAAGACACTGAAAAAAAACAGAGACTTCAAGCATTAATGTTTACCTTTGGTATCAAGAGCAACACAGATCATAGATTTATTCAGATGCAGGGGCCCATCACCAGTGTTATAAAGCAAGCACATCCAGTCTGATTGACTCCCATTGGTAACGTAATCACCACCTTCTTGACTGCCGTGGTCTTCATGTCTTGCAAGTGAAATTAAAAAGCAAAATTTAGCGGCTGCATGGAGTTTGCCTTTAATGTTGTCTGTGATTGGTCAGTTTGCATGGCATTTGCTTTTAATGTTGTCTGTAATTGGTCTGTTTGCATGGAGTTTGCCTTTCATGTTGTCTGTGATTGGTCAGTTTGCATGGAGTTTGCCTTTAATGTTGTCTGTTATTGGTCTTTTTGCACAGAGTGTGCCTTTAATGTTTTCTGTGATTAGTCTGTTTGCATGGAGTTTGCTTTTCAATTTGTCTGTGATTGGTCAGTTTGCATGGCATTTGCTTTTAATGTTGTCTGTGATTGGTCTGTTTGCATGGAGTTTGCCTTTAATGTTGTCTGTGATTGGTCTGTTTGCATGGAGTTTGCCTTTAATGTTGTCTGTGATTGGTCAGTTTGCATGGAGTTTGCTTTTCAAGTTGTCTGTGATTGGTCTGTTTGCATGGAGTTTGCCTTTAATGTTGTCTGTGATTGGTCTGTTTGCATGGAGTTTGCCTTTAATGTTGTCTGTGATTGGTCAGTTTGCATGGAGTTTTCTTTTCAAGTTGTCTGTGATTGGTCTGTTTGCATGGAGTTTGCCTTAAATGTTGTCTGTGATTGGTCTGTTTGCATGGAGTTTGCCTTTAATATTGTCTGTGATTGGTCAGTTTGCATGGAGTTTGCTTTTCAAGTTGTCTGTGATTGGTCTGTTTGCATGGAGTGTGCCTTAAATGTTGTCTGTGATTGGTCTGTTTGCATGGAGTTTGCCTTTAATATTGTATGTGATTGGTCAGTTTGCATGGAGTGTGCCTTAAATGTTGTCTGTGATTGGTCTGTTTGCATAGAGTTTGCCTTTAATGTTTTCTGTTATTGGTCGCATGGAGTGTGCCCTTAATGTTGTCTGTGATTGGTCAGTTTGCATGGAGTTTGCCTTTAAAGTTGTCTGTGATTGGTCTGTTTGCATGGAGTTTGCCTTTAATATTGTCTGTGATTGGTCTGTTTGCGTGGAGTGTGCCTTCAATGTTGTCTGTGATTGGTCTGTTTGCATGGAGTTTGCCTTTAATGTTGTCTGTGATTGGTCTGTTTGCATGGAGTTGTGCCTTTAATGTTGTCTGTGATTGGTCAGTTTGCATGGAGTTTGCTTTTCAAGTTGTCTGTGATTGGTCTGTTTGCATGGAGTTGTGCCTTTAATGTTGTCTGTGATTGGTCAGTTTGCATGGAGTGTGCCTTTAATGTTGTCTGTGATTGGTCAGTTTGCATGGAGTTTGCCTTTAATGTTGTCTGTGATTGGTCAGTTTGCATGGAGTTTGCTTTTCAAGTTGTCTGTGATTGGTCTGTTTGCATGGAGTTTGCCTTTAATGTTGTCTGTGATTGGTCTGTTTGCATGGAGTGTGCCTTAAATGTTGTCTGTGATTGGTCTGTTTGCATGGAGTTTGCCTTTAATGTTTTCTGTTATTGGTCTGTTTGCATGGAGTGTGCCTTTAATGTTGTCTGTGATTGGTCAGTTTGCATGGAGTTTGCTTTTGATGTTGTCTGTGATTGGTCTGTTTGCATGGAGTGTGGCTTTAATGTTGTCTGTGATTGGTCAGTTTGCATGGAGTTTGCTTTTGAAGTTGTCTGTGATTGGTCTGCTTGCATGGAGTTGGCTTTAATGTTGTCTGTGATTGGTCTGTTTGCATGGAGTGTGCCTTTAATGTTGTCTGTGATTGGTCAGTTTGCATGGAGTTTGCCTTCAATGTTGTCTATGATTGGTCAGTTTGCATGGTATTTGCCTTTAATGCTGTCTGTAATTGGTCAGTTTGCATGGAGTTTGCTTTTGATGTTGTCTGTGATTGGTCTGCTTGCATGGAGTTTGCATTAAATGTTTTCTGTAATTGGTCAGTTTGTTTAAACAGTGTAAACACAAAATTTGACACAGCTTCATGGTTATTATTTCAGTGCAAAGTTAATACTGTGAAAAGTCACTTTGGAAGAATATCACATAATGTCAGTACATTGTTTGAACCTGAAAGAACAAAACTATTTTAATTTTTCCTCCAAATTTGCCTCCAGGAAACTGTAAAGATTCTCTTTCCAATCATCAGTAATAAATAAATACAGGCGTCACATGCAAATTTGTGTAGTGATGGAACAAACTAAGTAAAATGTAACAATATTAAGATGTCAAAGGATTACTTCCTGACCTCAAACCTGTACTGTATGATCATCTCATTAACACTCCTTAAATTCAAATGGAAGCTATCCTTATGATAAATGCACAGTAGCTGTAACGTTTGATGACTTTTTTCAGTTTTTGTTTTCAATGTTAACTCAAGTTTTTTTGTTGTCCTACTCAAAAGCATCTTGAATCACAATCTAGCTTGTCAACACAGCGTCTATAAATGTGAAATGCACTGTTATTGTTGACATTTGAATTCTGATAAGACTAGAATTAATATTGTTGACAAAAAAATACAGTACATGCAGAGTACAAGCTGAATACTTTGAATCTCAATATGCTTTGGGGAGTAGAGAAAAAAAAAACAAATGTAGTTTCTTTTGGCATTAAAAAACAAACATGAAAGAAAATTATCAAAAGTTACAGCTACTAACCCTTTAAATCCAGGGGAAAATAAAATATTTGATTTTACAAAATCAAGGTGAATACTTTATTTTCCTGACAAGTTTAAAATTGAGTCCTCACAAGTAGCATGTCAGCAAAGTATTGTAAAACTGTAGCAGTCCAAATTGAGGCACAATCTACCTTATGAGTGTGGATAACCCTTATCCCATCCATTGCTCTGTACATCATCATAGTACAAAAGGGTCATATGTACAAACTGTTGTGTCATTTTGTAATAGTAGCAGTCATAACATGAATGTGAAACATGGACCAATAAATGCTCAACAGTGGTCTTGGGCAAAGATTTCACTTGGTTTTGAAATCTAGCCCATGTAAGTTATTCTCAGTCAGTTTCATCAAAAAATGTCAGTTATGATCTTCTTACACTGACATGACTGCATGTAGCAGTGCAATGGGGTTGGGTCAAACCATGCTGATGAATGGGTCAACGTCAGTTATGATCTTCTCACACTGACATGACTGCATGTAGCAGTGCAATGGGGTTGGGTCAAACCATGCTGATGAATGGGTCAATGTCAGTTATGATCTTCTTACACTGACATGACTGCATGTAGCAGTGCAATGGGGTTGGGTCAAACCATGCTGATGAATGGGTCAATGTCAGTTATGATCTTCTTACACTGACATGACTGCATGTAGCAGTGCAATGGGGTTGGGTCAAACCATGCTGATGAATGGGTCAATGGAAATGTGATAAACCTTACCTACTAGTTAATCAGAACCACTTCAAGTTTCACTTACTCCAAGACTGGCAACCATATCATCTTTGATGCTTGGCTCTAAAAACATCTGCTTCAGTTCATCTGAATCAAAGCTAGAAAATAAATATGATTGTTCAGATATTACAATATTGACACATCATTATAATTGTGTTTGAAAATCGCTTTCAGTAAAGGGACAAAACCGTCAGAGTGTTTTTCTCATATTTGTCTCGAGACAGAACTCTGACAGATTAATCTACTGTTTTAATATCCACCCCAATTTCTTAAAGAAGATAGCCACTACCTTTAGATTCAAGAACCAAATATTAAAATGTAAATATTCTTATATTGATACAGTCTCATTCAAGTAATATGCGCCTCAAAAGTTAAAGGCTTCAACTTTTGCTCCAACTTTCCTCAGTGAAACTTTCAACCATTCTCTCACCAAAGCAAGAAATTGTGTCACGGGTCAGTGTGCAAACTTTGGTACCACAGAGACAAATTACCTAAGATTTCCTGATTTTTGAAATTCAAAATTGCTGCCATCACGGTGTTAACTCTACGGGTAAATATAAAATTTTTCGATTTTAAAAAACTTAGACAGTGACAACTTTTCTTTTATCAAGAGCTTTAAAATGAGCCTCCAAAAGTGGTAAGTCAGTGGAGAATTGATAAAATTTGAAAGCCTGAATTTCTGTCCCCAGGGGTTTGATACATGTCCTTTTTCAATGTATTGTTCATGAATATAATTTTAGCTTTCATTGATGTGTTTTAGATGATTCAAAGATGAGAAAACATGCTTTCAAGTTTTACATAACACATCTGTGTATCAGAAAGGGGTACAGCAGTGCATGGCTTTGAATCGTGGAGAAGCATGCGGTGGTCTAAGTGTACCGGTATATGTGCATAGCCCTGGACTCATGGGCGGAACGTGGGGCGGGCTGAATGTACTTAAGACATGGGTGCCTGATGCCCTCCCAACCACTAGGGCATTTGGCGACTTACTGTGAAAGTACAGTGTAGCCCGACCTACATTCTGCCAGTGAGTCCAGGGCAAACATCTACTTGTACCACTGTCTTTGTGGAGTGACTGTGCATGTACCAGTACACTGGTTACTCAGCATTCTTGTTGTGATATTGAAAGCTGACATCGGTGTTCATTGTTGTTACACGAAAATCATTTGCTGCAAGTCTAAGTTTCAAAATGCTCTTGTTTTGGTGTTTAGTTTTGAACGTTTCACACCATAGCGTTGGCAAATTACAAGTGTAAAATTTGAGTCTTAAATTTGCAATTTCATGTTCCACAATTAGTCTAAATGTTTTGCTTCCAAGGACATTTTTTGTTTGTTGATAGAGTGTTCCAAGTTCATGGAGACATGAGGGTGGAAAGTTGAATTGCTCATGTCTTACCTGTGGTGGCGCTGTCCCCAATGATGTAATGTACATGATAGTTGGCTAATAAAGTCATGATTTGTTATGCGATATTATATGTATGTCTTAGACTTCAGAGTGTACGTGTATTGAGTATATATACACAAAACAGAGCAGATATCCAAAGTCTGTTTTTCTCTTTCAGTGGTGACACAAACACACAAAAAAATAAACCAAAATAAATCCTCTGTTGAAAGTGAACAAGTAGACAATACCTGTGGAGACCTGGAGTTCCCTCACCTGACTGCATACCAATTGACAGGCAAACCACCACATCAAATTCCGTCAATCTCTTTCATGTATGCAACAGTGGAGAAGAAATCTGCACACGTTCTGCCATATTCTGTTAAAATTAAAATACAAATATATAGACTTAACATCAACATACATTATATTGATTACACATAACGCCAAAATGGTAATTCTCAACCTACCGAAGGCAATTTTTGCTCCTATCTACTTTTTGTCAATGTGTTGTTGCTATTTGTGTACATAGAACAGAATGTATGGTATTTATCGTGTTGAAAATAAATTTCAAAGTTTTTGTTGTTGTCAACATCAAATGATACACATGAATCTGCTAACACCATAAAGGCTGAGGCTACCCCCATAAACAATACAACACCACCATGGTACATGTATTTGGAGCCGCCTTTACAGTAAGTGACCAGCCATGTAAACAATCACCTCTACATTATACAAGGGATACAATTCAATCTACATATGCACCTAAACATTCTGTGTTTTGATAAAAAATATACTTCATTTCAATGGTCTTTGGCAAAGATGTCAAGTTTGGTGCAATGATGTTCCTTGTTCTCACTGTTCTGTCATTTCACGGAAATCTCCCTAAAGATGTAAAATCAGTGATTTTCAATGTCAAAGTTTTGTGGTTTAGAAACTAGTACAGTATGCCTGAAACACCCAACCCATTATTGGCAGATCACAATGCGATGTACATTCAAAGTTAAGACAGGTTGTAAAGTCATGATAATGTTGAGTAGATTTTTGCTGTACATGTATATTATCATATTTATGTTTATTTTAAGGTAATATGCGCCTCGAAAGTGAAAGACTTAAACTTTTAATCTAACTTTCCTCAAGGGATCTTTCAATCATTCTCTTTCAAAATCAAGAATAAAAATAGGGGGTCAAATTTTGGTACTAGAGAAACAAATTACCCAAGATTTACCGATATTAGAAATTCAAAATGGCCGCCATCCCAGTGTTAACTCTATGGAGAAAAATAAAAAATTTCGAATTTCAAAAAACTAAGCCGGTGAAAAGTTTCCTTTCACCAAGAGCTTTAAAATGAACCCCCACATGTAGGATATAAGAGAGAATTGTAAAAGTTTGAGAGTACGAATGTCTGTCCCGAGGTGCGTTCTACCTTAACAGGAACATGGATATTTATTTCAGGAAAATAGATACAGTGAATATTTTATTTTGTCAGCAGTCCAAGTTCCCTGTGAGTCTACTTCACATAAAGCTACATGAACTTTAAAACATCAGAGCAGAGTGTGTACATTTCTGTACGGGATCATTCAAGACACCAACAGACATGTCAGTTTTGTTGAAAACCGTAAATCATATTCAGTTTCTGATCCCCTGATCAGTTTGATGACAAATGAATGGTTACCATTGTGCCCTCTAACTCACTAACTCTTTGAGTCTATTTATGAATTTCTGTGGATTTCTTTGCATCCACTCAATACCTGTACATGTGATATGTCATGTATCAGAGACAACTTGATTCAGTCAGTGGAGTGTCACATTATCATGTAACAGCAGTGTTGTAGCCAGGATTTTTAAACCTGGCGACACTGTGGCCCTCTACCATTTATTTTTTGGAACATTTTGCACATTTTGGCGTCAGCTGTCAATCAAATTTTGTATCAGTTTTGTAACAAATTTGTTTCAAAAAACAAAATCCAAGCTATGCTGGAATTCAGTAATTGCAGCTGTATACTGTATCTCGGCCAATCAGAACTCAGTCGGACTACAAGCACTTTGTAATATCAAGGGCAGCGTTTCAATTGCTTCTAGTCATTGCTCCGACAGTACAAAAATATGTGCCTCAAAATAATCACGCAAAACAATGGCCACCACTCGACGCGACCCTCACAACACGATAATGCGGTACAATACGTTCTGCTTTGGGGACATTGTCACAAGGGTGCGTACTGGCTGCAACACTGTAAAAGAGAGAAATTGATTAAGTCTGTGGAATGTCAATGTCGCCTAGAGGGCGCACTGATGATGATTCAAAGTACCTTCATTGATTTCTACATCAGTAGACTATCAAGAAATTACAGTGAATTAAGGCAACATGCAACATTGGGACAGACTTTCAACCTCTCCATGTGTATTACTTTTACTGTCAATCATTTTGCTCTCTTCAATATATATTAATTTTTTGAACTTTTCGGGTCAAGTTTAGGAAGTCTAAAAATAACCATACTTATGCATGTAATGTGTAGAATTCATTTGCATCAACAAGAACACTATTCAGTCAGTGGTTCATCACATCAGCCCTGAGGGTGGCAGGTCTACGGCTTTCTGTTGACTTGTTTTAACCCCGTCACCATAATGGTTTGACCCACACATATTGTTTTCAGTGGGGAATGTGGATCTGTGTACAGGGAAATAGGGATGAACAGGTTAAAACCTGCAGAGAAACTTTCAGTTTCACTCTCTTGTGTTGTGAAACAGAAAATTCGCATTTTCCTGTACATTACAAGATACACTACCTATCACTTTTAACAAATTTTTACTTTTGTTCCAGAAAACAAGTTTATTTTTCTCAGCCTCCTCCTAAAGTAAGCTGACATATAAAGTATTAGTCTTGTTAACACAACACACAGAGTTTAATATTCAATGTTTTTGTTGATAAATTAATGCCAGTCTGGACTTGAATTCATTTAAGCAATGATGTACCCCTGTCTGACCATAACGGATGAAAGCAAACTTTACACGATGTACCGTAATGAACGAGGTGAAGCTATGGGCCGGGAGGGGGCACATTATTGCCATTATTTTATTGTGGAACATTTCTGAAAGTACATGGAAAACAAAATTTGAATTGGCGCTTGGCGATGCCTGTTAATTTGTTGACGTACGATAGAAAACATCTGGGGCCACAATGCTGGATGTAATCGGATACATTATCAGTAATAATCTGAGGGTAGGACGTCACAACATTCACTAGTATTGACAAAGCTATAATGTAATTGTCAATAATTGCATTGGCTATTACACACATACAGGTTGTGAGGACAAGTTATGACAAGAACAAGAAATTGTATTTTACGAACGGGACAAAAATCCTGGCAAATTTATCACAGATGATGCAGCTCTTAAACCAAACCTTGCATCCATTTCTGTACCTAGTATTTAACATTTCAAAGTAAATTTGAGACACTTTACTGTTTTAACCCAAAATTTCAATGGCCGCTTGATTTTACTCTTGAATGCCAAGGATAATGTATTTAACTGTGATAAGCAAAAGTTAACAATCATTAATTATCAGAAGTGAATGTCACACACAAACACACAAATTGCAGATGCTCATATTTAATCAGACCCAGAACAATTTTCCTGTCAAAGTTTCTTTTAACCCACTTGTCCCCATTCCCAGTTTGCAGGTCCACAATCACCTTTGATAACAATAGGTTTGGACCAAACCATGGTGGTAAAAGGGGTTAACCATTGAGGGAATTAACAGGTTTGTGATTTCCTCTACTTCTCTGATTGTCTATCATCAACAACTTGTCAACTATTGGAAATATACTGTATATATCAAGACAAAGGTTGTTTAAAAGGGTTTAGACACATTTCTCACCTGTTGGTCTATTTATACCTGGGGATACAGCATTGCCCATTTTCTTGAAAAGTTGATGTGATACAACTCTTTCTGCAGACTCCCACTTGTCCAAAATTCTGATTTCTTTTTCAATAAACTGGAAGAAAAACACCAAGAGTGTGATTAAATTTCAAACATCAGGGAAAGAGATGTAAAGGGAATTGCAGCATTGCCTCTGTTATGATGAAGTGGAGAATACTAGTAAATGCTTTCCAGTGAAACTGTTACACTTCCGAATACTTTATTTTAACACCATTGGCTACATTTGGACTTTTAAGTTATGCGTGGACTGCATTAAACTGATGAAAACAAATAATGCTCTTCAGACTATTTTGCTATTATGCTATTTGACTATATGAAGGCCTACAAATGTTAATCAAGGAGATGAAAAATTCGACCCTTGCAATTTGTAAACTTTGTTAAAATATGCAGATACAATTGTAAACTAGGGAGTACTGTACATGTTGTGGTGCATTGCTGTATGACTTTCTCTTGTGGCCTCCCTAGAATGGTGTCTATCAGCAAGATAACGTTTTGACATATCACTTATTGCACACTAACTGATGAACACTACAAGAGGTCCTCTGGAAGCCGAGTAGCCAAAGTAGCACACTCAACACTCTGAACACCTGTGGACTTTCTGGTAGTTGTCACAGTGCTGTGTTGGGCTACCTTCATGCTCCACAGGGCGAGCATGGAGGTAGTTTTACATCTACTTCCATGGGGAAAGCAGGGAGGTACCTCCTTGAAGGAAAAACACAACCCAGGTGTCACATGACAGCGTTACAGGTCGCCAAAAAAAACAACAACAATAACAACAACAACAACAACAAAGCCAACACGCACGTCAGAAGTCCTGACACATCAAAAGGAGTGGGCTGCTTCACAGCTGACCTGTTCTCGACGGCCAAGGTCAACGAATGCAATTCAATTATCTCAGGTGTGCAGTATACTCAGTTCCCTTCATGCCTTGAACAATATCTAAGACGGATTGTGTAAACTATAATGTAACTCGAATGGCCGCAGCCCTATCTATGTGTAAATAGTATATCAGTGTACAGCAGTATCTAGGCTTAGCCTAGACGACGCCGAAGCTCAAGTCAACATCTATCTCGTGTAAATTCCTCGTCCGTAATGTAAGTTTACGACTTCCCTTCCAGGGCTATCGATGCGTCGTTGACTGAAAATCGTTGATACATGGGGTCCTACAAATCACTGCCCGTCACTGCCCGTCAGGAAATTAGCCATGTACCTAGCAGTTGCGGTAAGGATGCAGAACCGTCACGGTCTCAACACAGTCCCACCAGAGGGACTGTGGTCTGGAACAATCCCATCTTCGCTTTCCAAGGTCTCCGCTCCGGGCAGCTGGATGCTTCCCGAAAACCACCGTGGTTAGTGGAAGACTCCCTGTCTGGCTAACTAGCCGTGCGAGCGGACGATGAAACAATCTGGGAGACGCGGCCGCCGGCCGCCGCCATGTTGTATGTTTGCATACAAAGCATGGGGCTATGGGTAATAGAGGTCATTTGAGGTCAGGTCAGGTCTGGAAGGCGCTTGCTTTTCTGGTTCAGTTTTGTCCACTGTTCCTCTATCCACTCAGTGGAGCGAGAGTGACGCTCAATACAAGGGTCTTTGTTTTTGCATACAGTTTTTTTACACGTACCAATGCGTACCATGTTAGTTTGTTTTCGTACACTATGCAAACTTGAGTACCGTAGGCCTACTGCATCCTTCAGATCAGGCTTTATTAATGCCACTGACTGACGTCAATCTGTTTGGGTGGTCATTCACAGGAAAAGGCTAGGTATCCATGGTTGTTCCGCAAAATATCTCTTATCTGGTACTCTTCAACAAGAAAAGGGACTTTGCCTCAAGTGTCGTGCCATGCAACGGAGCACGATTTTGTGGAGGGACCGTGAACGGAACCATATACCCGGGGTTGCACCATTGAGTTATAGGTAGAGCCAATATTCGTGTGAGGGACATACGCATGCATTCCGGGACACGGTTGCCAAGAAAAAATATGAAAATGTGTCGTACTTTAAATTTTTTCACGGCATATCTGTTTTTGAGGATGTAAAGTGTCCCTGGTATAAAAATGTCGCTTGACGCGAATGGATAATAAATCCCGGTAAAACTTTATCTCAAGCACATTGCTCCAGCCGCGGCTGGAGCAATGTGCTTGAGGATAAATAAAATAATAAATAAATAAATATTTATTTATTTATTTATTTATTTATTTATTTATTTATTTATTTATTTATTTATTTATTTGTCTACTTATTTACTTATATTTAACGCACTTTACTAAACGCATGAAAATCGATTTATGGATTCACTGACTTTGAGTAATAAAATTACAATGACAATAAATTACAAGATGACCCTGTAGTAAATGGATCTCTGATGGAAATCATCGCCAGAATGTTGTTGTCTCCACTATTGAAATAAGATCTTTAAAATCAGTAATCTACTGTCATTCTCGGTCATCCCTCGGCATTTTTCCTCTGCAGAAATTCGTGATTATTTTCGATTTATGTTTCAGGATGGTAGTCTCTGCAATAGTATAGGAAAAAGTCATCGAGATGGTATGGGTGCAGTATACCGTGTAACCCCTCCCGAAGGGTTCCACAAAACTTCTCCAGCCAATCGCTTAGGGCACTCCTTAAACACCGAGAAATAGAACACGAGATGTCAGTGATTCAACTTAGTCTGTTGTCTTTATCACTATAGTCTGGCTACAAGGATACGATGTGGATAAGTGTGGTCATTCTCTGTTGTCGACTTGGAGGAGAGATTGGACATAGTGCCATTAACTGTGAATTTTTCACTACCTTTGTTAGAAACGTCAACTACTCTTAGACGCACTGTATTCAGCCTGTACATGTTTAAACTGACATTGTTGATAAGTGTCACTGTAAGTGTCATGCTTTGAACGGCAAAATTGAACGTACAAAAATAGTTATGGAAAAATACAAAATGTTACAGGTTCATGGCCTTTGGAAGACGGTAGCTTGATAATTACATTTCCAAAATCTTCCGGATAAAATGTTTCAATAATAAAGGACCGACACCATGCAATTGCAACAGTTACTATTGATATCCTCAAAGACTTATGCAAATATCAGGGATTGTTGACTGCTACTGTAGGAGCTGAAGCAATGCATGGCATATATGGTTCCTTACGTGCCATGGGTTTCTTCGGATGGATCAACACAAATTAAAAATAGTGACTTTCGGATACTTTGGCAGGGGCCGGGAGGTAGTAATATGGGTGCCATATGACCATATAAGAGTAATAAGAGAAATAGAAACAAAGACAATGCAGTATAGCACTAAGTGTAAAGTACTCACTGAAACCCTGGTACAGTTTACGGTTTCATGCACTGCACAGCAAAATGCCGTTATACGCGCAGTGTTTAAAACTCGCAAGCTTATATTCCCGAAAACGTCACCGTTGTCGTTTTATAATTTCAGAACGTCTTACTTTGATACACTACATATTGCAAATGAGCGGCAAAGTTAAAACAGTCAAATCATACCACTAAAATAATTCAAGCCAGCCAAACTAGTATCTCTAAGTCTTACCAGCCCAAAAAATTACATATGTTGTTGCCGACAAATATTCATACATGTGTTTGTTCGCGACATTTTAGTCTCTTTTTTCCTGTCGTTTAGATAATGTCCCATAGTTTCCCATCTTTGTTTGAAGATTTTTCCAGGTTACCGTAACGAAAATAAGTGTAACAAAGATGCCGTCATTCATCGCATAACATTATAGTAGTGTGAAAGAGCCAGTAGAAGTTTTGTGGCTCTTTGATTGTATTTGTTGTTATTGTAAACAATTTATTTTATACACCCAAATAGTATTCCGATACTCAGTATTTAGCTTTGTAAGTCAGTCTGTACATTGTAGACAGCATATCTTTTGTAGACTGTTGTGTTTTGGTCCGGACAAGAAATTGAAAATAAAAAATAACACAGCATTTTACACTTCCGACACTGTCTTGACAATCTAAATATTATGAAAAAGTATGTGACTGATTCTATTGTCTCTGAAGTAAAAGTTACAACCAACAAACAAAGTATTATTTTAAGGGCAATGAAAAGTGTAGGATATTGAATGTGACATTTTCTGGAGAAGGTGAAGGTTTTGAAGGATTTTGTCCTGACGAGTTGCCTAACAAGATATGTACAACGGTTGACATGCGAAAATAACGTTGAACAGGTTATATAGAAACTATGCTGGCGTTTCTATCGGCTTCTACTTGCGATGGTTCATCAAGCAACTGACCCGATAAAATGATGACATTTGAACAATACAGGCAAACGTAGGTGTGCATTTCAAGTAACACTTGGGGAAAATCATAGACAGAAGAATACAGCGTAGCAGGAAAACTTTAAATCGTGTTCTGTAGCGTGCCTATTATGTATAGGGTACGTGGCCTGCCAGATATTTTTAAATCTTGAGTTGGATACTGAAGTTATAGTGCGTCACGCATCTTGCGCAGGCTTATCACCAAAGACATCAGCGAAGCTGTTGGTTCTGTATTTCGTTGGTCAGAAAATATCCATCGAGATGTGATTGTCTAACGGAAAAAGTGACATGGAATAGGGACATTCAGTGCCGTTTCAGTCATCGCAGTCCTGATAAAGACATTGTACACACCATAGCTTGTACATTCTCGGTATGACTTTCCATGGATTATCGTATCTGCTCTAGGTGGGATTCTGTGACAGTACCTAAACTTTACGGAACGCTAGGGCAATTCAGAGTCACTGTACGAATCGGTAACGTAACGGCACCTTCCCTGTAATAGTGTATTATATATAATGGTGTCTTTTAGTGTATAATTGATGACAATTTTCAGCGTAATTTGTCTATCTTGGTACTAAAACTTGTCGTCAAGCAAGTTGGCGTTCAGCTGTACGATATAGAACACACGCAAAACGCCTACGGAAATGAAAGCTGTCGCTCGTATATACTTACAAAAACTTCAATTAACTCGTTTATTTTAATTGGGGGTGAAATAGTGCTTGCACTGAATTTCAAAGGCAGAATACTGTTAGCAAACACGTAAAATCATTACTATAACTTGACGTTTCTGAGAATTATTTGTTCCGTTTGCAGCTGTTTACGTCTATACCTTAACTCTCTAAAGTAGTTCCAATCGCAGTGGAAATAAATTTCATATTTAAACACGATAAACATATCTATACTACCGAAACGAAATTGGAATGGCAATAAAGGCATAGCATGATCCTCAAGTCTCGGTGGTTTTGCTAAATAAGGCTTCCAATAAGGTATACATGTTCTTGGTTTTATTGGTTGTCCAGTAACGTGACTTCAAATGTTATATGACATATTTCATGGATCACATTCTTGGGGTATCAACTTTTCTTGACATTGCTCTATTCCATTCATTCTGAATAGTTTCTCATTGTCTTTATGTACATAACAAAGTATCATATGTGGACTTGCGCATCTATCCTATTATGATAGGTACAGCTTAGCAGTGAAGAAATATCAAAAGAACACAGTCGCTGGGAGCGTTATGGTGGCCATTGTAATGTCGTAAAAAAACAAAAAAGTGCGATAAACTCAGACAAACTGAAATCATTCATTTAAGCCAAACAACCTATTACATTACGAATTATTGGAATTTCACCCAGTGATTATTTATAAAGTTCAAAAAGGATTCTTTGAAAGTTCAAAGGTCAAATGGGAAATAATAATTCAATTAAGATATTATGACTCGGACTGTGACATCTGAGGGAGGGTCGCTGTTTTTTGTGCATGAAATTGGAGTGGGTAACTCTTTTTCTTGCAAATACTTTTGGAGGGCCTAATTATTCAGCCAGGGCTATAGGGTGCGAAGAGTTTATGAATCAAATGTGATGATTTTATTTATTTATTTATTTATTTATTATTTATTTTTTGAGGGGGGGGGCACATTTTACAATTGATGGGTTGGAGGGGATCAAATTTAAGAAATTTGATTTGGAGGGGGTCCTTTTTACATTCCATTTGTTGCTCAAGTTCCACCGACCCCTATATACAAACAGTGCACTGTGATTACATATAAGTAATCGGTATTTGTAATTAGTGTCTTTTGCACTTCGATAAACATTGCACAGGAATGTTCTGACGCCCTGTATATTCAGAATATTTAATTCTAAAATATGAATTTTTAGCATATTTAATATATGTACACTCGCAAACACATCAAAGGATTACAGTTTTATTTGTTTGTTTGGTCTTTTTTTTGTTCAGCATTTATGCTGTCGATATAGTGCGTTTTCTGTGTGGCTTTACTCAATGAATTATGACACAGTTCAGCTTATGTTGCAACGAATCGATACCGTGAGGTAAAGGTTAGTTTTGCGTTCGATGCGTGATGTAGTGATTGTCGCAAAGTATTTGTCAACGGGGAAGTAGAATATTTGCAAAACGTGTCCTTCTGTTATCATAAAAGTTTGTTGTTCGTCCTCTGATTTCGTAGGACACGTCGAAAAAGATTTGCCGAGCTAGCGTCGAATTCCTCTTATGTTTCTATTACAGTCAATGCATTGAATGGCCCCTCTCACCGCCCTACGGTGGCCCGGCCATGTAAGTGCTCTGAACCGAATTATAAAGCTTAGCGAGCCCGGTAAAGCCGCACAGGTGCCCGTGCGCTGCATGGATCTGCTGCTGCGCGATCGATTTTGTGTTCGATCTATCGATTCCGTACTCAGGCTCAATCTGCCGGCCACTGAGTATTTAGGTTGCAGTGGAGGGCAGATCCAGTACGGGATCGATAGATTGTGCAGATTGTCGATCGATCTAGCAGACTACCCAGCGCATGGACGTCTGTGTGAAGCCGGCAAAATTGCATTGCGGCCTGCAGGGTTACCCCAATCTCGGTTCCGGTTACGCAGACTGGGCTTACCGTTCTCATCCGGGCGTACGCGTCCAGACGAGAGCCCACAAGTGCAGTCTGGGTAATTTAATCTAGGGAGTTTCGTGATTTTGAAGAAAAATAGAGGTGAGCAGTATAGCTGCGTAGCCTTTATCGGTAAATGACTTGAATGTATTCCAATAATGATACTATTTTAGTTATATTTGCTCTTCTTCCAAGCTAAATGACTACTTTTTAAAACCGACATTTTGTACTTTTGTATGCTTACTTAAAGTTCTGTAGATTTAAGTGTATTCAGGTTGCAATATTTTTTTCTTTTAAAAATTAAATTGGTCAAATGGTTGTGAGAGTGTCTATGAATGGCCGTTTATTAAAATTGATCAGGAAAACTGTAATAATTCTTGAGAACCTGGGCAATTTAAAAGTATTGTTGTCCTGATTGCATGATGTAGCAAAGGGTCAGTTCAGGTCATGCGACGAGACGAAATGGTCCCTTATCAGTCCCTACAGCCGCCCAGTTTATTTGTCGTTGTATATTAATAATTAACCAAATTCCATTATCAATCTGACCACATTGACTCACCATGTACTACAGAGTAACTATTAATATTCCGGTTTAGGTTGCGTATGTTGATGGAAATTTACTGAAAGACTCTTTGTAGGCCACTAGGATTACTTGGATATCATTTTGACGGAACGGTCTCTCCACAGAGGCAACCAGTGCAATGTAACATCGACTGTGCTTGTGTTGAGACTGCGGAACATCAGCAGAGCAGCAGAGCAGACTCAGGCCTACACACTAACACCAAAGTAATAATGGCGTCCTAGTACAGCTTGGGACAAATACAAGAGGTGGGTTACATGTGTTGTTACGCTATCTCACTGCCCTGTGAGGGCAACAAATGTTATAGAAGCTTATCTTCAAACAATGCGTTCGGTGCCTGAATAGTTGAACCTGACATGCATCGAGAATTTGTACAAGTTTGGTGTATGATACGACAGGCACTAGTGACGTCAGATCCATAGGGCCGTTGACTAAGGTATAGAACATTTGGTATCCCGTGGTCTGGAATATTTTTCGGGGGAAAAAATTCCAAGCAAATGTAAAAAAAAATCAGCCAGAGAAGGCTTGACAATAAAAGTGGAGAGTTGAAAAAATGTACAATGGATCAGGTACAAAAATAATGCTACCTAATCAATCTTCCAGACCCCCAAGATATCAAATGGTCCACCCCCATTCACGCCTTGTCGGTCTGTCCGTATAGACTATAGTAGCCATTGTGTATTCTAAAACTTAGTACATGCTTCTAGTGTCTTCCTCGCTCGTCCCATCCAATAAAATTATAATAACATCGAAGATAAGCTCAACATCTGAAGCAGTGTTTCTGTAACTTTCGTAGGCGTTGTCACAGAGTTAAAAAGAGGAACAGGCCATTTTGCTTACTGGTCACAATTAAAATGAAAGAATGTGGACTTTGGTCTTTTGGTTTAGCCAGACCTGTTGAGCAAGATATGTAGTGATGTGAAGCATTGCAGTCGAATCGATAAGGACTTGTTTCACTAAAATATCTAATTCGAGTCATCTAGAATGGTAGGAGTCAAAAAAGCTAAATATACGACCACAAAACACCATTTTCCCTGAAAAAAAGTAAGAACAACTTTGCAAATTTCAATAGTGAAGTCAGCGTACATCAATCCGTCCTGTACAAAACACAGACCTGTTCTGTCATGAGCACAGGAATGATGACATTGAATTACAGGACAGAGATGTTGTAAAACAGAAAATTGTCTCTAATGAATTAGTAATTGAAATTAAAAAGTAAAATAAAATGATAAAAACTACCAGGGGGAGTGCTCTCCACCTTTTTTGCAGGAAATGTAATAAAGCATTCAGTGCAGTTATCAAATGATTAAAAAAAATAATAGAAAAGAGTGAAAAACTATACATTAAAATATGGTGCAATTATACACGCACACACCACACACAGACGCACACAGACTATATATATTATATATATATATATATATATATATATATATATATATATATATATATATATATATATATATATATATATATATATACATATATATATATATATATATATATATATATATATATATATTATATATATATATATATATATATATATATATATATATATACATTGAATGAGTAATTTTTCGGTATTTCCTGAAAAAAAATGTATACTTTTTTGATCAAGCATGAGAAACGTCTGCTCTCTATTCTATTGGTTACTGATTATCCAGGATAATATAAAAAAAATAATTCCACAATGTAACAGTTAACTGCCTCGATATCTTTTATCGCTAGAAAATAATTTAGCATAGTTCAAAAACTACTTAAACGATAGAGATTTCTTGTATCTTTCAACCAAATGGAAATTTAACCTGTACATTAATTTTTTTTGTTTTCTGTGTCTTGTCTATTTTCTCTGTCCACTTTGACACACATTTTCGTAATCTTTGATAAACACAATATTGCTTGCAGAAACAAAATTTTGACACCATAAATAAAAATTGCATAACATGATTTCTATGCATATAAAAAATCATTTGACAATGTATATTTTACTCTTATAAATGTTAAATATACAGCAAATAAATACTTGAAGAGAAAAATAAATTTAGTACACAAAACCACGCAAAAATGACCAAAGTACAGTATGTGTAAATCCATTATGTATGATTTTTGTTGCTGATACAGTCAAAATGTGACCAACTTGACATTTAACCACGCCTTTCCAAATTAAACAATACTGTACGGTTTAATACTGGTTTATAGGGTGATATTTTATATTCACATGGTCGTGACTTTGAATTTCATTCTGTTGGTTTCACTTTTTTCAACCATCAAAAGGCAACTGATGATAATCTAGCAGGGTAAACCAGGATTGAAATGTCTTTAATGTATCCGTATAATATACAAATACAAATAGTGTATAGCTTTCTTAATTTTCAAGGGGGGGGGGGGGGGTCTCTTAAAATTTCACTGAGGAACGCGTTACTCAAATTCATCATAGTTGGCTTAAGGCGGGGGGGGGGGGCGGTGATGGTATTCAAATTTCTGAGTTTCTACTTTATGTAATTCGTCCCCAGACATACCAGTGTATTCGTTCCCAGCCCTATGGAGTGACATCGAATTCTCAGTCGTAGGGCCCCTAAACACTTATCCATTAGAAAAGTTGGCATAGCCTACAGCAGGCCTTGCCGTGTATAGAACCATAGCGACTGTGTATATGCCTATATCCACCATTTTATCACAGTTTGTTAGAATCATTTCAAATTCAATATGTCATCACATACACACGTGATAGCTGTGGGTCCATAGCTGTGGTGTTTTCGGACGGGATTCCTGCCTTTTACTGGCTGGTTTTGACTTTTTACGATTTTAACCGCCGCCACCACAGCTATGGGAAAATGCGTAGAAAAGCGTCCATGTTACGCCCGACAGCACCCTTGTCGCAACTTTGTTCGGCGATATTTCGAAAAGTTTCCATCCAAATTACAAATTGCCAACACTCATCGACAACTTGGTTATTAGGAACTCACCACGACCAGAAATCCGCTTAAAATTCATTGAAATATCGCCGTTTTTCTAGTTTCAACCGACATGACTACCCGGAGACCGCCATTTTGCTGGCGTAAAACTGTTGTTCGAGGCTCTCTGCAGAACGTCACTACAGTGACGTAGCGGTGACCTCTCAACTTATAAAAACAAACTAAGAGATTACAGCCGGCATCCGCGCCGCATAAACAATCACAGATCCAAGGACTGAACTATTTTTTTTCCAAGTTAAAGTTTGATTTCAGTTATGTGAGACTGGCAATGTTCATAGGACAAACGATGGTCATCGATATCACACGATGAAATACTCAGTTTGTTTTCTATAAGTTGAGAGGTCACCGCTACGTCACTGTAGTGACGTTCTGCAGAGAGCCTCGAACAAAAGTTTTACGCCAGCAAAATGGCGGTCTCCGGGTAGTCATGTCGGTTGAAACTAGAAAAACGGCGATATTTCAATGAATTTTAAGCGGATTTCTGGTCGTGGTGAGTTCCTAATAACCAAGTTGTCGATGAGTGTTGGCAATTTGTAGTTTGGATGGAAACTTTTCGAAATATCGCCGAACAAAGTTGCGACAAGGGTGCTGTCGGGCGTAACATGGACGCTTTTCTACGCATTTTCCCATAGCTGTGGTGGCGGCGTTAAAATCGTAAAAAGTCAAAACCAGCCCGTAAAAGGCAGGATCCCGTCCGAAAACACCACAGCTATGGACCCACAGCTACACACGTGAATGCTACCTTTCACAATGTGGTCAACAGGATAGAGACACTATGAACGCGTACGTGTGTCTTGGCAACTTTTAACTTGGTCACGTGATCAAGCGTCACTTCAATAATTGATATGTCATCACATGCACACTGAATACTACTTTTCACAATGTGGTCAACTGGATCGAGACACCCACAGGCACTCTTAAGCTGGGTAGTCTGCTAAATAGATCGATTTTCGGCTCGATCTACCGATACCGACGTCGATATGCCCTCCACTGCAACCTAAATATTTAGTGAGTATTTAGGTTCCAGTTGGCGGCGGGCGTATCGACGACGGGATCGATAGATCGAGCCGAAATCGATCTATTTAGCAGACTACCCAGCCAAGGAGCGCCTGTGGAGACACCATGAACGCGTCCGTGTGTCATGGCAACTGTTAACTTGGTCACGTGATCAAGACTTGCGCAGACTGCGCGCTGTGAATATCAAATGTCAGTCGACAACGTGAATCAGTCAACGTCTGTCTGCAGTCGTTGTGATGACAGCCAGCAGCGTTCACATATTCCCAGGGAGTACTCAGCTATTGTTGATGCATAGTAATGTACCTACACGACCAAAGATGACTGAGTTTGTCATTATTTACACGTCCAACTTTCGGAGATGTGTTCTCCCTTGGCCTAGTCATCGTCTGCAATGCTGGGATGTGTCCAAGATGTCGGCGCGGTCACCTAAATGGACATCTGACGCATAATGTATGTGAGTCCCCTTTCAGCTCATAAATTATGACACCTTACAGTTTAAATCAGGCTGTTATTTTGTAGGGAGTGTACGCTATCATCGTTCAATACTTGCAATACAGTGGGTTGATGTTTTGTTGGTCGGTCAGACGAAGACTCTCCCCAGTCTAGTCTAGTCGCCAGGTTTATCTCGCCACTGCACAGCAGTTGGGCCAAGGCGTTCACCCTACGGTCTACGCACCAGCCTACCACCTAGCGTGACAGTCTACCAAAGTTCATTCCTGTAGTTTGTTCTGTTTTGATATTTAAATGCCTACAGACTTGGAGCAAGTCTAGCTAGGACAGTAAAAGCCTGGATTTGCTGTTCAACCCACTTGCATCCTGCAACGTCATTCAAAATCTTGAGCTACTGTAGTACTGCAGCTTGATTTGCACGGTCGTCGCAATCACTTGTGGTTCGATACAAGGCAAGGGGACACTGTATGCAATATAAAGGGTGAGGCCTAAGCCTTTCAAGCGCCAGGGGCGTGTGCCGCAAGCCACGTATGGCGTCCCTAAATTCACGAGTCACAGTTAGCAGTTTAAGCTTGAAATAGATGCGTTTTCACTCTAATTCACATTATCGATTCATCAATATGGTGATTTCAGTCGGATTCGAACTCACAAGGCATAGCACCCAGTTAAATCAACATTTAAAGCCCCTGTAGGCATGAAGTGGTTACCTACGAATTCAACATGTGCTGGCCGGTAAGGGACTGGAAAAAATTATAGGGAGGGAGGGCGAGTTTTTCAAAATGATGCTGAGAAAAGTGACTCTCCCCAATTTTTATGCCCAACAAACACTGGCCATCCCTGTATGTGTCATTGTGAACAGCAATATTTTTTTGACAAATACTTACTAATTCATAATGTGACGCATCATCCCACCAAATATAAAGGCCGTTGCACTTGTAATATACTTGCAAAGATGTTAAATTGATGTCAAAGGTCATCTTAGTCACGTGATGTTTTGTAGTAAATTTTCCGTCCATGATGGGCCATCAAGCAAAAATCAGACCTGTAGCAATATTGGCCAGCCGTGAATTAGACATTTGCATAATTAATAAGATACAGGATGTTGCGCCATTGGTTACTTTATGTCCATAACTATCAATGGTGTAGAACGTGTAGTTACTGATTTATCATTATCTTTGTTGAATCGAGGTCAAAGGTCATCCTGGTTGTACATTTCAGCAGAAAACTTAGCTAATGTAATCATCTCCGTCCACTAAACTTCAGACCTCTACCTTTGTTGGCTAACCCATAATTATAGATGTGCATTATTAGTGAGGTACAGGATGATTTCAGGGTCAAAGGTCGGTGGCCCATATCAGTCATAGTTCATTAGACACCAGCTGTCTTTGACTCTTCCGCAGGATAAGATATAGCCACAGTTTAGCTGCAGATGTATAGGGCAGGTCAAAGGTCATAGAATTTCTCAAAAATAATATTGTAAAAATCTCCTTAAAGGGACAAAGTCTGCCATATTTCATGAATTTTGTTTGATACGATATATACTACTTATATAGTTTGACATGTTGAAAGGCTGACCATGCATTTATTTGATACCGGTTTTAGACATTATAAATGATTCCTTCACAAAAATGAATAAATGGTCATGACCATTTATTCATATTCGCAATGCTTTATAAATTTGTACCTTTGTACATTATTTTTCCCCCACTTTCCCACCGTTTCTTTTTGTCAAGCCTTTGTAGGTTAATTTTTTGTTGACATTTGCTAATGTATGGATCTGCATGTCCCATTGCTATATAGAAGTTGATATGCATGTTTCTAAAGTTAACCTTCAGTACCTAAGCTGCAGACCTTATTTGCTTTTGTCATTCTTGTTTTTCTTGTTGTACTGTGTAGAAATCACTGTCATAACGTCAACGTAGAAATTTGCTGCACTGAACAGATAGAACAACATTCATTGTTGTACCAATACTAGTACGTACCAATTCTGATTAAATGTGAGCAACACTGTATCATTGGCGGTATTTTTGAAAATGGTGGGATATCTTAAATGATGTTAAAACTCTTTCAATTAACATGCCATTTCGACCCTAATGACAGTTTTATACACTTTTTCAATCTTTATTTAAAGAAAACCCTCAAGGAAAAGTCAGGATATTTTGAGATCGGTTTAGTACTCATTTGCAGCTATTGGGGCTTTAAAGGTTCATTCTTTTGCGTAGTGGATGCACTAAGTTCATTCACAGTCTGCTTGTGATTGCACAAAACAATATGTGATTGGCATCCTAAAAACACTTCAATTTTGACTCTTTTTGGTGAAATTGGACCAAACTTTGACAATACCTCTGCTGTATGATGTACACAGATGTAAATTCTTGTATTTTGTGAATAATCATATATTGTCAATCTATTTAGCAGCGCCAATAAGCATGACATGTATGGCAGCCATTGTCCAATTTTTCCACAGAGCAAATATTTTAAAGCACAAAAAACACAATTTATTACCAATGTAAGTGGTTTCTTTGTCAAATTGTATTATATTTTATATGCCTGAGACTTTTCTTTGAAGTTTCAAAGGCAATATTTTGTGATTTTGATTATCCAAAATGCTCGCCGTGTGGTGGCCATTTTGCAGTACAGCTTCCGAACAAATCCATATACTGTTTTTAGCTCCAATCTCAGTGATGCAGAGCTTATCTTGTAAGTGGTTGTGTGGCGGCGCCCATCAATCATCGTCTGTCGTCTGTCACCTGGTGTACTTTTTCTGGTGTCCATCAACTTTTTACATTCAAAACTTCTTCGAAAAATCGGCTGGTCTGATTCCTTTAATATTTGGAGTACAGGTCCTGTGGAATGACCTTCTGATCAGATTTTTGTTCAAATTGTGATAAGATATGCAAATTTGTATTTTTGAGGGTAATTTTGCTATTTTTGGCATAAATCTTCTCCTTAACAGCTGGTCAGACAGCTTTAATATTCATGTCCCTAGGGATGACCTTATTCAGATTTGTTCAAATTGTGATAAAATATGCAAATATGTATTTTCAAGGCAAATTTTGTCATTTTTCATCACAGTTTTTTACAAACATTCAAATTGCTGGTCAGACAGCATTGATATTTGAAATTTAGGTCAATAGAAATAACCTTTTTCAGATTTATTCAAATTGTGAACAAATATGCAAATTTTTATTATAGGCATACAATTTATTTCACCAAAGCTGCGTGTTTGAAAGCAGTGATTTGGTATACAGCTTTATAGGGATGGTCGAAATATGATAAATTCAAATTATGATGGAATCTACTATTTTATATTTTGTATATTTTGGGGCAATTTTAGCCATTTTTAGTCAAACATTTGTGTCTCAAAAGCAGCTTTTATGATATCTTTGATATTTTGTATATAGATTCCTATGTGGTGTATTGAAAATGTGATGAACTCTGCAATTTTGTAATTTTGGAGGAATTTCTGCCAATTTTGGTCAAAGATTTGTTTTTCAAAAACTACTCGTCTGATAGCTTTGATATTTGGTTCCTAGGGGGATCATAATTTGATCTTCAATGTGTATTGTTGCAGTTATCTTTGCCATTTTTTGTCAGGCCATCCTTAAATGAGCTATCACACATTTCCACCTTCTTCATCAACACATGTGTCACAAAGTACTTATTAGTTATTCTTTACATAACACAGAGGAGCTCTATTGGCTGTTAGTTTGCATGTAAAACTTACAGTGACTGGACCTTTAAATGCACTTACGTTGCAATGAGTATTGTTTAGCATGGACTCCTAATTAGTTGAAGATTTATAAATTTATTATACAGTATGTCTATTTTAATCCAGAATTCAATTGGTTAACAATATATTATCCTCATATTGCACCAAATAAAAACATGACAGGCTTGATGATTTGTATACAATGATGACCAGTTCGCAACATATATGCATGAACAATATGTAGCGATGCATTTTTGAAATGAACTGGTCAAAATCGAGTGGTACCAGTGTACCGTCACTTGGTGTGATATATTTCTATTACATTATAACAGTATATTGAAATTCTGGCATGAAACATCAAAGACAGATTTTTCCTCAAGCTGAGAGCACACTCCAATGACAACTGTGGTATATGGCGAATATACCATGGTTCTTTTTGCGTCTTTACCCAGTGTTGGTGCTAGGAATTTTTTCATTGTAGCCACAGTCTGTTAGTGTGGCTAAATTGATAAAAATATTTTAGCCACAAGCATTTTTTTTAGCCACACCCAACAAATCAATTTCATATACAAATTGCACAAACCCTATTTTCAATAACGTTTGTACTTTATTATCCACATGTTTGGCCACGGCTGTTGTACATACACTTTAATTCCTCGACAGATAAACCGCTGAGCACATTTTCTGCCAATTTTATAGCTTCAGATAAAAATGACCAGGAGCAGAGTAAACTCCAGGTCCTTTGTGAAAGTTGTATGTCCTTCAATTAAAAAATAATTAGCTTTATGTTTCATGAATGCTGGTAAATAAATTGATCCCTCTCTTTATAGACAGGGATAAATAAACTTCTGTTTATTTTTAATTTTTTTTATGACACAAACAACAAATAGAGTTCTTGGAACAAAAGTTGCACAACATGTCATGAAAAAATCATCAAAGTCTTATCAATGGCCATAATTGTTCCTATTTTTAATTTTTTACATGATTTAAAAACTGCTGTACATTACCATTTGGTGATCTGGATAAAATTACAGTGATTGCCTGACTATGCAAAGCATGGATCACTTCTCGGTTGTTTTATTATTTCCTTTTTTTTTATAAATTAGAAGCTATCGTATCTACCGGTACTTTATGGTCATATTGAATGATACTGTTGGAAAGTATTCGCATGTAATTTTTTTAGAATTTCTATGCTGTGAAACTGTCATTTTAACGATATGATTGTTTTTTTGGGATCGACTGAAGGCCCAAGTCTAGCGATGCCGCAAATACATGCAATGATATTTACGCCCAAAAGAAGACCTGCAATCGATTTTTCGTGGTTTTAGAAATGCTCAGACTTAATTTCAGTTTGGCTCAAGGTCTGGATACAAACTTACAGACATTTAAACTTGACCCGTGAATCGGCGTTTCCATCATGGCGGCCTTCACTTTGGATGTACTGAGTACGTGTGTGTGTATGTGTTGTGCTTGTGCATGGCTTGTGTAAGCGTTCTAAACAAAGTGCTACACTCAGTGTGATAGTTTTCGGACAGAATGGTGAATTTCGCCCAAAGCCGTTTCATAAATGACAACCACAACAAAATCTTATTATCATACCTTTCGAAACTTTATTGTGTTTATCCTCAAACTGTTAACACGACGGAAGTGGTATTTAGAGGGTAAAAGTTGTCAAATTTTTGACCCGATGTTGAGTGCGTAGTATTTGGATTATTATTGTAGGGGCTAAATATTGATATTTTGAAACTTCAAACCCCAATTTTCAATTTAAGTGTGTTTAGAAAACTGTATATAAATATTTCATGATAAATTAGTTACGTTAATCCATGGACGACGCAACTATATTTCGACGTGTATTGCGCTTACATATCGGACATGGACTGTCTCTGTGTGTTGCTTTCGACGCCTTGTATCGTATGGTGTAGCTAATTTCGCCAAGTTTGTAGCGCCCGAAATAGCTTGTACCGAAATAAAACTATCCAAAACGGGACAGCAGCATCACCTGACTTAATACTTACTATGACTTGTAAAACGCAATATATCATACGGCCCTGAAATTTGGACCACTTACTATCAATACTATAAGGAACATTTTCTGAAAGTTTCAGTTTGGCTATAAGGAACATTTTCTGAAAGTTTCAGTTTGGCTCAAGGTCTACAAGACCCTTAAAAGTTAGGTTTTCCGGCAAAAGTTGGATTTATGTCGTTCGATCGTCCACCTTGGCATGGTAATTGTGCCATCGTAAAAAAGATTTGCACTCTCTAGTCAAATACTTTGAAAAATCTTAACAAATGGTTTATTGTCAATGAAAATCGACATAGTTAAAAGAAGGATAAGTTTCTGTTTGAGTTCACGGCCTTGTTTTTGAGATCGTACGCCGGTCTCTCTCCCACACTCCGCACTCAGCGAGGTAGCGAAAACGAGGCTCTCAAACACGATAAAATATGCAGATTTGGTACCCTCCGTTCAGGCTGAGTCTGTCAGTTGCATGCGCAGGAACTCTGCCGTCGCGTCGATCATCGGTCAACATACGACAGAGCAACGAATTGTTTTGTTCAAAGGCTAGATATTTAAATGACTGAATTTTTCGATAATCTGACCGATCTAAGGGTTATTTCGATACATTAAAAGCGACCGAGCCGGCGTGATTAACAATGGTGCATGCTGTATGGAATACCATGGGAATACGTTGTGCTGCTATGCTGGCCGGAGTGAACTCAAATTACATCCTGACGCGACGTACGTGGTCAAATGTTTCGTACAATGCTTGCAGCGTTTATGCTGGAAAATTGGGATTGCGGAAAATAAAGTAGACGTATTTGTAAAAACGACTAGTTGTTAGAATATTAGGCTACATAAATAATCCAGTACATATTTTGGATTGATCCCAATGAATACCCTCATGTCGAAATTCTTGGTCCTTCGGGGGAAAACAGTCGGTCTGGGATTGCAGGACTGACGTGACTTTCGAAGCCGTCCAGGGTCAATGATCCCAACGCGGCACCCGGTCACAAGCTTTCGCCACGTGTGGCGAAGGCGTACCAATTTTTTTTTTGCCACATCGGACATTTATTCGCAATTTGCAAATGTGGCGAACGTTAGCGCAAACCCTGTTTACGGTCAGATTGCTGTAGTTGTGCCATCAATATACTGGTATGATATGACTTGTGTTATACCGGTATGACTACCAATGTATGAAGTATAGGCTAAACCATGTCTCATTGGTAAACACATCCAAAATTTTGATTTGAAGGCTATCATAATAATTGGTTTTCGTTATTAACCATTTGACTACCTTGAACGCCGGATATATCCGGCGCCATTTTGAAGTACCATATTACCTTTAGTGCCGGAAATATCCGGCACAGTTAAATAGGCGTATTTGCTTCATGTTTGTCCCTAAAAATCCCGTAATTTCGGCACGGCACGCAGCGCAACTAAGATAAATGTGTTCCGACCTGGCCTGAATGTGATTGCGCCCCCGTACGTCCGAGTACAGCCAAAATCCGGAAGCAAAAGTCATGACCCAGACCCTAAAAGGTCAAGCTGATGACAGAAGCATCGCATAACTCAACTATCTCTGAACCGATTTCGTTCAATGTTTGTACACAGACACAATACATATGAATATTTCGATAATCTGACCGATCTAAGGGTTATTTTGATACGTTAAAAGCGACAGAGCCGGCGTGATTAACGATGGTGCACGCTGTATGGCATATATACTATGGCATATATATGTAAATCAATTTATTTTGTGATACAATCCAAAATGGCCACCAGGCGGCCATTTTATTGCTATGTTTTCATGTGTTTTACCCATAACTCAACTATCCCTGAACCGACTTTGTTCAATGTTAATACACAGATAAAGTACTTAAGCATATGCATGTCAATTTATTTTGCAATGCTATCCAAATTTGGCTGCCAGGCAGTCATTTTGTTGCGATTTTATGTTTTGGAACCATAAGATAAGATGTCACTAAATGTAAAAATTGCATTGATTAGCGGAGGCGTTTACACACTCTGTAACATGCCTAAGGGGTCATATGTGAAATTCTCCAACTATAGACACAGTGGCAACAAAAATTTGTGAGCGAGCTGAACCGGGGAAAGAAATCTAATGATATTCAACACTACTTTACTAAAAAACAAAAATTAGACAAAGATAAACGTTAAAGTGAATCATTTGTTTTTGAAATGTAACCAGGGGATATGGTCATGTGTTCATGCCGTGTAATCAATCAACATCACATCGTGTCCTGGCGGGCTATCGGCCAAGTTTTAATACTGTATAGCGTATCACTCCCACAGGGTCATAGCCGTTGTCATAAAACAAATTGTCTGAATCTTATCATGTGCTCGGTGTTCTGTTTATCCCATTTGCTTCATCATCAGTAAAATTAGTGTTATTTTCTCTGCAAAAACATAGCAAACAGTAGCATCATGCAATTAATATAGAATACCTAACATTAGAACAATTTTTAGAGTAAAACTCCATGCATGGGAGTTGAAGGGGAGATGATTAGTGTTAACCCTTTGAGTGCCGGTTATATTTTGTCACCTTTATAAAATATAACCTAGTCAATGTTTTTAGCCCAAAATGTGATTAAAAAGGTGTAGCCGATGAAAAGTGATGTCCATTTTGTCTGAAAATATTTTTAAAATGACAGAAAAATTCACAAAAATTACTAAAATTTTGACAGGGAAAAATTACTGCACTCAAAAAGGGCTTAAGTGTAGGTTTAAAATATTCTAGTCTAATATTTTTTCATCTCGTTTCAAGTAAGGTATTTTTTTAAATACATTTTATTTTTTTTCCAGTATGTGATTTTTTTAAGGTCAATATTTTTTATTTCATTTCTAGTATTTTTTTTAATTGCCAAATATTATATTTCATTTCTAGTATGAACTTTTGAAGCAATTAGCAGAATAGTGTGCAGTGTTTCATCTAGGATGCTACACCAGGGGGGGATTGGTCCCCCTCTACTGGAATTTTTTTGGGGGGATTTTAAAATTTGGGGGGGGATTTAACTGAAACACATAAGTTTTAATGTTGCAGTGATGTTACTTGTGTTATACACACTACAAGCCATAAATAACTTGCTTACACAATCCAAGATGCTGGCTGCAAATACCATCCTCTATAAGATTTTTTCAAAAGTGAAAAAATTTGCGTATCACTGTTGTGAATGTATAGGGCTTCCAAGAGTGGCAGACAGCTCATTAATATTCATAAGCATTACTATTCCTAAAAAAATTGTAGCATATTATGTATGCTAAAATATTCTGTATGTTTGTTTGTACATATTCTGTATGTTTGCTTTCTTAGGGCTTTATGTACATTCAAACATAAAAATTAACTACAGTTAGCCATTCCCACTGTACCTTCAATTTTTTTTCATTTTTCACTGAACTGTCTCCACTACAAAAAGCAGGAAAAACTCTTTTGTAGTTATAAAGGAATGTTTTGTAGCTTCTGAAAAAAATAATGTACTTGTTTGTCAAGTTTTTACTGTGCTTATATCATCCCTCACTACTGTAAATTTGGATCAACATTGCTTTATACAAACCAGTTTTTAGCTCCCATAGCCATATGTATATATGGCAATGGAAGCTATTCTTATAGGCTAGGGAAATGTCTGTATGTATGTCTGTATGTCTGTATGTCTGTATGTCTGTCCGTCAACATCAAAAACTCCAAAACCGCTGCACATTTCATCTTGATATTTGGTGTGTACATGGATGATGGGCTGTAGATGAGATTTTGTTCAAATGAAGTTGTCATTGCCAAAAAATATGCAAATTAAGTGAAAAAATGTAAAAAACAGTCAAAATTGAAAATCTCAATAACCACTGAGCAGATTACATGAAAAATTAGCATGTAAGTACTTTGGGCTGACCTGAAATAATTGTGCTTTTTTTGATTTTTTGATATTGTTGAAAATATACAAATTAGTGCCAAAAAAGGCGTTTTTGGTAAAAAATCTTCTTCTTCATGAACCGCTGGTCAGACAGCTTTGATATTTGGTATACAGGTCCCTAGGGATAACCCAAATTGGATTTGTTCAAATTGTGATGAAATATGCAAATCTGTAGTTTTAAGGAATTTTTTGTCATTTTTGGTCAAAAATTTATTTCATCAAAACCGCTCGTCTGACAGCTTTGATATTTGGTATACAGGTCCCTAGGGATAACCCAATTTGGATTTGTTCAAATTGTGATGAAATATGCAAATCTGTATTTTTAAGGAATTTTTTTGTCATTTTTGGTCAAAAATTTATTTCATCAAAACCGCTCGTCTGACAGTTTTGATATTTGGTATACAGGTTCCTACAGATAAACTAAATATGATATATAGAATATATGATGAAATCTGCAATTTTGTATTTTTGGTGCAATTTTTGACATTTTTGGTCAAAAAATGTGTTTCTCAAAAACTACTTGTCTGATGCCTTTGATATTTGGTATACAGGTTCCTGGGGGTTCTCCTAGTGTGATATAGTGAAATTTGATGAAATCTTCAATTTTTGTATTTTTGGGTCAATTTTTGCCATTTTTGCCATTTTTGGTCAAAATATTTGTTTCTCAAAAGTTACTCATGTGATAGCTTTGATATTTTGTATACATTTTTATACATAATTATGATGAAATCATCAATTTTGTATTTTTGCAGCTAATGTTGCCATTTTAGGTCAGGCCATCCTGAAATGAGCTATCAAAGATCTCAACCATCTTCATCAATACATATGTCACAAAAAGTTGCTCTCTACATAACACAGCAGAGCTCTGTCGACTATTGGGTCGCTTGTTTTTTTCAAAACCGCTGGTCAGACAGCTTTAATATTTGGTTAACAGGTCCCTAGGATGACCTTAGTGAGATGATTTCATACAGTCAGGAAATACTTAATTTTGTGTCCATGTCTACCGGTATAGTAGCTTCATGGACTTGGCCCTATGTTTAAGATAATGTTGTGATTCAGTAAGCATTTGAAATGGTAAACTGTATTGGTGTTGAAATGCGGTAAAAAATAATGAGAAAACATAGCTGAGGTGATTTCAGCAGGTTTGGTTTCCAACAAATATATTCAAAGTTTTTTTCAATGTTAAAGAGTGATGGAGGGGGGGGGGGGGGGGGGGTCCTGGCAGATTTTGAAAAAAATCCAAACAAATGTCAATAAAAAAATCAGCCACAGAAGGTTTGTCAAAAAGAAAAGGTGGGATAGTGGGAAAAAAAGAATGTACAGTGTATCGGATAAAAAGATGTTCCTCATCAATCTTCCAGACAACCCCCTTTTATCAAATGGTACACCCCTGATGTATTTTTGTGTGCCATTAAACATGCAGTGTATTTTAGTTTAAGATGTCAATCAAGTTAGGTAAGGATTTGAAAGGAATAGTCAAGTTCACCACAGTTTAACTTTATCTCTTGTGTCATCATCCTTGTGTAATTGGTTAAGTTTGTAAGTTGCTCCAGATGTGGATATACCAGCTGTTCTGGAAGAAAACAATGTTTACTTTTCCCTATAGGGTTTCTGAGTTAATGATTGCATGTTGAAATCTCTCCATGTATCTGGTGCATGGGCAAAATGTAAATATTGGTTGCATGTTATGTATTTCAGTCTATGTCAAATATTGTAAATGAAAAATCAAGAACAGTTTGCTGTGTGCTTGTAAAAGATAACATGTATGTCAATTAAATTATATAAAATAATTAAATATTAAATATTAAATTAAATTATGTCAATTAAATATTAAAACTGCCTTGCAGTTTGATTGTCTTAAAAATTATCACAGAAGTAGAAAATGAAAAGAAACTAATCAAATTGCTGTAACATATTCACCCTCAGTGTCTGTAGGCCTATACTTAACTATTTTATCATTACATTCAGCTTTTTGTTATATCTTTATCACTCTCCATGGGCCAAGGCACACTTGGGGTCAATGTCATCACTCTGTGCCAGTCTGTGAATGTCAGTCTGTCTGTATTTAGGCCCATGTTTCATACAATTGGTGGTTTGTTTTGATAACTATATTTGGTATATAGGGATAACCTAGCAATACAATTTTTTTGACAAAATGTGACATGACTTCGGTGACCTTTGACCTCAAATATACATATTTGTCCATAACTCAGTAACCACAAGTGCTACACCCTTCATGTATAGTATGATGGGACACCTTATGATGCCACATATTGTACCTCATTAATTATGTGCATATCTAATTTTGAGCAAGCCAATAGAGCCAGAGGTCTGATTTTTGATATATAGGGATAACTATAGGAGAGAATTTTTTTTTTTACAAATGTAATGTGACCTCGGTGACCTTTGACCTCAAATATACATATTTGTCCATAACTCAGTAACCACAAGTGCTACACCCTTCATATCTGGTATGATTGGACACCTTATGATGCCACATATTGTAGCTCATTAATTATGCACATATCTCATTCTGAGCAAGCCAATGGAGCTGGATGTCTGATTTTTGGTATATAGGGATAACTATAGGAGAGAAATTTTTTGACCGAATGTCATGTGACCTTGATGACCTTTTACCTAAAATATATGTTTATGTCAATAAATAAGTAACTACAAGTGCTATGTCCTTTGTATTTAGTAGGATGGGAGACCTTATGACAACACATGCTTTACCTCATTAATTTGCACACATCTAATTCTGGGCAAGTGAATAGAGCTAGAGGTCTGATTTTGGCATATAGGGATTAATTAGCAATATAATTTTTTTTCAAAATGTCATGTAACCTCAATGACCTTTGACCTTGATTATACATATATATGCATATCTCAGTAACCACAAGTTCTATACCCTCCAATTTTGATAGGATATTAGACCTTAAGATGTCACATCTTGTACCTCATTTATTATGCGCATATGTATTTCTTGGCTGGCCAATACTGCTAGAGGTCTGATCTTTTTTCCCGATTTAGAACCATAACTTAGACATGCCTCATGGTGTTTCAAATTGGGAACAATGACATAGACCTATGCAGTGTTCTCCCCAGGATATTTTGACAAGAGGGCGAAGACGTGGTGCGAAGCACCACAAGCGACGTTGGAGCTTTTGAAAAACAGAGATTAAAATGGTGTTATTTGGTGGCACTTGGGGAGTATTTTTTCCGATTTCTTTCGTATAAAAAACTCAAAGGAAAGAGATCTGACACGTGTTCGATAACTTTATTCCAGTTCACGGATTCAATGAAGATTACATTTTTTGAAAACAAAAACATAGCGACAGACATACATTTATTCATCGATGTCAAAATTATCACCATAACACTCACGTATTCTCATCCTGATAGCCTACACGTCCGGCCGAGCCTAAAAATAGGTCGTTTTGCTTTGGGAAGGAATACACAAGCGAAATTCTAACCTCCTATAAAAACTTCAGTATACTCTGCTGTCCTTGGTTACCCTCAAGCTCCTTGGCATGTTTACTCAGCTAAGTCGGTTACCTAATGCACGGTCCCTATGGAGGGACCGTGGATAACGTTACGGCCTGAGCCATGCAAATATGGCTGCCATCGATGAGTTGCACATGGGCCTATGATCTCGGATGACATCACAAACTCGCGAGATTTGCAAGATCGATGAGAATTACTTTTGCAGCCTGCAGGATCGACGCTCACGCTTGCTTTTTAGTCTCCCACGGACACCGTCCGGGGGGACTTATAGGTTTGGTCATGTCCGTGCGTGTGTGCGTGCGTGTGTGTCCGTGCGTGCGTGCGTGCGTGCGTCTGTGCGTCGTCCGTCCGTCCGTTCACGCAGATATCTCTGAGATGCCTGGAGCGATTTCATTCAAACTTGATACAAGGATTACTTCATATGTCATACAGATGCACGTCAATTTGTTTTGTGATACGATCCAATATGGCCGCCAGGCGGCCATTTTATTACGATTTTTTCATGTACAGAGCCATAACTCAGGCATTTTCAACCGATTTTATTCAAAGTTGGTACAAGGACATTGACCAATGTCATAGATATGCACGTCAATTTGTTTTGTGATACGATCCAATATGGCTGCCAGGCGGCCATTTTATTACGATTTTTTCACGTACAGAGCCATTACTCAGGCATGTTTTGACCGATTTTATTCAGAGTTGGTACAAGGACATTGACCAATGTCATAGATATGCACGTCAATTTGTTTTGTGATACGATCCAAAATGGCTGCCAGGCGGCCATTTTATTACGATTTTTTCATGTACAGAGCCATTACTCAGGCACGTTTCAACCGATTTTATTCAAAGTTGGTACAAGCTTATTGACAAATGTCATAGCTGTGCACGGCAATTTGTTTTGTGATACGATCTAAAATGGCCGCTGTGCGGCCATTTTATTAGGATTTTTTCATGTACAGAGCCATTACTCAGGCACGTTTCAACCGATTTTATTCAAAGTTGGTACAAGGACATTGACCTATGTCATACATATGCAAGTCAATCTGTTTTGTGATATGATCCAATATGGCCGCCAGGCGGCCATTTTATTACGATTTGTTCATGTACAGAGCCATTTCTCAGGCATATTTGCATGTTTCGACCAATTTATTCAAAGTTGGTACAAGGACATCGACCAATGTCATAGCTATGCACATCAATTTGTTTTGTGATGCGATCCTTTATGGCCATTGTGCGACCATTTTGTTACGATTTTTTCATGTCCTGAACCATAACTCAGACATGTATCAAGTGAATTTATTCAAAAGTATTTTTATCACAGACCTAATGAAGAGGACTCTATCCTCTCTGAGGACCTGTAATCAAAATACCCATTAACAAGTGGGGACTGTGTCATCAACAATGACTTGTTGCTTGTAAATCACCGTCAACTTTTTATCTCGTACATTTTATTGTTTTATTTTTCAAAAAAATAATCTTTTTCATTTCTGGCAAGGGGGCGCTAGGAATTTACAAGAGGGCGCCACGCCCCTGTTACCTTATTCAGGGAGAACACTGCTATGTTCCCATAGATCTCAACATATACACTCCAGTGATACTTCTTAATGACCACATTTCCCTGCCCCATCAAGACTAATACTCCTATTACAAGTGGGGACTATGTCATTGTAAATGACTTGTTTAGTTAATGGTTGTATCACAGTATACAATATTTTCTAATTCTGTATTTTTTCCATTTTATATTCTAAATAAATACATTAAACATATTTCACTGTCTCCAGTACATTACATTTAAGTATTTTCACTTCATGCACTTTATCCCTTTCACACATGTTCAATCTCTGACCAGAGAACAAACAACTAAATAGTCCAGGATGGAGCTACAGTGTCATTGACGCTATTTTTAGCTCACATTTGTTTTTCACCAATGTGAGTTTATCGTATAGGCTGAAGTCGATGGCGTCTGTATGTATGTGTGTATGTATGTATACATGTATGTATGTATGTACAGTATGTCCGTCAACATCAAAAACACGCAAACCGCTGCACGTTTCAGCTTGGTATTGGGTGTGTGGATGCATCCTGGGCTATAGATGGGATTTTGTTCAAATGAAGTCTGCATTGCCAAAATTATGCAAATGAGCTTACAAAATGTGAAAATGGTTAAGAATTAATAACTCAAGAACCGCTTTTTTGATGCTTTGAAAATTTGTGTGCAAGTACCTTAGGTGAACTTTATACAGTTTTATGAATATTGTGCAGATATCCTTAATTTTGTATTTTTGCTGATTTTTTTTGTGATTTTTCTCATTTTCAGTAAAAATTCTTCTTCTCTGAAACCGCCAGCCCAATCACTCTCAAATTTGGGTTGTCTCTTTGCAAGGGTGTTACTCTTCTAATTTGTTGAAATTATGACAAAATTGGGAAAATTACTATTTTTGTGCAATTTTGTCATTTTTGGTCAAAAAATCTTACACAGTGTTTTCATTTTTAAATCACCTGGACAGACAGCTTTCATATCTTGGTACACAGACGTACAGATATGACAATAGTTAGATATGTGGAAATTGTCCTGAAATATAAAAAATTGTATTTTTAAGACAATATTGTCATTTTTGTGTCAAGAAAACTTTATCTCAAAATTACTTGTTTGATAGCTTTGTAATTTGGTATAAAGTCCCTTGTTTGATAGCTTTGTAATATGGTATAAAGTCCCGAAGATGTTATTAGATAAATTTTCTGCTCAAAGTGTTGGAAAACCCCAAAAATTGTATATTTAGGTACTTTTCTCAGTTTGACCTTAAAGTTGTATGTCCGCATAAATTCAAAGTTAATTTTGCTTAAAATGAGCCATGCTATATGATTTTGCCACCCCTACTTTATCAAATAAATGCATCACCCCAATGAAACGACGCGGTTAAATATTATTAAAATGCAATATGTTGTGCGACTTTGAAGTTAGCTGCCATTCGGGTCGTTTCGGAATTCGCGGGCATTGCCACCGGAAATGACGTAACTAATGGAATGTACGAGTGAGTGTGTTCACCTCGGCCATAGCGAATGCTTACCCAACATGGTGAGAAGTTACGCCTTTGGTGGCTGAAGTAACTGCAGCCATTGTCAGTTTATTGCATTGTAGGATGATGTATTAGCCGCATTTGCCAAAATTACAAGAAAGGGTCGGAAAAGAGGCATTCAGACAAGCGTTTTCTGCGGTGCACATTTTCGAGTGCCGTGACTTAGTGTGTGACTTAGAATAAACACGGTTCGGAAGCCAGATGTACGGTAAGATAGACTTTAATTCCTGGAGTTACTACATCGATTATGTAATCGCAATGCCGTACCAGTACGACCATTGTCACCAGAAAGCTTCGCGTGTATCATCATCAACTGTGGACAAGAGCGAGAACAGCAGAAAGACTGCGACAGGTTGCCCAAAACCAAAACATGTCAAGGATGCGGGGGCCGCGGAGAAGTATGGCCGTGTTACATCCCCCAAGACTGATCGCCGATTCAGCTGCTTTACCGTAAATAAATAAATGAATACAAGTACTAGATCTCATGCATGTGTGACTCTATAATTAGTAACGTTAGGAGATATCTAATTTTATATTCCTAAAAAATTTACGTATTGATTGACTGACTCTTTGCGAGACTGAACGATAGGTTGTGTATAATACAGCACGGCGCTGCCAGTAAAAGTGACACAACGTGTAGCAAAGAAGTTTCATACTGTTGACGAAGCAGTCGCGTTGTCGTCGTCTGTTCCCTTCTGCTCGACTAAGTCTCCCCTAAAATATTTTAGCTTCTTTGAGAATTTCGCAGTCATGAAACAATGAACTTGTGCTTTATATCGCTGCACTTAATCAAGAAAAAAACTGCGGAAGCGTAGCTGATCACTCCGTCACAGAAATGGCTAGCTGAGCCGCCCGGCCTCGGGTGCCAGTGTGCCCGATATTTACATCATGTCAATTTTATTTATCTCTTCCCGAGAATTTGGCTAGACATGTCTTTACGGTCACATATTTTTAAAAGTGCCAATGTTCATGTGAGGTTTTATAACGCCAAACTGAAGATTTTGCGGCGAGAATACTACCTTTGGTGTTTATGCTAACATGACTCTCGACCGTGACCTGTTCCACTTCCAGCTGTTGATAGGAAAGATGTGTGTTATGAACGGTGGACAATTTTCAACTTGATCTCTACACATTTATCTACAAGCGTCATGGTGTAATTCAAATTTTTATATACAGATTTTGAACGAGGCAATTTGTGTTGAGAAGTAATAATAAGGTGGGATGGCAACTCCAGACTTATATTTATATTTTGGTAGCTTCCGGTTGTGTGTACGGTAGTGCACTGGTGTGTTTGACTGTGGTCACGGTGGGCTTGTCACTGACGCGACGGTCAACAAGAGTTCCGCTCTTGTTCTCGTTTAAGTTAAGGTTCCGACTGTTAAAATTTGCAGGACTGTAAATTCTGAACAGCTTGTCATATCTTCTGTGACGATGATATTCTCAGTTGCACTGCTTTCACTCATGAAATTATCACTATCTCCATAGTCAATGCACGAAGTCACCACCACCCGTTCTATTAGTGACGTCACAGCTACTTACGCCAAAACGGGGCGAGCTCGGCAATTTCCGGAAAATGTCGCCATGATGGAAATCGAAAAGTGCAACTTTTCCCGTGTTTTCGTCGAAATAACATAATACAACCGTCTAAAAACCGCTCAAATAAGCTTCAGTGTGTGTGTAAATGTTTGTTTTATTAATACCAATTTCATTGACAACCAGAACTAGAGTATACGCCCCAAGTCAAACGAAAAAGTCTCAAAATGTGGCAGGACTCACACTTTAAATGACCTACACCAACCACAGGATATGTTGTGAGACAATTTTGAAGGCTTGTGAACATAATTTTGTCATATTTGGTACCAATTGTAGGAAAATTTGATCCAGAAAACAAAGCTGAGGTGATTTTTTTCATTTTGGACCAATTTTTGCAACTTTTCTATGTAAGACATACAAGAATGATGAGAAATTTGGATCCAGGATAATTCCAGATGTTGTAATCACCGCCCACAGTGGAAGGCATTTCACTATCTGTAACTAACTTAAGTGCTGTTTACATTAGAATGATAACACTCATCGATTAATTAAAATCTCCAAGGTTGTGTATTCCTGTCATTTGGTCTTATGTGATACCAAGGGTGGAACATTTGATATTCAGGAGGGGGTAGGTCTAGAAGATCGATGATGCAGCATTACTTTTTTACCAGATCCCTTGTGCATTTTTGCCCACTCCCACTTTTCTTTTTTATCAAGCCTTCTCTGTTTTTGTTGTTGACATTTGCTTATGTATTTAGGATCTGCTTCTCCCATTGCTATAGAAGTTGATATGCATGTTCCTAAAGATGACCTCCAGTTACCCAAGTTGGAGACCTTATTTGCTTTTGTCATTCTTGTTTTTCTGGTTTAAATATTTCTTGAATGGACCAATTCAAACCGAATGTGAGCACAAGTGTCCTTGACGGTATTTTTATTTTTCTAGTGACCTAGCTGGTCTTGTAGTTTTGTGCGCAGACTCAGTGGAGTTAAACGAACAACGGACCTCGTTATTTTGAATGCAGAGTTTCTTGATGTCAGATTCGCACCAGTTGCTTTTTGTCAGTCATTTTAGAACAAGAAAATAACAAACAGAAAGGTTGGTTGTCACCGACAGTTAACTTTAGGGTTTATTTGCCCCGAAAAATAAATCAGTGTCTGTTCACTGAATTAAAAAACCGCACCCATAGACACCACAGCTTGCTTCATCAAGTTCATGCTTGTGACTTTCATTGCATGCAGTCTGCACTGAACACGTACGTTTCTGTGTCAGTAAAGTCCAAATTTTCGTGTCAGTTTTGCTATTAAAATTATTTTCAGAGTGTTATGGACATCCATACGATGCATAAAAACTTCAGTTTGTCTCCTTTTCTCAATCGTACAGAGATGTGACACAGAAACATTATCGGGCTAGGGCAATGAACTTTTGTGAACGTAACTCTCAACTCACTGACAGGCTTTCATATGCAAAACTTGATCAGCGTACGGAAATTACGCGTGGTATTGTTTCAACATTAGCAATTTATTCAAGCAGTTCAAAAAGTATCAAAATCGAACTAAAATTAGACCCTTCCATGTAAACGTTCTTGCAACATTATACAATGCCTGTTGCCGCTATTAAAAGGTGTCGATAACGGGTCAAATGCATCGAAATGTGACACTCAATTCCAGCCCGCTCAGTGCAGTGCGCAATGGGTTGCCCCTTGTACCTGTGATTGGCAGCGCGCAGCACACCAGAGAGGGGGAATTGCGCAATCGCGCAGCCTAGATGAAACACTGAGTGTGATGATCTTACAGATACAGATGATGATGATTTTTGTGATGATGATTACTAATGAAGGTGAACAGAAAATAGATGCTAAAATCTTAATTTTGATGAAATTTGTTAACATCTCTGTATATAAAGTGTACAGAAAATCAAGTACTCAAATGTCACCAAATGATTACAATCACAAATGATCGCTATCACAAGTATTCAAACAAAAATTCTCCAGTGGTTTGGAGGGTTGATTGAGTACATGTAGTCATCAAAATCGCATTTAACGCTCAAAATGCTTGCTCAGGATATCAATGAGACTACACTGAGACGAGGGAAAATGGCCGGGGGTAGCAAACAAGCCATGCTGACATTAGTGACACTGCACTGGCAGATTCAACAGACCTTCAACAGACCTTCGTTTTCTCGAGGTTCTGTGATTCAACTTCTTGCCAGTAACTGTAACAATCGATTAGAAACGGGCAGGGACCAACCTGACCACTTGCCCGTGGGAAGGCTAGGCACTTTGACACTAGGCCGTGGGCTAGAGGGGGTCTACGTGCATCCCCCACAGGATAACAACCTGTATTTTTCAGAAGCCTTGGGATCCCTAGAATTACGAAATGGAATTTAACAGAAAAAATATAGGGATGGAATAGCTGTTATGGTCATGTTTGAAGGGTACCGCAAAATCACCATTTTCCAACCTAAATGGATTTTCGTCAAAATCTGTCTTCTTGTAAGTCATGTGCTGAGCTTATTTTTTAACATAACCTCATTTATTTGGTATTATTAGAAAGGGAATTCATTCTTCTTTAAGATGACATATTGTACTATGCAATATCTTCTACAGTTTTTGTGAAATATGACCAAAACTTACCCCATACCCCAAAATTTAACATTGCAAATTACAGTAAATCTCAAATTCTACCAATTTTTTAGCTTGGCATAATAAAAAATGCAATGCTTTGAATGAAATCTATTTTATTTGATACAAGGACATGTCAGAAATATGAAATAGACTTTTAACAGAAAAAAATATTGGGACTCTACAGCTGTAATAGTCATATTTTGAAGGGTACTATAAGTCATCTGCTGAGCTTGGTTTGATCATTCAATACAAATCTCATTTGTTAGGTATCATTAGCAAGATAATTTACTAATCTTTAAAATGACATATTGTAACATGCAATATCTTGTATGGTATTCATGAATATGACCGAAACCTACCCCATACCCCAAAGTTTACATTGAAAATACCGTCATAGCTGAAACCAAATTCTACAATTTTTTAGCTAGACACAAAAAATGTAGCAGCTTTTGCTATAAATCTGTTTTATTTGGTACAGGGACATGTTAGAAATATGAAATAGCTTTTAACAGAAAAAAATATTTGGGACTCTACAGCTGTAATAGTCATATTTTGAAGGGTACTATAAGTCATCTGCTGAGCTTGTTTTGATCATTCATACAATCTCATTTGTTAGGTATCATTAGAAAGATAATTTACTAATCTTTAAAATGACATATTGTAACATGCAATATCTTGTATAGTATTCATGAAATATGACCGAAACCTACCCCATACCCCAAAGTTTACATTGAAAATTACCGTCATAGCTAAAACCAAATTCTACAATTTTTTTAGCTAGACACAAAAAATTGTAGCAGCTTTTGCTATTAAATCTGTTTTATTTGGTACAGGGACATGTCAGAAATATGAAATAGACTTTTAACAGAAAAAAATATTGGGACTCTACAGCTGTAATAGTCATATTTTAATGGGTACTATAAGTCATCTGCTGAGCTTGGTTTTGATCATTCAATACAATCTCATTTGTTAGGTATCATTAGCAAGATAATTTACTAATCTTTAAAATGACATATTGTAACATGCAATATCTTGTATGGTATTCATGAAATATGACCGAAACCTACCCCATACCCCAAAGTTTACATTGAAAATTACCGTCATAGCTAAAACCAAATTCTACAATTTTTTTAGCTAGACACAAAAAATGTAGCAGCTTTTGCTATTAACTCTGTTTTATTTGGTACAGGGACATGTTAGAAATATGAAATAGACTTTTATCAGAAAAAATATTGGGACTCTACAGCTGTAACAGTCATATTTTGAAGGGTACAGCAAAATCACGGTGTTGCAGATTTGCATGCATTTTTGTTAAACCTGTCTTCCTATAAATCATCTGCTGAGCTTGTTTTCAATATAACCTCATTTGTTAGGTATCGTTAGCAAGATAATTTATGAATCTTTAAAATGACATACTGTAACATGCAATATCTTGTATAACTTACTATAAGCTTACAAGTCATGATATATGACCAAAACTTACCCCATACCCCAAAGTTTGCATTGAAAATTGCAGTCAAATCTAAAACCAAATCCTACATTTTTTTTAGCTAGACACAAAATATCTGGCCGTTTTTGCTATTAACTCTGTTTTATTTGGTACAAGGACATGTCAGAAATATGAAATAGACTTTTAACAGAAAAAATATTGGGACTCTACAGCTGTAATAGTCATATTTTGAAGGGTACCGCAAAATCACGGTGTTGCAGATTTGCATGCATTTTTGTTAAAGCTGGCTTCCTACAGGTCATTTGCTGAGCCTGGTTTTGAATATAACCTCATTTGTTAGGTAGCATTAGAACGGGAATTTATTTCTTTTTAAGATAACATGTTGTACTATGCATATCTTCTACAGTTTTTAGCTCACATTTGGTTTATATCAATGTGAGTTTATCGTATAGGCTGAAGTCGGTATGGCTGTATGTATGTATGTATGTATGTACGTACAGTATGTCCGTCAACATCAAAAACATGCAAACCGCTGCACGTTTCAGCTTGGTATTTGGTGTGTTGAGCATCCTGGGCTCTAGATGGGATTTTGTTCAAATGAAGTCTGCATTGCCTTAATTATGCAAATGAGCTTACAAAATGTGAAAATGGTTAAGAATTAATAACTCAAGAACCGCTTTTTTGATTGCTTTGAAAATTTGTGTGCAAGTACCTTAGGTAAACCTTATACAGTTTTATGAATATTGTGAAGATATCCTTAATTTTGTATTTTGCTGAATTTTTTGGTGATTTTTCTCATTTTCAGTAAAATTCTTCTTCTCTGAAACCGCCAGCCCAATCGCTCTCAATTTTGGTTGTCTCTTTGCAAGGGTGTTACTCTTCTAATTTGTTGAAATTGAAATTATGACAAAATTGGGAAAATTACTATTTTTGAGCAATTTTGTCATTTTTGGTCAAAAAATCTTAAACAGTATTTCCTTTTAAAACCCCTGGACAGACAGCTTTCATATTTGGTACACAGACGTACAGAGATGACAATAGTTAGATATGTGGAAATTGTCCTGAAATATACAAATTTGTATTTTTAAGACAATATTGTCATTTTTGGTCAAGAAAACTTTATCTCAAAATTACTTGTTTGATAGCTTTGTAATTTGGTATAAAGTCCCTTGTTTGATAGCTTTGTAATTTGGTATAAAGTCCCAAAAGATGTTATTAGATAAATTTTCTGCTCAAAGTGTTGGTAAACCCCAAAATTTGTATATTTTAGGTAATTTTCTCAGTTTGTGACCTTAAATGACCTACACCAACCCAGGATATGTTGTGAGACAATTTTGAAGGCTGTGAACATAATTTTGTCATGTTTGGTATCATTTTGTAGGAAAATTTGATCCAGAAAACAAAGCTGAGGTGATTTTTTTCATTTTGGACCAATTTTTGCAACTTTTCTATGTAAGACATACGACAAGAACTGATGAGAAATTTGGATCCAGGATAATTCCAGATGTTGTAATCACCGCCCACAGTGGAAGGCATTTCACTATCTGTTACTACCTTAAGTGCTGTTTACATTAGAATGATAACACTCATGCATTAATTAAAAATCTCCAAGGTTGTAAATGTACTTCTTGTCATTTGGTCTTATGTAATACCAAGGAGTGGAACATTTGATATTCAGGAGAGGGTAGGGTCTAGAAGATTGATGATGTAGCATTACTTTTTACCAGATCCCTTGTGCATTTTTTGCCCACTCCCACTTTTCTTTTTATCAAGCCTTCTCTGTTTTTGTTGTTGACATTTGCTTATGTATTTAAGATCTTCTCCCATTTCTATAGAAGTTGATATGCATGTTCCTAAAGATGACCTCCAGTACCTAAGTTGGAGACCTTATTTGCTTTTGTCATTCTTGTTTTTCTGGTTAAATATTTCTCAATGGACCAATTCAAACCGAATGTGAGCACATAGTGTCCTTGACGGTATTGTTAAGAAATGTGACCCAACTTACCCTATACCCCAAAGTTAACATCGAAAACTACTTTCATAGCTAATGTCAAATTCTACCAATTTTTCACCAAGACATAAAAATGGGGCAATGTTTTGTATAAAATATGTTTTACTTGGTACTGACACATGTTAAGAATATGAAATAGACTTTTAACAGAAAAAATATTGGGATTCTATAGCTGTAACAGCTGTATTTTTAAGGGTACAGCAAAATCTCAGTATTCCTGATTCGCATTCGTTTTTGTTAAATCTGTCTTCTTATAAGTCGTCTGCTGAGCTTGTTATTGATTATAACCTGGCTTGTTTATTATCATTGGAAAGGTAATGAACTTGTATTTACAATGATTTATTGTAACAGGCAATATCTTGTACAGTTTTCATGGAATATGACCGAAACTTACCCCATACCCCAAAATTTATATAGAGTACTGTCATAGCTAAACTTGATCAAATTCCGCGAATTTTTAGCTAGACATGATAAAAAGAGCTCTGTTTTGGTATTAAATCTGTTGTATTTGGTACTTGGTCATGTCAGATATGTGAAATAGACTTTTAACAGAAAAAAATATTTGGATTGTATAGTTGTAACAGCTATGTTTTGAAGGGAAATGCAAAATCGCGGTACCACAGACTGGCACCTTTTTTGTTAAATTCTTCTTCTTGTAAGTCACCTGCTGAGCTTATTTTGTAACACAACCTGGCTTGTGAGGTATCATTAGTAGAGGACTTTATTCTTCTTTAAGATGACATATTGTAATATGCAATGTCCTTCATAGTTTTTCTGAAATATGGTCAAACTTTACCCCATACCCCAAAAGTTCAAGTCGCAAATTACGGCTTATCTTAAATTCTACCATTTTTTGCTATACACAATACAAAAGGCAATTCTTGTATGAAATCTGATTTATTTGTTACAAAAGTATGTCACAAGTATAAAATTAACTTTTAACGGGAAGATGATACAATTTAGTAGCCATTTGGATCATTTTTGGAGGGGGAACCGATATATGTCAAAGGTATGTGTTTCGGCAAATTTGCCCTGATACCTGGGTACCCTTCCAAATAGGATCCAAAAGGCTATCAAATCATGATATTCCTGTTAAAAGTTAATTTCATATTTGTGACATACTTTTTTAACAAAAACACAGATTTCATAGATTGCATACAAGCAATACCTTTTACCTCGCGTGCGCATGCGCGCAGCGAGGTTATGGTTTAGGCGTTTCTGTGTGTGTGTCTGTCTGTTAGCACGATATCTCAAAAACGGCTTGGCAGATTCCGATCACATTTCGCACACAATTTGTTCTTCAAATTTGCAAGAACTGATTAGTTTTTGGTGGTTGTGCTTGCGAATTTATCAAGTTATGAGTAAAAGAAAATTTGTGGCCTGTATAAGTCTATGGCAGGCTAAATAAGTATGTTTGAGGGCGCTATACTAAAACATTTTACACAAAGTGATTTCTGAATTCAGTCACTCGGCCGCGCTGCTGATCGCTAATCTTGAGTTTTGACTGTTGATGTCGTCGTGTCGACGTTTGACTTTAAGAATCGTGTGGGTTACTCTGGACATAGCGAACCAAAGCTAGATTATCGAAGGTAAGCGTCATAATATTTGATCAATGCATTTTTCTCTGAGAATGAGATGTAGCTACATCTCATTCTCAGAGAAAAATGCATTGATCAAATATTATGACGCTTACCGTAGAGTGACACTTTTCAATCTTGTGTGTGTGTCAGCGAATTTATATTCCGGCATGGTTCCCCTGAGATCAGCATAATATTATGGCGACGTATTGACAGTCTGTGTCTTTTAAGTTGCTTTTCAAGATTGTATTAGCTACAGAACCAACAATAACAAATTTTTCATGAGATTTCCATGTTGGCATTGATGTTAAATCAGCAGCAGTAGGCTAGCTCCTGCGTACAATAGGTCTGCGTTTCCCGGCGGTACGGTGGTAGGCCGACGGCTTGTACCACACTGTCCACAGGACACCACGTGGTAGAGGCCGTGTGCACAACCTGTACGCAGAGCTTCGAATACACTAGACAGAGTTCGTGTTTCCGTAAATTAGGCATTGAACTTGACAATATAGGCAATAACCAGAATCATCGACCATCGCCTGACAAGTGCACCATAGTCAGCTGTACATGAGTTGCGTGGCGTGGTGAGCAGGTTCCCATGGGTATTTATTTTTGAAACGCGTGCTTCAAAGGTCACGAACTCATTTTGCTGCTACACGGCGCGGCACAGATGATTGTATCGTTTTTGGGCGCATTGAGATACTGTGAAGTAGGTCAACTCGTTCTACATGGCAATTTTATGTGAAATATGCAGAATTTATACGCAAACGCGACCTCTGCCAGTCAAGAGCCTGCTCAGCCATTTGCACTTGCATCGACAGATATTGTTGGATCATAATTTTTCAAATGGTTTCTTTTCTTTTTTTTCATTGCGTAATACAGTGGGGAATTAATACAGTGTCAAATTTAGATAGATTGGATTAATTTCGGGAATAAAAACAATGTAATGTAAATGATTTGTAAAAGTTTTAATTCTGTAAATTTCCAATCTTTATAAGCTGATTTTGCTTTTATTTATTTTTTTGGCATACATTTTGTATACCAATGTGTGCTTATAGTATGACACGGCGTCCGTCATCTGTATGTATGTATGTCTGTATGTATGTTTTATTTACGCCATCATTATTTTATCTTTGTCATAGGCACAGTTCACAGCAACCTTACAACCATCTAAAGGCTGTGCAAGTGATTTTATCGTCCAACTTTTCTAATTTGAGAAATTCGGGAACAAATTTTGTCATCTATTGACACATTTTCCTTCTTCATAAAAGCCAATACCCCAAGAAGTACTTTACAAAATGTGCACACGAGGCCATTCAGTTCATATCTGGTGTATACAAAGTTAATAATTTGTAAAAATGGTAGAGTTTCAGACTTGCAGTAATTTGCTATATATAAACCTTGGGGTATGGGGTAAGCTTTGGTCCTATTTCATGAAACTTAAACAAGATATTGCATATTACAAATGTCATTTTAAAAAACTAGTAAATTACCTTTTTACAAGCCAAGTTTTGTCAAAAATCAAGCTCAGCAGATGACTTATAAGAAGACAGATTTAATAAAAAAGCATGCGAGTTGGCAATACTGTGATTTTGCGATACCCTTCAAAATATGACTGTTACAGCTTTAGAGTCCCAATATATTTTCTGTTAAAAGTCCATTTTATATTTCTGACATTCCCCAGAAGCAAATAAAAAGATTTCATATGAAGCATTGCCTTATTTGTTACGTCTAGCTGGAAAATTGGTAGAATTTGACGATAGCTATGAAAGTAATTATTAATATAAACTTTGTGGTATGGGGTAAGTTTTCGTCATATTCAATATTCTAGATAAGGAATATAACAATATGTCATACTAAAGACTACTAAATTACCTTTTCAATGGTAGCAAATAAACATGGTTATGTAATGAAATAAGCTCAGCAGATGACCTACAATGGGCAACATTAACAAAAAACGCATATGGGTCTGCACTGCTGTGATTTTGCAGTACCCGCAGAATATGCGTTACAGCCATAGAATCCTAATATTATTTCTGTTAAAAGTCTATCAAATTTGTAGAATTTAGTTTTAGCTATGACGGCAATTTTCAATGTAAACTTTGGGGTATGGGGTGAGTTTTGGTCATACATCATGAATACTATACAAGATAAATTTGCATGTTACAGTATGTCCTTTTACAGATCAGTAAATTATCTTGCATGCGAATCATACCTAACAAATAAGGTTATATTCAAAAACAACCTCAACAGATGACTTATAAGAAGACAGATATAACAAAAATGCATGCAAATCTGCAACACTGTGGTTTTGCTGTACCCTTCAAAATATGACTGTTACAGCTGTAGAGTTCCAACATTTTTAGTCCCCACGGACACCGTCCGGGGGGACTTATAGGTTTGGTCATGTCCGTGCGTCCGTGCGTGCGTGCGTCCGTCCGTTCACGCAGATATCTCAGAGACTGCCTGGAGCGATTTCGTTCAAACTTGGTACAAGGATAGTACCCTACCTCATACAGATGCACGTCGATTTGTTTCACAATGCGATCAAATTTGGCTGTGTTAGAGGACTTTTTAGTTTTCACCTCCATAGACTCCCATGTATAAGGCAGTCCATAGACTCCCATGTATAAGGCAGTCCATAGACTCCCATGTATAAGGCAGTCCATAGACTCCCATGTATAAGGCAGTCCATAGACTCCCATGTATAAGGAAGTCCATAGACTCCCATGTATAAGGCAGTCCATAGACTCCCATGTATAAGGCAGTCCATAGACTCCCATGTATAAGGCCAAGAAAAATAAAAATTTAGTTTCTCATCGTATTCATATTGCAAAAAAGGATGCAGTGACACAGTTTTTAGTCCCCACAGATAAAGTCCAGGGGGCTTATAGATTGGGTCATGTCCGTCCATGAGTCCATCCGTGAGTCCATCCGTTCACGCAGATATCTCAGACACTTTGACAAAATGTCACGTGACCTTGGTGACCTTTGACCTCAAATATACAAATTTGTCCATAACTCAGTAACCACAAGTGCTAAACCTTTCATATACATGGTATGATGGGACACCCTATGACACCACATGTTGTACCTCATTAATTATGTGCATATCTAATTTTGAGCGAGCCAATAGAGCTAGAGGTCTGATTTTTGGTATATATGGATAACTTAGCAATACAATTTTTTTGACAAAATGTCACGTGACCTCAATGACCTTTGACCTCAAATATACATATTTGTCCATAACTCAGTAACCACAAGTGCTACACCTTCATATTTGGTATGATGGGACACCTTATGATGCCAATATTGTACCTCATTAATTATGTGCATATCTATTTTGAGCGAGCCAATAGAGCTAGAGGTCCAGTGTTGAATCTAGGATCTTAGGATTGGGGGACATTTGGGCCCACTGCCTTAAATTTTGGGGGACATTTTCAAAATTTGGGGACAATTTTTTGGCAGCAAATTTGCATATTAATCTGCATAGAAGTCTTTGTACATGTACATCTATTCAAGAATATAATTGTTTTGAATAAAGTATCACAAATTCACTCACATTCATAGAAAAGATGCAGCACATTCTGTTAGTCTCAAGAGATAATTCTTTCAGTTATGCAAAAATACAATTGACAATTTCCCCACAGTGAGAAAAGTAAGTTCATTTGTCATTTCACAGCTCTCATTGATAGAGCAGGACTTTTTTTAATGACTAAGTAGTCTCGATCTCTGCAGCAGCATGGCAGCAGTAAGTTCCCATAGACATAAAGGGTAACCTAGGGAGTCTAGAGTGATGACGCTTTGTCCTAAGCAAGTTTGGAAAATGGCCGACACCATGTGCTGCATCGAGGCAAAACAAACACAGCACAACGTCCCGACTCTGACAATGCAAGCCGTGCAAGTATTAGTAAATGCATTCTTACTGAAGAACTTGACATATGACCCGTCTGGTATAAGATCTGAATAGATATTCACTGTTGTTCTCGCTAGATCGAATTTCTTGGCAAGCCATGCATGCGTGACCGTGGCATAACGACTTTGACAAACAACATGAACCAAGCTACGTCTAGTATCTCGATCCATGTGGACACATGAATGTTTCAGAAAATTTTGGAATTTGGTTTGATTTCCGCTTGATCAAGAACATGTTTTTTCTTTTTGAATGGAATAGGTGTGTGGCTACATTTTTCAAAAACCTTTCTGTGTGAGAGTTAGTTTGAAATTACTCCCGTACGTGAATTTTTTTTCTCGTCACGGCTGTCAGTCAGTACATTCACAAACAAGTTTTATTGACAATGTAACAAACGCAAATGTCATTTCAAAACGGACGTGTGCTGCTAAAGTATTTATAAATGAAATCATTGGTAACATTCTAGCAAAATATAGCAAATCATCACGCAAAGTGGTTACGTTTAACAATGAAAGAAAACACACGTTGACCTATTTACAGACCCCCCTCATTGTGAGTGCGCCCAAAGTGACGCACTGGGTAGATTTCAGAGCGGGATTTTTTGCTGAAACGCGTCAATCCCGCGATGGCGCGCTCTAGATTCAACACTGGAGGTCTGATTTGTGGTATATAGGGATAACTTGGCAATACAATTTTTTTGACAAAATGTCACGTGACCTCAATGACCTTTGACCTCAAATATATGTATTTGTGCATAACTCAGTAACCACAAGTGCTACACAGTGTTCCCTCTAAGGTTTCGAGAGGGTGCGCAACTGAGATACGTCTGATTGCCTCACAGCTGGGTCCGTTCATGTATATGCTAATTACTGAGGTACGTCACAACGTACAATGAACATGGGCTCCGTTCATGTATATGCTAATTTACTGAGGTACGTCACGACGTACAATGAACGTTGGTGGCAACTGCGCCATCAACGGGCGCTAAACCCGAAACGCGGAAGTAAAATCTACGCTGAGATCGCACACTTCGCCCTGAGTTATCGTTTCCAAAACTACCGATCGAAATTACGAAATGACTGTGACTAAAGTTGCGCAAAACATGAAATTTCACTGCGAGAGCAGTCGGAGACACTGCGCAATTAGCGCGCAAATAAGCCTTAGCGGGAACACTGGTGCTACACTCTTCCTATATGGTATGATGGGACACCTTATGACACCACATATGTACGTCATTAATTATGTGCATATCTAATTTTGAGCGAGCCAATAGAGCTTGATGTATGATTTGTAGTCCCGCGGACACGGTCCGGGGGACTTATAGGTTTGGTCATGTCCATCTGTCCGTCCGTCCGTCGTCCATTCACGCAGATATCTCAGAGGTGCCTGGAGCACTTTTGTTTAAACTTAGTACAAGGATTATTACCTATGCCATAGATATGCATGTCGAATTGTTTTACGATCCGATCCAATATGGCCTTCTGGCGGCCATTTTGTTTCCTGTATTTGATGTCGGTGTGTATTTTCACGCAAATTTCTCAGTGGTGCTAGGAGCAATTCAATTCAAACTTGGTACATAGATCACTCTATATGTTATACATATCCACATTGATTTTTGTTTTGATCTGGTCTAAAATGGCTACCTGGCAGCCATTTTTTTCCTATATTTGACGACTCTGTGTTTGTTCACGTAAATTTCTCAGCGATGCTGGGTGCGATTGCATTGAAAGTTGGTACATATATTAATCCCTATCATATACCGGTATATATATATATGCATGCCAATTTTTGTAATGATTCTATCGAAAATGGCTGTGTGACGGTCGTTTTCTTTCCTGTAGTAGATATCCATCAACAGGCTCCCCAGCTATGATCCATAGGGGTTCCAGGATGGTATTAATATTAATGCTGTGTCCATTCATAGGGGCTCATGAATGCAGATGGTGACAAAGTCCCAATTACAAGTGGGGACTATGTCATTGACAATGACTTGTATTACAAAGGTAGATGGGTAACCAGGGTTTTACATGACGCGCATTTCTGCGTCCTTTACGCATAAAACCGGACGCAGGACCCTCAAAAACTAAACTACGCGTCCCTTCGGACGCAGAAATATCTGTTGCTGGTGTATACATCGCGAAGCTGCTGAACACGTAAAACACATCCCAGTAAACCTTACCGACCCCTTACTTTAATGGAATGGTCGTAGTGCATTGGCCTCCACTGTTTGATGACCAATGGTACCCGCGGAAACAAATTTCAATACGGTAAAAAGTGACTTTCAAAATGTAAACTGATTTTTAATTGGTCGATTTCTTGTTTGCGGCGATTAACACATGTTTATGCATCATGGGGGGTCGTGTCAAACACCCAAAAAACAAGCCGATCTGCGAAAGTTTTTCGGCGGCTGCAGCAACCAGCACTATGCAGGTTTGGTCGAGGCCGAAACAGCAGCTACGCCATGCGATACTGATACATCAGGTCCCCCGATCAAGTCAGCAAAATTACGAACATTCAACAGAAGTTGGCTCGATAGATTTAAACGGTTCGATATTCGAAGAGCGAACGTCATGGAATGCGATGTATGTTTGAAAGCGAATGTTACATGCCCGTCCACGGAAGGTTGTTCTAATTTTCAACATTCAACTCTCACTCGTCATCAGGACTCAAAAAGTCATCTCACAAGTGTTAAAATCCTAAGCTTGAGGTCACAATTTACTACTCGCAAATCTTACTCGCAAATCTGCAGAGGACCGGCAGGTGCAGGGTAAGAGTAACGAACTCGAGGCGTACGCTGCACAATTACGTACTGTTTATCTGATCGCTAAACGTGACCTTCCATGCGATGTATTCACTGACATCATGCATCTACAGAATCTGAACGGCTTAGACATTGAATATTACAAACATCCTCAGATAGTTATGGAGTTTGTGTATTCAACGTGTGATCGAGAAGTCCCTGATTGATAGCATACATGCAAGTGATTTCATCGGTATCATGTTGGATGAGACTTGTGACATAAGTTGATAACCGTTCATAAGAAACTTGCCATATATGTTCGATATATTCAGAATGGCGAGGCGAATGTTTCTTTCCTCGGTAACCAGCAAATTACAGATGCCACTGCTGCAGGGATCGAAAACGCCTTGATTGAATTTTTGACTAGGAAAGAAATCTGTGACGCGGCCGTAGACAAAACATATGGACTAGGAACAGACGGGGCGGCCGTAATGACCGGTCGTTTGAACGGGTTGGGTGCAAAATTAAAAGCCAGAAATCTCAACCTTGTTCAAGTGCACTGTGTTGCACATCGATTGAATCTTGCTGCTTCTCAAGCAGTCAGAGATATTGAATATTGCAAAGAATATCATAATATAATCCATTCATTGTATAAATACTTTAATGACTCTAGTGTGAGATATGACAAACTTAGAGAAATTCAAACTCTGTTGAATGGGAAGGCAAAACAAATTACTGAGCCTACATCTGTTCGCTGGCTGTCGGTTGAATCAGCTGTCAAGATGATTTTCATCAGTTTTTAGCCAATTGCCTTGGCACTTGCAAGTGACAAAAAAGGGGGAAGGCTGATGGGTTGTTGAAATTGTCTCCAATTCATTGTTTCTGCTATTCACTGCCTTATTGATTGATGTCCTTACTGTGATTGGAATTTTGAGAATTACATTTCAGAAAGATTAATAATAATAATAATAATATTTGGTTTTATATAGCGCACATATCCACAAGTAGATGTGATCAAGGCGCTTTTTACAATTATTATTACCCCTGGTCACTGGACCTAATATGATACCACTCAACTCCCTGGGGAGCAGACAACAGCTCACATGTGCAGCCAATAAGCGCAGCAGAGCTAAACGCACACATAACAACCTCTGTCCTACCAGGTACCCATCACTCCTGGGTGGGGAGAAGCAATGAGGAATAAATGCCTTGCCCAAGGACCACAACACCACAGCCATGCCGGGGCTCGAACTCACCATCCTTGATCGTTGAGTCCACTGCTCTAGCCACTGGCCATGATGCCTCCACAAAGATTCTGTCAACCTATCCCATATCAAAAAAGTGTTCAGTCTACTAGGGACACATTGAATACAATGACTAATGATTCACACACTGTCAAAGAAGTCTTTAATGATTTGGGTGATGTTCCTGGCAACGGTCAGAAAAACACATACAAAAACATTCAAATCACTGACAATCAGCCACTCAGACAGAGGTTCTGTAGTGTACGAGAAAATTATATCAACAAACTGCTGCAGAATTTAGATTGCAGATTTCCAGATGATGAGATGAATATTCTGGAATGTTTTGATGTGATTCTCAACCACACAGATATCCTGAAAATTTGGCCAACCTACCTGACTATGGGTCAACCAGCTTGATCAACTGTTGAATCATTATAACAATACACCAGGTATTGATGCTAATAGAGCTAGGGCACACTTTCTTGTTTACAAACACTTCACAAGATCTCATAGGGACGCACTGAATTTTGATATGTATATCAAGCTGTTGCTAACTGATTTTACAGAGGAGTATCCTGATTTTGCCATTCTTGCTAAAATTGCTCTTGTCATACCAGTGTCCTCTGCCCCATGTGAGAGGGGCTTTTCAGTACAAAATGCCATCAAACAGAGGGCATGAAATAGACTCAATCCTCAAAGGCTTAATAGACTTAATGTTCATCAAACTGGTTGGCCCCATCATAGATGATTTTGACTTCATGAACACTGCTAGGTTATTTGTTGAAGGAGCTGCTGGCAGTGTGTGAACTAAAACCTACTGGACTTGCTAGGTGTATGCCATTTCAGAGTATGAAATTACTTACCTTCTTGTCAATTTGACAAATTTGAATACTTTTTCAAATTTCACAATGTTGTGAACTTGTCATTAAAGTTATGAGATAATTTCAATTATGAATAGTGTTCTTTGAATTGATCAATGAGGGCCCGCAGAGTATGAACTAGAATTTTCATGTAAGAATTATTTTAAGAAATGTGCAACCATTTGCCGTGTGTTATAATACTAATTGAACACAGTGAAAACCATGGCATGGATAAACAATAAAATATTCTTTTGAAATAAATTGGGACCCCCCATATTTTGATGTAGGACTCCCATTTTCTAACACCAGGGGTCCCAGGGACTCTCAAAAGTAAAAAGTGATGTAAAACCCTGGGTAACTGAATATGCACTATGACTCAGGTGGTGATGTGCGTGGGGCCCAGAATTCACTGCGGAAGCACTGCAAGCATGAGCTGTGTGAACTTTGGGTGAACTTATCTAGAGAATGTTGCGCCCTCAGTGGCACGCCATAGTGTGAAATGAGGGCCAATCAAGATTTTTTTTGCGCAAATTGCACAATGGCGCGTCCTAGAATTAACTCTGTGTTATGTTCAAAAATAAGCTCAGCACATGACTTACAAGAAGACTGATTGACGAAAATCCATTTAGGTTGGAAAATGGTGATTTTGCGGTACCCGTCAAAACATGACCATAACAGCTATTCCATCCCTATATTTTTTCTGTTAAAATTCCATTTCGTATTCTAAGGATCCCAAGGCTTCTGAAAAATACAGGTTTGTTATCCTGTGGGGGGGGGGTGCATGTAGAACCCCTCTAGCCCAGGGACTACACGTGCAATATCGCAAACCATTACCATGCACCAAATACGCATTCATACATATGCAAATAGTAGAAATGACGTTTCAAATTCTGTGTTTTACTCTTGCAAACAGTAGATACAAAAACAGCAACTTATTAGGTAATTAAACCAATTTACTCAAATTAGAGTCACCCCCGTATTCCTGTTAATGATCGAATCTGCAAATGAAATTGTTACAGATTTTTCTATGAAGTTGAATAGCTGAAATATGAAGGTCAATTCTGACCCATATTGCAATGTTAAAATTAAGACAATCCCATAAACCCTCTGATTGTATTCTCCATTTCAATGATTATTGCAACATTTTTGCTGACAATTTTCTCATTTCATATTCTCACAATACCGATTTAAATAACCAGTAATGTCAATTTTGTCCTTATTAAAGACATTAAATTGGTGGAATCTATATCATTATTACATCACTAGTACATCACAAACTTTTAACCTCATATGTTGACACATGTGAGCTAATGTTGCAGCTATGTCTGTCTGTCTGTGTTTATATCCGTCTGTCTATTGGTGTGATATCTCAAGAACAGCTCATCAGAACAGAATCAAATCTGTTAAATATAACGGCAAGAAGTGATTTGTTTTTGATTGGTGCAGCTTGCATATTTCATGGCCATTTGCATAATTAATGATTGCAGAAAATGAAGACATACATCAAGAACGGCTAATCAGAATTGGATGAGATTTCCTGCAAAAGTTGATAATACAAGGATTCATTTGCCATAAAGACATAAAGGGGTGACATGAAAGTTCATTCAATTTGTATATCTTGAGCAGCTTTCCTACTTAGGGATGCAAACCTGGATTAACTTAACCAAAGTTTGCAAAACATGCTGTGTATATTGATGATACAATATTGAAAATCATTTACATTTTCCCTTCAGCTAATCACTGATTTGCATATTGAACGAAGTTTCCCAATAAGGAATATCTAAAAGTGGCATGATCAAAGTTGGCAATCCTTCAGTATATTTGAAATACACTGATATAACAATCATTAAACTTGTTTTAGCAGTTTTATATAAACCTATGACTAATTTGCGCATTTAAGTAATATGGTAAATTTTCTATTCGGTTCACACTCACAACGTACGGCACCTAGTCACCCAGCACAGAAGCCACATGACAAAACCTCAAGGGTCCACTCATAAACTGTAGAAGGGTGCCCTCCGAACCATGCATATATTCAATCCTGGTTTTAGACAAATTAAATGAAACAGCACGAAAATGAATTAATGGTCATGACCATTAATTCTTTTTCGCGCTGGTTTCATTTGTCTAAAACCAGGGCCATGTCATCATTTCCAGTCGTCTGTCGCATAAGCGAGGAACACGTTGTTCACGTTCATTTGTGTATGGAGCAAATGCCAGACGACCTCTTGGTCTACACATACAGTACAGTCCACGCAGAACCCGTCACTGGTGCGGGAACAATGCCCGCATAAAAAGTGCATTGTGCGCGCACGAAACGAGCATCATTGCCAGCAGTATGCGGGCAGATAAAGTGCAGTGTGCCCGCAGTGTGCGGGCACGATTCGCGCATCGTCACTGTGCGGGCATTGTTGCAATGTGAGGCACATTCACACCTTGACCTTGAATGTATGGCTGAGTTGAACGCTGTTGCATGAGAATGTAAGTTGTAAGAGTTTCATTCTTGTGGACAAAAATTGCAACAAGTGGACGTACAAGTGGCTACTGTAGTGCTGGGTTTGTCATCGGCTCAGCCGAACTTTGACCCATTGCTGATTGGGTGGGAGTTGCGACGTTTAGTGTCATTTACAAATACTAGTACGATTTTAGGCCGGGGGTAAAGTGAAAACTCTTTACGTACAATGCATGATCTGTTACTGTGAAATTGTTACTCTGACTTGGTGCGCTGTGAAGATCGAGTCCGATCGAAAATTATCGAATTTCTCAAATAAAGATGACATCACTGGTCGTGAGACGTGGTGTTGAAGAAACTGAGTGAGGCTGTGATGGTGACGATAGGTACATGTAAGTTGTTGCCATAACCGTAACGCATCGTAGAAGACAAGTCAACACAACAATAAAAATTCTTGATCTGTTTTCTATTTTTCAAAATGTGTACTTTATAACAGGAAGACGATTTATCATGGCAGAAGTGAATGCCTGTGAACTTGAATCACTCTAGTCTATACGAGCTCATATTCTTTTTTTCAATTGTCAAAAAAGACGATTTAGAACTAAAATGCTGAACTTCTGTGACAGTTTCACGGCTTTCTTCCTCTTTTTCATGCCTAATCGTAATCGTGACACTCATTTTCGGTTCACATTATCATGTTTATGCCATACAATTAAATGAAAGGTCAGAAATTACGTTTCGTTGCTTACTCCCCTGTAGCGCGTCATACTTTCTCGATATACAGTAATCGCGGTCCCTCTATCACAATGATATTACCGGTATGTACATGCAGGTGAGGTTGTTTTGTGTGACGCCTGGAAAGACCAAAATTCTACAAGACGCATACTCTTATATGGTTTGGTTTTTCCTTTCGATGTACGGAACGATGAGAAGCACAAAAATCGCGATTGAGGTTCTGCTTCGTAAACCTGTCCTCGTAAATTTCAATGATTTCACAAGCCGAACGTCTCTATCAGCATTTTTTCTAGCCAACTATCACTATCAGTGGCACAAATAAAATGATTAATGTGAGTGGAGTAAACTGACCATGTTCGTAAGTAAAACTTGAATTTTCTCCACAGACATGAAAACAAAATATTCGTTTTGGGCGACAGCGCTCGACTTGTTTTCTTGCCGATCATGCCGAAATCTCAATGAAGTTTTGATACGTTCCTCGGATATTCCGTACGAAAAATATTAAATGGACAACATGGTAGTCGATGTAGAGAAAGTCATGATCATCATACTGCCAACGCAATCATACAAACTACGGTGACGCCGCGTAATTTTTCATCGCCACCGGTGCTTCACGATAAAGTCCAACATTAAAATTTGTTTCCCGGGTCATTACGACCATCTGAAAAAAAAAACTACAAAAAAATACGGCTTCTGCTTATATTTTACATATGAGCTAATACCCGATAAGGTCCATTTGTCAAATTGTTCCGATCCCATGCACTCCGAATGAAATCGGGGCCAAAAATCTTGAAAAAATATCACGTCTTTTTTGTGATAATGTCAGACAATACCATGCCAAAAAAGTCCGATATTCAAAAACTGTTCCAACCCAAACATTTTAGTGACGAAAACTAAAACACTGTGCCAGTTTCTGATAGTATTTTCCGTTCGAGTCGACACCTGACGAACCGAATTTCAAATGTTTCCCGCCCCCAACTATTTGCTGCAGAAAAATATGTCTTTTTCATGTGTGTTTTACGTTGATCAAATCAAACTCTGTAAAATACGCGCGGTGCAGTGTGTTCTAAATCGTACTCCGACTCTGAACGTTATCACAGTGAAGTCTATTACGTCACCACAGGTCTTCAGTGTCGTTTTATTTTGTGACAGACAATCGTTCGGGCGACGACATTCCCTCCACATCGAATAATCATTGAGGTACCAGAAGAACGACATTGTGAACAAAAGCTTGGGCCGAAACGGGAAGAGTTGCCCGGGAAACACGTCAAATTTTGCTACACTGTCGTCCAGATGACCTTGAAGACTTGACGTGGGTTGCAATCGCCACCCAGAGCAGACATTGTCCTCGGCCTATTCAAAAGCGTCTACGCACTAATCAGCATGATCAGGCGATGGGTCACAAAGGTCATCGAAGTATGCAACAATTTACAGTAAAGATTCGCGTCGGCATGATTGTTTAAATAATTGCGATCACATTGCTGGTGTATACTATCAAGTTCGGAAACACTTTTAAAGGAATAAATATTTTTTATTACAAAAATAATTTCGTAATTTTTTGAAGAAATCATAAATCCACGAACTTAACGTTTCGAATCTGCAAGTGGGTTATTGTTTAGATGAACTCAACCACGCTGAAACATGGGTACTCTTACCATTGGCGGCATTTTCCCCACTGCCAACTTCAGTCATAACTTCAGTGCAATGGGTAGTCGTAACGAAAGAACGATGTCGCTTCTGGCATCAACGTGTCAAAGAACGCGACATTTTAGTGTTGAAGTAAAGCAGACGTATCACTACTTGTAGAAACACTAACGTACTGGATGTTTTTTGATAATGCATGCTGGTATCAGCCTTGATCCACGGATACATCAGCACCAAAAAATTCTCTAACTTTCCGAGGTTCGTGTTACAGTCGGTACGATTTAAAAATACTTGCGATTAAATCGTTGTTTGACGCAGTTTTAAATGTCGACAATGCATTTGACTATTCAAAAACTAAAAAAAATAAAGTCAATGTGCCACATAACAAGTTGGCCTTTTAAGGGCCACCAAATTTGAAGAAGGAATTACGAGTAAAAGTTTGGAATAAATGAGACTCACACAAGGATTTCAAAGATAATGTTTTTATTTCCACCCCCTAAAAATTAAAAAATCTGAACCGGCGATTGTCTGAATATTACACCTGATTAAAACTGCCATGAAAAGTTTTGGTCGGGGCGCTAACGCGGAGATGTATGACACCAATTTTCACCATTCGGAGAACTTCTGGAAATGTATTGTTTATGACACATTCTCCACGGTTATGCGATTTATTGAAGAACATGTTCGTCGTCTTTGAGTTTGCAGAATTGAATTACGTTGACAGTATATAGCCTTGATATGTATGGGAAAATGTATGGTGCGTTTTTACTCAGACAATGACAACTTTTGAGGTATTTTTTGCTATTTCCATCATTTTATATGACTCGAATCTTTGGTTCAAAGTGAAAGTTTGGCATGTAAAATGTTTTATTGAACGAGACCGCATCGGTCAACAGTCAATGGTCTATACATCGCATGGTCGCTATGGAAACCAGCAGTTTCCAAGAATAGCAGGCGGATTCCTCGAAGCATTATGCTCTCATGGGACTTTTGTCGGACCACGGTCCCACAGAGGGCTTTCAATGGCTATTGACAAAAGTTAGACGACCCAAACTAGCCCAAAATTAGCCAACCAGCATAAACCACCAAAATGACCCATATCATCAAGTAAACGACCTAAAACAAACATTCTAGGTATTCAGGGATACAATAAAACTCCACCTTCTGGAGAAACCGTCGACAGAATTGCGGGCAGCCATGTTGTTGGTACTATCAATTATCAAGTTGTGGGGCTCATTTCGATGACACAACTGAAAACGAAAATAACTTCAGCATCGTAACTGGGTTCACCGAAGGAGGGCGCTTTTTCAAACTTTGTGCAGTGCAGTGCTAGTGGGGCATAATTGACGAATTTTCGAAAACATGTGGTCTCCAGACTCTCACATTCACCGGCCAATAATGTGCAGGTGAGTGAAACTTTCCATGATTACCTGCATGCACGCATATATATGTTTGTGTGCATGCATGCATGCAAGCACATATATGCAGGTATGTGTATGTACATGTATGGAACCAGGGCCACGGCACATGTTATCTAATATTTGGTTTGTAGAATTTATTCAAATAAATTAATGTTGGTATCAAAAAAATGTGAATGAGCTGTAAAATGTAATAAACTAAAAACTTTGATCTCATTCCTTGGTAAGCCACTAACACGACAACGGGGAAATTCCCTGTGCTACACTTTACGTTGTAAAAGCAGTAACAATCTTGCACAGCGCCCTCTATTGAAGAAACAAACCGAACCCCTTAACTCGTTGATGGCATGTATAGGAATTTGCAATGATCGAAAATGCCGGCTGGTTTTTGCCGTTTTTGGGGCGGTTTCTCCAGAAATCTGAGACATATTTCATCCCTGTGCTTATTTTAGGTCGTTTACTTGATGATATGGGTCGTTTATGGTGGTTATGGTGGTTTGGCTAATTTTGGCTAGTTGGGTCGTCTCACCTTTGTCAATAGCCGCTTTCAATTCGACAAAATGGAATTATTCACGTTTTTTATCTGTCACTTCTGAACGTTAAATACATGTTGACCACGAAATTACTTCAGTCAAGTCACTTCAATTTGTAAATTTTGGTACATTTACATTTCAATGTATGTTTGACTCGTCACGAAACAAAGGTCGCAGTTCTGGTCCAAGGACGTTCACGCAGGGGACACTATCGACTCAAGTCTACCCCGAAATTTTGAACGTTTTTTAAAGCCGATAGACGCAAGTTGCTGTGAAGACCAGCAGCCCAAAACTGACAGAAAGAGTCTCAGATTTAATAGTATGTATCGCATCGATATAACTTTAAAAAAAATGTTATGCAAACTGGAGGGACGGTACATCGTAATACAATACAGGACCTGTATAAATGTTAGAACTTCTGTCGTCATATTTCCCCAGTCGGATAAAGCCGCCTGCTTTAATTCCCGAAGCCTAGAATTGTATTTACACGATGACTACATTCGGGCTTAGCGGTAGCCATATTTGCTTGGAAATGCCCAATCGGACAGGGCATGCAGTTTGCAGTCTGGATACTTTCGCGACTTATAGGTCATTTTGGAACTGGGTTTTCTCGTTTCACATTCTGGCATCTCAGTGCCTGGTTTATGTACTACTGACCCTCTTTCAACACAGTGCATGCGTGATGGCTCAGATATTTTTGAAAGGGACAAGCACCGGACAGACCGCGGATGTATTTTGTACGTGACATCCATGGACCACGGTCCCTCTACAAAACTCGGACTTGGCATCTCAGCAAAATGGTTCGCCGATTCGGCTACCTTCGAAACTTCAGTTCGATTTTTTTTGCGACAAACACGGCAGAATTAGCACGAAAATCAGTTAGCCAATGAAAACACTTGCATTTTCTACGCCATCACCGCTGACTTTACTTCAGTATGATAGTGACTCTATATTGCTAACTGCAGTGTCTACTATAGACACAGTCGGATCCAGAGCAAAGTCGTTCGTGTAATCGTAAAAAGTTCAGGACAAAAATACAAGCTGTTGATTTCAAAAACAAATTTTATTTCGATGCTGGTTGTTATTTCCTGGGCGCTCTCGTTTCCTTACCTGTGTAAAAAGGATGCGTTGTTTCAAATACAACAAATTGACCGGGCAACAATTCAAAACTTGTTATTCTTCACCTCCCTAATATAAAATGGTTTACAATCTGGTTCTTCTATGTATCAGGTTTCGCAATCATGCTTTAGTTCATGTACGGTGTCTACTATACGGCAATGACGAATTCATTCAGAAAATTCCCCTGGCATATGTGGTCTGTGCCTGTGATAGTTACTAATACGTATCATGAACTTTATTTATTGTAAATGGCCACAATAATGTTCACTTGTTGAATTTTTCACAAAGCACGTCCAACCACGGTCTACACGTCCGTGTTCCAACCTTAGACCACGATCCGTGAGAGGTCTAGTGTCGAGGTCCAGCAGAGTTTGAGGTAGATTTCTTCAGAGCTGTACGCATACTGTACGCATGTGATAATATCTTACTGTGACCTGTCTACGACTAAGATTTTTTTAGGATTTTAGAGTTGCCTTAGGCAGACAAAGAGAGTTTGGAGCTGGTTTTAGGACTCAAGATTATTCAGTTACTCCCAGCCGCCGCTATTTCAGTAGGCAAGTGTAGCAATGTTGTCACCGACAACTACCTCTGGGCACACATTTTTTGAGTTCAATACCCGCATCGTGCGGCACATTTTGTCCAGTGCGGGCACAGTGCCCGTAAAGTGCTCGCACAGTGCTCGTAAAATGCTGGCACTTCACACCCAATTGTGCTGGCATAATGCGCTTAAGTGCTGGCATTGTGCTCGCAAAATGCCAGCACAATGACAGGTTCTGCATGGACTGTACTGTATAATGTTATAATTAGACTACCATAGGACTGTCTAATAGGACATGTGTAATGTTCCTATTGGACGACTATGAGACAGTCTCATAGGACAGGTGTTGCATTCCTATTGGACTACTATGGGACTGTCTCATAGGACATTGTCTCAAAACACTATTGGACAATCCTATCGGACTGATTCCTATTGGAGTCCAATAGGACTTTTTTGTAAGGGACAGGATAGAACGTTGAAAGTACGAAATGTCATTGATCGAGTGAATGCAAACAGCAGGATGCACCGGAGCCCGATGTGTGAACTGGCAATCGACGAAGGAGTCATCCCCTACCGGGGCCGCACAAAGAATATCCTCTATTATCCAGCAAAACCGCACAAATATGGAATGAGAGTTTAAACTCTCAGTGAGTCCACCACGGTTATGTTTTCAACGACGAAGTCCATCAAGCTGTCGCTGATAACTGTCATCACCCGCTTGATCCCGATGCTGCAGACGACCCCCGAGTTTTCAGGGGAAACAAACCTGGCCAAGTTGTTTCCCAGCTGATTCGACCCTACTATGAGTTATTATGTCATTTGCATCGTAAATCGACCTTTGAGTCTGTTTGTAGTTTCTACCCGAACCTGTTCGGTAAATACTTTCAAGGTAAAAAAGATGCTAAATTTTACTCTCAAACTATTTCGTTGGCCAAATATGTCTGCCATTATACGTTTCGTAGGGTAACTCTACTCAGTATATGACGAGAGTGTCGTACTACGTAGTCTCAGTGTCTGAATAGGTGGTGCAGCCGTAAACCGGACACTCCATACTCATTCCCTTGTTTGATCGGAACCTCTTGGACCGTAATTCTTGCTCTAATTCTGTGACCTTTGAATCAACCAATAATTGCTACTTCCAACTCATGACGTCCTGAAATGATAAGGAATGCGACTGATTCTGTGACTCTCAGTTCATAGAAGAGTCAAAGTGTGATCACATTTGTGACTGAACTTGAGACTCCCATTTCGCTTTGTGATGTATAAGCTTATTTGCGAGTGAATTTGAGACCGGGTCTGAGACTCTCATTTAATGTGCAAACAGCAAATGCGACCGTTCTTACGACTGACTTCCTGACGCACAGTCTACAAAACTTTGTGGAGGGACATGCTACGTAAGGTATAAGGGTACCAGAAATCGACAAGTGCAGGGCCAAAGTTAGGAGAGCGAATGTGAGGGCTTGAAGTGTACGTGCTCACTTTGAAAGTGCGAGCGATAGTGAGGATGTGAAGTGAACTAGTCTGTACATTGTTAGTGCTTGTCACCATTTATTTCATCACCTTGGTCAAATGAAAACTTAGGATCAAAGTCATTGCTAAAACAGCGATACGATCTCCATGGAAGTACAGTGCTGTCGTATCATGAGCGAACCGCTGAGTGAATTAGTCATTGAAGTCCCCGATGGAAATTATGCACACTTATTTCCAAACACCAAGAAGTTGATATATTCGTCCAAATAAAAATTTGAATGATACATTCATCTTTACTTAATGGAGAATAGAATATTATATCTGACTACGAAGAACTTTATTTACCAGGTTTTAAAAATCGGCGAGAGACTGATCGGGCTGGGACGTACGATTCACAGACTGATTCAAAGTGCTGGTTAAAGTGAAAGGGGACGCCATGAACACTCAATCCCGATGGGTATTTATATTGAGAGTCAATTAACCTTGAAACGGACCAAACGATAACACACAATTATGCAGGGTTTTACATCACTTTTTACTTTTGAGAGTCCCTGGGACCCCTGGTGTTAGAAAATGGGAGTCCTACATCAAAATATGGGGGTCCCAATTTATTTCAAAAGAATATTTTATTGTTTATCCATGCCATGGTCTTCACTGTGTTCAATTAGTGTTATAACACACGGCAAATGGTTGCGCATTTCTTAAAATTATTCTTACATGAAAATTCTAGTTCATACTGAGGTCCCTCATTGATCAATTCAAAGAACACTATTCATAATTGACATGATCTCATAACTTTAATGACAAGTTCACAAAGTTGTGAAATTTGAACAAGTATTCAAATTTGTCAAATTGACAAGAAGGTAATTCATACTCTGAAATGGTATTCACCTAGGAAGTCCAGTAGGTTGAGTTCACACTCTGCCAGCAGCTCCTTCAGCAAATAACCTAGCATTGTTTATGAAGTCAAAATCATCTGTGATGGGGCCAACCAGTTTGATGAACATTAGTCTATTAAGCCTTTGAGGATTGAGTCTATTTCGTGCCCTCTGTTTGATGGCATTTTGTACTGAAAAGCCCCTTTCACATGGGGCAGAGGACACTGGTATGACAAGAGCAATTTTAGCAAGAATGGCAAGATCAGGATACTCCTCTGTAAAATCAGTTAGCAACAGCTTGATATACATATCAAAATTCAGTGCGTCCGTAAGATCTCATTCTGCAGTAGTTTTTTGATATAATTTTCTCGTACACTACAGAAGCTCTGTCTGAGTGGCTGATTGTAAGTGATTTGAATGTTTTTGTATGTTTTTTCTGACCATTGCCAGGAACATCACCCAAAGCATTAAAGACTTCTCTGACAGTGTGTGAATCATTAGTCATTGTATTCAATGTGTCCCTAGTAGACTGAACACTTTTTTTGATATGGGATAGGTTGACAGAATCTTTCTCAAATGTAAGGCTCAAAATTCCAATCACAGTAAGGACATCAATCAATAAGGCAGTGAATAGCAGAAACAATGAATTGGAGACAAATTTCAACAGCCCATCAGCCTTTCCCCCTTTTTTGTCACTTGCAAGTGCCAAGGCAATTGGCTCAAAACTGATGAAAATCATCTTGACAGCTGATTCAACCGACAACCAGCGAACAGATGTAGGCTCAGTTATTTGTTTTGCCTTCCCATTCAACAGAGTTTGAATTTCTCTAAGTTTGTCATATCTCACACTAGAGTCATTAAAGTATTTATACAATGAATGGATTATATTATGATATTCTTTGCAATATTCAATATCTCATTCTCTGCCTGCTTGAGAAGCAGCAAGATTCAATCGATGTGCAACACAATGCACTTGAACAAGGTTGGGATTTCTGGCTTTTAATTTTGCACCCAACCCGTTCAAACGACCGGTCATTACGGCCGCCCCGTCTGTTCCCAGTCCATATATTTTGTCTACGGCCGCGTCACAGATTTCTTTCCTAGTCAAAAATTCAATCAAGGCGTTTTCGATCCCTGCAGCAGTGGCAATTTGCTGGTTACCGAGGAAAGAAACATTCGCCTCGCCATTCTGAATATATCGAACATATATGGCAAGTTTCTTATGAACGGTTATGTCACAAGTCTCATCCAACATTATACCGATGAAATCACTTGCAAGTTGCATGTATGCTATCAATCAGGGACTTCTCCATCACACGTTGAATACACTCTTCAAACTCCATAACTATCTGAGGACATTGTAATATTCAATGTCTAAGCCGTTCAGATTCTGTAGATGCATGATGTCAGTGAATACATCGCACGGAAGGTCACGTTTAGCAATCAGGTAAACAGTACGTAATTGTGCAGCGTACGCCTCGAGTTCGTTACTCATACCCTGCACCTAGGTACCTGCCGGTCCTCTGCAGATTTGCGAGCAGTAGTAAATTGTGACCTCAAGCTTAGGATTTTAGCACTTGTGAGATGACTTTTCGAGTCCTGATGACGAGTTGAATGTTGAAAATTAGAACAACCTTCCGTGAACGGGCATGTAACATTCGATTTCAAACATACATCGCATTCCATGACGTTTCGCTCTTTAGAATATCGAAGCCATTTAAATCTATCGAGCCAACTTCTGTTGAATGTTCGTAATTTTGCTGACTTGGCCGGGGGATCTGATGTATCAGTATCGCATGGCGTAGCTGCTGTTTCGGCCTCGACCGAACCTACATCGTGCTGGTTGCTGCGGGCCGTCGAAAAACTTTCACAGATCGGCTTGTTTTGGGTATTTGACACGACCCGCCATAATGCATAATGTATTGATCGCCGCAAACAAGAAATCGACCAATTAAGAATCAGTTTACATTTTGAAAGTCACTTTTTACGGTAGTAAAATTTGTTTCCGCGGGTACCATTGGTCATCAAACAGTGGAGGCCAATGCACTACGGAGCATTCTATTAAAGTATGGGGTTGGTAAGGTTTACTGGGATGTGTTTTACGTGTTCAGCAGCTTCGCGAGATATACACCAGCAACAGATATTTGTGCGTCCGAAGGGACGCGTAGTTTAGTTTTGAGGGGTCCTGGGTCCGGTTTTATGCGTAAAGGACGCAGAAATGCGCGTCATGTAAAACCCTGAATTATGTATACAATCTAGGTCTAGCGTCTGTGACACTATAGCCATGTCCATGTCACGGTTTGGAAAATGACGTGCTGATAGCTGATGACAAAACGCGCTCATACTTTTGATCATAGACCCTGGAGCGATGTTTTGATGGATTTCTAGCTTCCTTACCCTATGAACAACTTGAAACTAAAATGAAAGACGGAAAAAGATCAGTGAACGGTCGAGAGATTTCCTGTAGAAACTTCAGATATTTACTGAGGCAGATCATCTATTGTTTTACATCCATGGGCGGATCATGGCAGTGAAATTTAATTACCTCAATGGCAGATCAATCGGAGCACCGAGAATATGGCATTTCCGTTTGATTTCAAAAACATCATCGTGGAGTTTCTAACAGAAAGGAAAAAGTTGAAACGACACTTGTATCGTGTCATTTAAATACGGGCTTTTAATTGTTCATTCATTTTAGTTATTATCATCGTGCCGTTTCAGAACATTTTTGAGGACATAAACGACATCATGTGTTGGTCTATTACCATGGATCCTATGTCAAAGAAAGGCGGTGACGTTTTTAAAGTTTAATAAAATTCCCTTTCTGGTTTTGTTAGTCAATTATTCGAAATATTTTTGTTCCCAATTCATCATAAACCCTCGATTCTCCCGTCTATGATTCGATATTTACTGACTCATTCTTTCTCTTCTTTGTCGATCAATGAAAGTAATTTAATCTTCAATAGTCTGTCCTAATTTGACAGATGTAACATCTTCACCTATATTGTCATTAGTTTCTAACCAACGTACAAAAACTTGGCCCTTTTGGCAAAGCACATGGGTCTATGATTGCATGAACGGCCGTACTCCATGCATTGGGAAGATATTCATGTTGCAGTCTGCCCGAAAAAAACAACCCGTGGATGTTTAGGCGATAACAAAGGCTATGACTCAGTTGAATAAAACAAAACTAAACTTTTCGGACATCATATTTTTATCTTGGCGAACACTTGTCCATAGGCGACCATATGCAAATCGCCCATATTCTCCATAAATATAGTCATAACATTTTGCGACAAATCCCTGATGTTTCTCCCGTGAACGTTCTTGAACCCATAGCAGCTACCATTGTTTTTTTTACGTGTTCGGTGCTTGATGATTGGTAGAATGTATCAAAATTTGAAGACACACATGACTGAATCCTATGATTGTTAGACAATTGAGGGTGTGTAGGGGCGAGACGGAAGGCAACAATCCAAGGACCAACCTAGGGAGCATCTTTCATTCTTAATGAGCCGTGTGTTTCCATATCTACGGTACATACCAATACGAAATTCATATTGCCATTCAATATTTTTCGCACCGAGTCACCTGTCACCTCCGTTCGGAAGCAAAAACGTTATAGACTGTTTTATAGTGATAACTAGCTCCAGGCTGTGACATGTCTCTAGTTACGAAGAAACTTCGTAAATCGAAATCGACAGCAACATTGAGCGGTGATCGTGAACCGTTAAATAAATGTCGGCAAAATAAAAATCAAATGGCTAAACTTTTGGGAGAGAGAGAAAGAAGAGAGAGAGAGAGAGAGAGAGAGAGAGAGAGAGAGAGAGAGAGAGAGAGAGAGAGAGAGAGGGGGGGGGGTTTATGCATTCGCAAACTGATCATGGTCTTTAGGATGGATAAATGCAGGGGGTTGGTTTACACATTTGCGCTGAACAGATATAGAAAATGTACGGATACTTTCCTGAAATTTGACTTATTTTATAACAAGAGTAGAATAAAACCAAAAATATTGAAGTTACTCTTTGGATGTTTGACTCGCAAGTTTTGCTTAAGTTAGATTACATGTATACTTACAGAAAATGGTCGCCGTAGTCTTCTGTTCAAAAAATATATATGTTCTTCAACACCACGTTTCTTATGATCGGTGATGTCACATTTATTATTTTTATAAATATAAATTAATGCACCGATTTCAAACCGTAATTATTTTTTCTTGTCGAATTGAGAGAGTTTTTAGTAGTTCTGTAGACAAAATGATCGGAAACAGCAGAGGATCTTGGCAATAGCATGACGTCTACGCAATCGTTTATCTGCACTAATTGTACAGTTGCAGCCAGAGCCCTGGGTAAGCCGAATTCGGAACGTAATAATATCAGTTGCAGTGGCATCGTGGATTGACTGAACCTTTGTCATTTCTGTTGAAGTACACCTGTTATTGCTACTAGCATTGTGGGCTTCATGAAACATTGTTTCTCTGTACATGTATACTGGTCTCGTCGTTATATTCAGAGTCGTATAATCTGTTGTTTGCATGTCAACACATTGACCTGTGTACAACCTCCTGTGCACACTAATCGTGACCGTAATTTACAAAGACATATGGCTTTTTTCATTGTAGCCACAGCTGTTAGTGTGGCTAAAATGATCAATTTTTTTAGCCACAAGCAATTTTTATTAGCCACACCCAACAAATCAATTTCACCGTACAAATTGCACCAAACCCGATTTTCAATAACGCTTGTACTTTACTATCCACATGTTTGGCCAGGGCTGTTGTACATCACATTAATTCCTCGACAGATAAACCGCTTTTATAGCTGCAGATAATAATGACCAGGAGCACGGTAAAACTCCAGGTCCTTCGTGAATGTTGTCTGTCCTTCAATTAAAAAATATGATTAAACAAATATGGTCTTAACTCCGTTCAGATCTATATTTCATAAATGCTGGTGAATAATGGACCCCTCACTTATAGAAAGGGACAAAAAACTTCTGTTTATTTTTAAGTGTTATTATGACACAGACAATTAATAGAGTTCTTTGAAACAAAACTTTGCACAGCATGTCATGTACTGTTCATTGGTAAGACATTTGCATTGTTTGGGTGTCTCGAAACCACCCAAACCGTACACGGACCAGAGTATAACACACTGGGGATCTCGAAACTTTTTCACGCATGCTCATTTCAGCCCTGGCAAAGTCCAACGCCATCAGTTCAGTCTGTCAGTTGCATGCCCAGGAACTCTGCCGTCGTCATCGGTTTGATGTACATGTACGACAGAGCAACGAATTATTTTGTTCAAAGGCTAGATATTTAAATGACTGAATATTTCGATAATCTGACAGATCTAAGGGTTATTTTGATACGTTAAAAGTGACAGAACCGGCATGATTAGCGATGGTGCATACTGTTTGGAATACGTTGTGCTGCTATGCTGGCCGGCGTGAACTCAAATTACCCTTCATGCTTGCATCCTGACGCGGCGTACTAGGTCAAATGTTTCGTATGATGCTTGCAGCTTTTTTATGCTGGAAATTTGAATTGCGCAAAATAACATAGACTTATTTGTAAAAACGACTAGTTGTTAGAATAGGAGGCTACATAAATAATCCAGTACAAATTTTGGATTGATCACAATGAAACCCGCATGTCGAAATTCTTGGTCCTTCAGGAATTTGGAAACCGTGGGTCTGGGATCGCAGGACTGACATGACTTTCGAAGGCGTCTTGGGTCAATGATCCCCATACGGTAACCGGGTCACGAACTTTCACCACGCGTGGCAAAGGCGTAGCAATTCTCTTTCGCAACATCGGACATTTATTCACAATTTGCGACTGTGGCGAACGTTAGCGCGAACCCTGCATATACATTCGATCCCGTACCTGAATGTCAAAGGTGAACGGGATTAACTTGATCCCGGGTGTCAAGTCCCTGGCCAATAATGGAGATGCAGAATTCACAAATTTTGACTGCTGCGGAAGCCATATCCTTTCACGATACCGCCAAGTGAGTGTAATACGTCCCATACAACATAACATGGTCTCATACCTCCGAGACTCCATTCTGAAAACATGTCAAAAATCTTATTGGCGAAAGATATCTTTTCACACCTTATTGAAATAAAATTTCTTTACTGCAAGCTCCGATCCTGTTTGAGAAGTAACTTATGGTACTGTCCCTTAACTACCTCCATGTGTCCACGTACGTAAGCTTATGTGTGTAGTCCCAAAACAACTACTATTATGCTTAACTTGTTGCAAATTCAGGTCATTTTTCGAGCTGCATTTTTTAGGGCACTCGGAAAAGTCATTGTCATGGATATTAAAATCTACAGTCTTCACTGCTTAAGCGTCCTGCTACGCAAGTGCGACTACTCGATGTTGTGACACTCGGAGGAAGTGTTTTGGCGCAGAGCATGGCTACCTCCACGCGCAGAGTAAGGGCGCAGTTTGGGCGGGGCAATATACCAGCTCAAAATGGGGGCGCAGTTTGAAATGCGCCGGCGCAGATTGCCGGCGCACTTTGGTGATATCAGAACGCTTACATACCTGGCAGATCTGCAGATTTGCAAGGGACATTTGTTCAATTTTTTGTTGTACATACAATTACCGTTATTTTTTCAATAATATTTCACCAATTGTTATTTAGTTTTAGCATAATGATGAAGATAAAAAATTTATGTGGGTGTGCATGTGTTGGTTACTCAGTTAGGTAAAAATTGTGTGTAGATATACAGGGGTTTCGTTAAAAGCCGGCCACCGGCCATTATGGCCGGCTGTAAGGTAAAGTTGACTTTTCAGATCCTCAGATTCAGACTTCAGATTCACACCTCAAGACCTCAGATCTCAGATCCTCAGATTCAGACTTCAGATTCACACCTCAGACCTCAGATCTCAGATCCTATAACTTCAGACGCAGATTCGAACTTACAAGCCTTTTACAATACCCATATATACAGCATGATTTCAATATTTAAAATAATAATTTGAATATTTGTATAAGGCAGGTATGAAAAATAACTGTCTGCATAAACGCTTTTGCTCAGCAGCTTTAACGAACATTGGCTTAAATTACAGATTAGCTACTTGCTTCTTCCGACCGCCTGAATCCTGATCTAGCCTGCGGTCACTGGCCTCCAACATTAATTAGTTATATTCCCTCGCCATCAATATTGCGAATGATGGTAAAATATGGACAGTCGATGCCGGTATTTACATGATCGTCACGGTCTTGATCGTTTGATTGCTGGTGTGTTTATCTCTATGCATTGACTACAGAGGGCGTATATCGACACTAACTTGACGTTCCTACTGCCATTGCCTACATACATGATAACATAAAAAGTAGAATCATTGCGCATCCTGTCTTCGACTGATGATGTTCTGTTTCTGAGATCGAAGTTTTTAACTTCAGGATTCAAGATAGAAATTAAATAATTTTTAAAACCTTTTAAATCTAATTTTATTTTATTTATCAGTATATTACATCAAACTTTGAAAGTTGTGAAATTTGAATTCCGAATCTGCGTCTGAAGTTATAGGATCTGAGATCTGAATCTGAAGGTATCTGAAGATCTGAGGATCTGAATCTGAGGATCTGAAAAGTCAACTCTACCCCCGCTGTAAGACGATCTCGGCCCCGTGTTATTACCTGAAAATCATGTAAACTTAATTGTTGTGGCGTTTACAGGAATGAATAGCTGAGGAAACAAATACAGCATATCGGCAAAAGTTTACAATGATCTGTATCCTTAATGCTGAATACTGTTTTCAACCTTTCAGGGATTTTTAGTCCCCACGGACAACGTCCGGGGGGACTTATAGGTTTGGTCATGTCCCGTGCGTGCGTGTGTGCGTGCGTGCGTTGCGTGCGTGCGTCCGTCCGTCCGTTCACGCAGATATCTCAGAGATGCCTGGAGCGATTTCATTCAAACTTGGTACAAGGATTATCACCTATGCCATACATATGCACGTTGATTTGTTTTACGATCGATTGCAATTTCGCCGTCTGGCAGCCATTTTGTTTCCTGTATTTGATGTCGATGCGTATGTTCATGCAAATTTTTCAGTGATGCTAAGAGCAATTCCATTCAAACTTGGTACATAGATTACTCTATATGTTATACATGTGCACATCAATTTTTGTTTTGATCTGGTCTAAAATGGCTGCATGGCGGCCATTTTGTTTCCTATATTTTACGACTGTGCGTTCGTTCACGTAAATTTCTCAGCGATGCCGGGCGCGATTGCATTGAAAGTTGGTACCTATATTAATCCTTATCACATATATATGCACGCTAATTTTTGTAATGATTTAATCATAAATGGCTGTGTGACGGCGTTTTCTTTCCTGTATTTGATATCCATCCACAGGGTCCCCAGGTATGATCCACAGGCATTCCAGGATGAAATTAATATTAATGCTGTGTCCATGCATAGGGGCTCATGAATGCAGATATCTGAGATATTCCTGTGCCAATTCTTTTTAAACTTGGTACAAGGATACTACACTGTGGCATACATATGCAGGTCCATTTATATTGGTGTGACATGCATAATTAGGTCTAATTTGCATAATTCGAGATTAGAGCGCTGTTTCTGGTACAACTGTACCAAATCTGATGAAACTTTGTGCAGATGGTTTTAGTCCCCACGGACACCATCTGGGGGACTTATAAGTTTGGTCATTTCCGTACGTGGGTCCGTGCATGCGTGTGTGCATACGTGTGTCCATCCGTTCATGGAGATATCTCAGGTATGCCTGGAGCAATTTCATTCAAACTTGTTACAAGGATTACTTCATATGTCATACAGATGCATGTCGATTTGTTTTGTGATACGATCCAATATGGCTGCCGTGTGGCCATTTTATTACGATTTTTTCATGTATATAGCCATTACTCAGGCATGTTTCAACCGATTTTATTCAAAGTTGGTACAAGGACATTGACCAATGACATAGATATGCACACCAATTTGTTTTGTGATACAATCCAATATGGCCGCCTGGCGGCCATTTGTTTTGATTTTTTTCATGTACAGAGCCATAACTCAGGCATATCTCAACTGATTGTATTCAAACTTGTTACAAGGACATTGACCTATGTCTTACATATGCATGTCAATTTGTTTTGTGATACGATCCAATAAGGCCGCCATGTGGCCATTTTATTACGATTTGTTCATGTACAGAGCTATAACTCAGACATGTTTCAACAGATTTTATTCAAAGTTGGTACAAGGACATTGACCAATGTCATAGCTATGCACATCAATTTGTTTTGTGATACGATCCAATATGGCCACCGTGCGGCCATTTTGTTACGATTTTTCATGTACAGAGCCATAACTCAGACATATCTCAACCGATATATTGAAAGTTGGTACAAGGACATTGACCTATGTCATACATATGCACATTATTTGTTTTTGTGATACGATCCAATAAGGCCGCCATGTGGCCATTTTATTATGATTTTTTCATGTCCTGAACTACAGCTCAGACATGTATCAAGCGAATTTATTCAGAAATATTTTTATCACTGACCTTATGAAGAAGACTCTATCCTCTCTGAGGACCTGCAATCAAAGTACCCATTAATAAGTGGGGACTGTGTCATCAACGATGACTTGTCAGTGAAAATTTTGTGTTCGTTGGCTCACATTTGTCGATCAGGCGATGCCTTGCTAGGCTTACAGATGTACATACCGGTACAGCATGGAACATGTCTACCGGTATACAACATACACAGGGTTGTTGGAGGTTAGGGGTATTGAGCGTGTGCAGTAATGCAACATAGCGTCGGCCATGAGATGTGGGTTATGTGACTCACTTAGGTCGAAATGGAGAAGTACAGATGTGTTGATGAAGAAAGGTACAGCCGATGGCAATTTCTCAGATCATAATGATACTTATGCGGCGTTTTATGATATTTATCGGGAAATATTTCTTCTGAATGCATCAGCAATTGCCTACCAGGTTCCATGGCGGCGGATTGCAAAATGTAAACAACACCTTGCCTGACATTGGTAATTGACATTCGTTCTCAGATTTTAATGATTTTGTTTATGTGATATGGGAGCTTAATGTTTGAGTTGCCTTAACTCTGTGGGCATATAAATATCAACACTGAATAAATTGAAGGTGTAAACTTTAGCAGACTGAGTCCAGCGGTAGGCTGTAGCACAGTCATCATACATGGCAATGCAGGAAGTTGGGAAATGGAATAGCTGGCCATGGCTGCTATAGGCCTGCACGTATTGCTAAGTTCGAAGATGGATTTCCGCATCAAAGGCCACAATAATCGTTGGCTTCCAATACATCTCTGAATTCATATCTTGTATGTTTTTGTGTTAAAGACGATGCATTTTGTAGTGTGGTTTCCGATGGGATCCATGCTTTCAACATAAAATGAACACTGTTTTACAACAGCTGCCGTTGATGATTTAAAAGTAGCGGCACTGTAATCAGGCTATCTAATGTTGGTCCCTGATCATTTATACCATGTAAATAAAGTAAAAATATCGAGCAACTGGGGGCTAGTGTACTAAGGTCAAAGTCAAAATTCATAGAAATTTTCATACTCTTCTACCAACGATCATTGGAAATGACTATTTTCAGTGGTTAACTATAGCGGTAAACTGCATCCTAAATTGTACAAGTGAGATTACAATAGCTGCTAAAGTTCGTTGGCTGATTCCTTTGTAGATTATCATAATGACATATTTTTGAAAGCAATGCATGAAAATAAAACCGTAACTTACCATTTGTGATTGATGAACTGTTTGTCCAGTTTTTAAAGGTAATTTGGAACTGTGTACTGGTGGGGGAGGGGGGTACATGTCATATAACCAACATCCACATGCTTTGTATGGCTTGCCCCCTGTAATTTTTATATGGCCCCGTTTCAAAACTTAATGAAACCCCTGAGATATAGGTATAAAATAAATCTGTGCCAGCTATGTTACACAGCATAATGTACATTGTTCAAGTAACAAAAAACAAGCGAACTGATGACAAACCTTTGAGATGACCTTTTCTTTTCTACAGATAACAACATGGTTCATATTTATCACAACTATGTGATATTAGTCATAGATTGTGCCATGTGAAATCCAAAAGACTTTTGTAACCCTTTGCCCGTGTTATGAAGTTGGTTGACACATTGTCTTTTAAGTGATCACCTACTTATGGCTTCATATTTTATGTTTATCACATGTGTAGACTGACTTTGCCCTAAAAAGATATTTAAGTTTGGCTCTTACAATAACAGTGTTTCTGTTGAAAATACTGACCAGTTTTAAGACTAAATTTGATTTAAATCATGGGAACCCAGTAACATTGAAACTATTATGTTTAGTCCCAGCAGATGAAGTCCAGGGACTTATGCTTTCGGTTCCGTCCGTGAATCCATGCAGATATCTCAGACATGCCAGAGCCAATTCTTTTCAAACTTAGTACAAGGATAATACACTATGGCAAACATATGCACAACCATTGTATTGGTGTAGTACTCATAATTAGTGCTAATTTGCATAATAAGTGATTTTTAGAAGACAGTGTCAAATTGACGAAATTTTGTGCATATGTTGGTCATACAGACCTGTATAGCACACAGAGCCATTGTCAGCATACCGGTAGCTCAATTAATTGCCTAATTGCATATTTCATGAATTTTCATAGTTTGGTAATATGTTGACTCAAATTTGATCAAACTTGGTACAGATGTTGAGATACCAGAGCTGTAGGAGTGTGTAAAGACATTGAGCAGGACATTGTCAATTAATGGCGAATTAATTTGCAAATTTGCTGAATTTTTGTAATTGGGGTAATATGTCAAGAAATATTAAAACAAATTTGATGAAACATGGTACAAATGTTATTATACAAGAGCTGTAACAATGTGCAAAGACATAAAGCAGGATCAGGTTAATGAATTGCTAATTTGCATGTTTGATGATGTATTTTGATGTATTTCATTTTTGCATTTTGTTTGCTTTTTATATTTTTAAATTTTATTTCATAAACAATGATATAAAATGTAAACAAAATGAAAGAATGGCTTGAAAATGCTAACATAATGAAATAAAAATGCAAACATAATGACATAAGAAAGCAAACACAATGTCAAAATGAAATAAAAATGTAAAACATAATTGAATAAAAATGCATACAAATTGAGAAAATGAAATAATAGAAACATAATAAAATAATGTTATCACAAGTGTTTTTGCACTTATCTTAATCAAGGTGTAAGAGGCACAAAGAATTGATGTAAATTATTGTAATTTACATGAACAGGTACACACCTTGGATTTCACTAGAATTTAGAAATATCAAATGATACCACTGGCGCATGGCTCCATTGTTGCCACTACTATCTGAGCGAGCAGATGTTTTTCTGATCTTGCCCTGGCTTTTTGTACAAATGGAACTTTTGCGGAGAGCAACATGCGTAGTAGCCAGTTCAGAAGTGCACACGATTGTCAATATTTGGACACAGCGTGCCTGACAACTTTTGAATCTCACGGACTGATGTTTGGAGTAAACGTTCTAAATTTGATGTATTCTTCCAAATTTGGGCACCGGGCCAGGGCTTGATACTTAAAAAAATGCATGAATATAAGGGCGCTTTTTTCCCATATGATGTGTAGAAATACTGCAGGAAATTCAATGAAACTTGGTACAGATGTTGATCTCAAACTTAAGCGCTGTAGTAGCATTTTTGGTTCACATCTGGCATTCTGACTTACGTCAAGAGCCATTACTCAGATATGCGTTTACCATTATTTGCAGATTTCTTGAACTTCAATATTTCAAGACCCAGGGTATGACGTACTTAAATTTGTCTAACTTATTTAAAGGACATAATCCTTTGCCATTCATACTGAATGTCTACTTGTTTACAATACAATTAAATATGGGTACCAATCACAGACAAGGCTTTTGTACCTGCATTTTTTTTTCATTCGCATTATATCGACTTCAGTTTATAGTCACTTCCAGTAACAAATTCCCAAACACATGCGGGGACTGTGTCATTGTCAATGACTTGTTAATTGATATTGACAGACAGATTCATTTACTTTTTTGATTTCAGGTTTGCAGTTGAGTGAAATGGCAGCATTAGTGGTAGCAACAGAATGGTTACCAAGGCATGGGGATTTACAGGTTACTCTTGTTCAAAGGGAAAATGCCTGTATCCTCAGAAAACATGGCCTGGATGTGCACTACATGGTACTGCATGCCAGTAAGGAAGACAAAGCTGATGCTGAGAAACATGGAATAACATTAGTAACCCCGAAGGAAATTGATCTGGTTGCAAACAAGAATCCATCAATAGACTGGTTATTGCTTCATCAGTCCCTGTATCCTCATATTAAGACATTCAAAAACATTGGTGTAATCATTGGCCATGTAACTGCTGATCAAAATCATACCTCAGCAAATGCAGCTAGAAGTATACAACAAGAAATCTTCAAAACAGCAAAGTTTGTGCCAGTCTTCCATACTATTCCTGCAGATGTTATTGCAGATTCACAAAAAGCTGAAGAACTTGAAAAAAATATGCTAGAACTTGCTGCAGGTGCAAACCTTGTTGTATCAGTTGGGCCAAAAGTATGGAAATACTTTCAGCAACAAAGTTGTCAATAGAGACCAACATATGTGTTACCTGCCATTTGTTGAAGAAAGCATAAGTAGATTGCAGTTTGCAGACAGAAAAATCACAAGTATTATCGAACTTTTGTCCCATGTCAATGATTCACTAACAAAGGGTTGTGGTGAATATAAGGCAGTAGCAGGTGCTGTAGGGAGAATTTCCACTTCCTTCTATTATGCCTTGGACTTAACATCCAAATGGAAGTTTGTTAGTGGACATCCAGTTAACAAGTTTGAAGATTTAAGAGCAATTTTCTCAAACTCACTCACAGTGCCCAAAGATTGGATATCAATAAGGTCCATACAGTGTCGGTGATTGAGCTAAGTCAATTAATAGAACAAAGTCACATCTTCATACATGGACCAAATAATGATTCCTTTTGGCATAACTCCTCTTATTGCTTGCACTGTTGGCATTCCTTCAGTCATCACAAACAACTGTGGATTTGCTGAATTCCTGCAGGAACACTTTCCTTTACTTGCTGAACATGTTATTGTCCATGTTGGACTTCATCAATCAGATGAAGATACAGATGAATGGAGTAAGGCTGTAGCAAGTGCTATCAAGAAATATACTAATCGCATAAAAGTTGCTAAGGAACTAAAGAAGTGTCTCATTGAAAGTGCTAAGACTGGTAAAATTGCTGAAAGTCATACACAGTTGGCTGATTGGTGTTCTGAAGCATGTGGTGATTTACTAAAGAAGAGGAGAAAAATCCTGAAGGTAATTTGAATTTTTAGATGCATTCGAAGAAATGCACTGTGTCCCTGTTGTGTGGAAAGTGAGAAACCGTACAAATCGGCATGAATTGCTTTGCTATGAAGAGATGTGTGAGCATACTGGGTATGAGATTTTGTGTTGCATTTTCTGATCTACTGTTAGGGTTATTTGTCATGTTAGCAGATAAACTTGACAGATTGTCAACTTGAGAGATTGTCAACCACAAAATGATTTACGAAAAATTAATAATTTCTGGTCGAAAAAGATTACAGAATTCAAATGAAAGAGACTTAATCTATAAAGCTCTTTGTATTTTACTCTCATGTTAATCCTACCCAGCTAATAGGGATGTCCTGTCTGTGATGAGTCATACAAGTGTGTATCACATTGCACATGGAACTGTATTGAAAAGAAAAAAAAAACTGTATTCCCATTTCCTAATGTAAGAAATCTTATTTTCCAAATTTAAATCCTTAAATAAGTATGACATTATAGTGAAACGATATGTTACTCTTCACAAGCTAAACATGCCAAAGTGGGTTTTTGGTCCAATTCCCTATTTGATGTTCTATTTGAAATGTAAATGAAGGTTTATTTTTTAGGGATTCCTATGATTTTTTACTGGAGATAATTTAAATGCCAATGTGTAATTAATTTTTTTCCTGTACAGGTTCAAAGGTCACAAAAATGGTGTTTTTCAGTCGTAACAGCTGTAGAGTTTTTCCCATGACTTTTATTAAGGTCACCTATACTTGTTCTGTGTCCATTGTGTTAGACAGTTCAAAGTGTTCTTTAAAAAAAATCAGGGTCTGTTGAATTCATTGTGTGTGTGCAACAAATTACCCAAGTGCAATGTTGTATGTAATGTGTAAAAAAACACAAAAAAACCATGTTTGAAAATCTGTGAGATCTCATTTGCTTTGTGACCATGGTGAGTGAACATCAACCAAGAACAATGGTAAGCAGTCATGTTTTTTATAATTTTATTAAGACTCCTTGATCCTGAGCTATTCTCATGTTCATTTTAGGGCAAATGTAATCAAATCTATTTTTCCGAAACACGGTGTCAAATTGAAAAATGTTATCTGAAAATCCAAGAAAGTACACTGAGATAAGAATAGAAATTGGTTTGAATTGGGAGTGATGTCAAGAATTGCTGTTTGTAATATGTAAATGATTTACATCCATAGACCTGAGTTACAAAGGAAACCAAATTCCGAAACATAAAATGTGTCCCGTCCGAAAATCTCTTCGGACGGGACACATGTTTGAATACCAGCTGGTTCTCCATGATACAATCCCTGTAAATATATCATCACAATTAGCAATTGCACATTAGAAAATGATTCAACACAGTTACAGATTGCTGAATTGTTTGTAGTTTCTACAAGGTTAGAATTATTAGCGATTTAAAAATGTCCCGTCCGAAGAGTGAAACTTTATTTTGTTGCCTATGCATATGCTTTTGTTTATGCATTTCAAAAACTTCACCATGAGAAAAAAATACAATGAAGTGATAAATAATGCTGCATACATAATATCCTTATGCATTGTTTCTACCTTGTAAAAATTAAAATTTATTTAAAAATTCAGACTGTCCCGTCGGATTGGCAAAATGCACACAATACAAAATGTTAAGTAACACCAGAAAATTCATCCAAATTTAGAGATAAATCACATTTATGATAAACTATTGTTGTAATAGCTTTACAATACCCTGCATGGTTTCATAAAGTGGCATGTATATCAACTGTATTTTCTTAATCATTTTCCTGAGGCATTATGAAATGTTCAGTGAAGTAATAAGTTGGACTCTGGCATTTCGAAACAATTTGGGAACCTTAACCGGGACAAGGATGTGCAGTTTATTTACAGAACAGAAATATTTAAAAATGTCATCAAAAATTACATTTATGTCCTTCAAAAGGCATTTGCAGACAATCTTTGAGTAAAAGGCATTACCACTCACAGTGTAATGCCCAGGGAGAGATTCTTGTGAATATAAAGGCCATTTCTTTGCCTTATACTGTAGTTTTTTTGACAAATGAACACGTGTCATTCTCTTCTCATTTATAATTTGTGATGAATTGTTATTACAGCTTTCATATTTTATAACTAGAATTGATCAATTTATTTGTTTGCTTGTACGAATTCAGATGAAAAAAAACTTTTGGTGTTCTCATGTGCCACTTTCATGGCTTTGTTGTTATGATAAATATTTTGAAATTAGAGCAACATTATTGAACTCATAACACAAACAAAATACAAGCTCACTAAGAGCTGAGCTCACTGAAAGCTGAGCTCACTCAGAGCTGAGCGTCCCATCCAAAGTTACAAAATATTGCTGAATGACTTAACTTTTGTAGGGATGATGTCAAGTAACCAACTTAACGAGACCAAAGCAACTAGCTTTGACACTATGTTGGTCCTTTTAGTTTACTTGAAAACATCCCTATGAAAATTTCTGTAGAAATTCATTGAAATTGATGACAAAATTCAATTAAAGTGATACAGAATTTCACAGAAATTCTACTGAACCTTTATGGAAATTAACGGAGTTTAATGGAGTTTTGGCCCCCTTTTTCTGTAGAAATTCAACAGAATTTCTGTATCATTTCTGTAGAATTTACAGAATTTCTATGTAAATTCGATACACGTTCTACAAAATATCTGTAGCAATTTATTGAATTTATACCACATTCTACAGAATTTTTATGTAGAATTTCTGTAGAACTATATTTAATTTCTGCACTCTTTTACAGAAGTTTGTTTGTCTTATACGAGTTCAATCTCTTAGAAAGTGTGACAACAATATGTGTTAAACTTTTATTAAGTAAGGAGTACCACCTTATGATATTGCCATAGATACCAATGCAATGAATTACTGCAAAACTCACAAAAAATCAGGCAGCAAGTAAATTATAAACATGTAGTTTATTTCTAAAAGAATTATGATTAACAATCGTTCGAAAACTTGATGAAACATACAGGGACTACAAAATATAAAGCAACCTACACATATGAATGCAAGGCCTACCTCTCCAGTCTAGCAGTTTTGAGTTGTCAACTCAGCCAAGTGCATAATTAAAGTGTTGTGTATCTTAACTCACGTAATTTTCAGTTGATTCTGCAATGTGGATCCTTACAGTTGTGACGTATTAGTGAGCTCCCTTCTCCATAACACTGTTAGAATCTCGCTAATGGACCTTGGATCCTAATTTCCATGGAATTTGGAGTTGAACTTTAGTACTTTTCATAAGAGCCATGTGCACTGTGGACTGCCTCAAGTTCAAATGAATAATGCGTGGCTACACTATTATGTAATCAGCCCATTGTAAAGGCAGGAAACTATTTGCATAACAAAGCAAAGGCACAGGTCAGCTCACTTGACCTAGGATCTAACAAAGAGAGTCAGGTTGGTCTGTGTACAGTCATGAAATGTACAAAAGCAATGGCAAAAGGAATATGGTACAATTGAAACTGTATATTTTCCTGGCACGTGTGTGTAAATGAAAATAACTTTTCAGAATTAAAGGGTACACTAGAATGTGCTTAGAACTCTCCATAGGTATATGTCACTACCTTTTCCATATTGAAACAGCTATATATATGTCACTGAGTTCTTATCAAAGCTCATGCCAACATGCAAAAACATGAACTTAAGTCTGAAACAGTGTAAACTGTGGGGAAAAAACAGAAAAAAAATTCCACAAAAGCTATTGAACCGAAAAATTCCATAAAAAATATGTTTAATTTCTGCAGATTTTCTACAGAAAATTATCAGCAAACTTCAATAGAATTTAAAGTTTCTATACACATTAAAATTCTATAAAATTTAAATTTTTCTACAGAATTGTATTGAAAATTTTCAATTGAATTTCAATGGAAGCATATTTCCATCAGATTTCCATAAAATATACAGAATTTCTATAGAATATCAGAGTTCAATAGAATATCTACAGACTATTTTCGTAAGGGATGTAACTGAGGTCATTCAGATTGACCACTTTGGTGTAGCACCGGTGTTGTGCCTGGGCCAACGTAAAATAACCAATGTGGACATGCTGCGTCAGCCTAGGGCCGACAGAGTTTGGTCCCGTCAAGAAGGGAGTTCCAGGCTGACACAAAATTTAGGCCGATGCAAATTTGCGTGTATGGACACTTTGTGTTGGCCTTGGATCGAAGTTGAACTAGTCATCCTATACGCACGAAACAAACGATCATCAAAAGTTTTCAATCCAACTTTATCATCCCATATACGCAGAACTATATTTTTCCCACCAACCTTTCCTCCACAAGTGAGACCATACCATTTCAAAGAATCATGGCAACCATTTACGTTCCAAGAAATGAAACTTGCCATCACAAGACAAGCAAAAACAAGAACGATTTTACTTCCCATGTTTAGTAATAGCCAAGCTTTACATTGCCTAACATGTTGTTGTAACTTTGCCACAAGTTTATGGATACAAACTGTTTGTTGACTAGTGACAATATCTGACCTGCGTAAGTTAGTAAATGACTTTATGAGAACTTTAAAATCTGAGCAGTAATCTTTACATTTTTCTATCATATTTTTAGAGCCTTTAATGTCTTCTAAAAACTCAAGCAAATTAGATGGCTTGATTTTAGCTTTTCTTGAAATTCTGATAAGTCAGAAATTTCAGACGTAACAGACTCATTGTCATGATCAGACATTTTGCTGAGAACATCAAAGGAGTTTGATGCTTTCACTCCTGACCAAATAAACTGACTTTGAGAAACTTTTTCTTGGAGACTGTGACTGAGAAATAACAAATCCTGAGACTCTTTTACATTGACATCTGAAAAAGGAGTCTCAGGAAACTCAAGTGACTGAGACTGAATAAGTGAAGATGATGATAGAGAAGGGGGTCGAATGATAAAACGTAAGTAGAAGGGAGAGGGGAATACAAAGGCAAAGCAGGGGTTTGTACCCTGTATTCATCGGCATGGACGTTTACAGCAGAGTTAACACCTTTTTCTAAGTTCTCTTGAGCGTCGGCGGGTTGACTGTTTTTACTGCATGTCTGAGTTGTAGTTCAGGATATGAAAAATCGTCATAAATGGCCACATGGTGGCCATATTTGGATCGATCAAAAAACAATCAATGTGCATATGTATATGGTGAGCGGTCTTTTGATGTACAGAATTTTCATCAAGAGATGTGACTTTGTGAGCGGACTCTGATTGTGCCTCATTGTTTTCAACAAAGCGAGTTGACATTGAGGCGTTACTTGAAGTTAGGTGTTAATTTCTGTAGTATTCAATGCTGATCAACACCTTCATTTGCATTTTCTTCACTTTCAACAACATCCATTAAACCTAAGTTTTCATCCACACAATTATTGTCTTTTTGAACATTTTCAGTGTCATTATCCTTGTTTTTTTGATGATCTATAATCATGATAGTTCGGACAACGTTTACGGACATGACCTTTTAATCCACAATGAAAACAATGCAGTTCATCAATAGATACGTAAACAGAATAAAAACGGTCATCATATTTGATCGAAATTACACAACTGATGTTCTCATTGTGTAACAAAACATGAACTTGTCGTCTAAATGACTTCACATGCTTCAGCGAAGCATTTTTACAACCAAGAGGGATTGCTCTTATATGTCCAACAACTCTACCAAGTTTCCATAAATATTCCTCCAAAACTTCATCAGGAATAAAAGGAGGAACATTTGACAGAATTAATTTTGAGGCCGGTTTCACCATGTGTTCCACATCGACTAATTCATCAAACAAAGCAAACTTCGATTCAACAATGCTTTCAACATTACCGAGTGTTGCTAAGAACACAACAACGGACTTATTCATTCTAGATGCAGCAATAACATTTTCACTTCCGACTTTCTTTGCAATCTCTTCGACATAGCTTTCAACGGGAACACATTCAATATTAGTACACCTGACAGCATGCTTGCGTGTCAGATTCCGAAATGGCTAGTCCTCCCGGGCAGCCATATTGCCGACACGAGGTAAACAAATTGAAAAAAAATAAAATCGGTGAAAATCTGCCTAGTTGAAGATGAAACCGGACCGGAAACAAGACCCAAAAAACAATTAAACACTACTCACAACATAAACTGATGACAATTGACGAAGGATGGCACTTCTCACTGGCACAAATAGAAGCCCTTCTCGTGTAAGTCTATCCAATATGGCGGAAGTACCAAGCAGTTGCAATGCATCGTACATTTAGTTTTGCTGATGAGGGCGCATTGCGCATGGGAATTATAAATTTAACTCGAAAATTACCCTAGGGGGAAATGCCCGGTAAAGGTATGGTCGAATAAAACATCCTCGCGTTTGTGTAAAGGCGCTTGCGCGTACACGGGTCGAGTACTCGAATTTGCCACGCAAGACTGCCGCGAGCAAAGGTTAAGTTTCCCGATTCCAGTAGGGTATGCTTTTAGTCCCCACGGACACCGTCCGGGGGGACTTATAGGTTTGGTCATGTCCGTGCGTCCGTGCGTCCGTCCGTCCGTCCGTCCGTCCGTCCGTCCGTCCGTCCGTTCACGCAGATATCTCAGAGACGCCTGGAGCGATTTCGTTCAAACTTGGTACAAGGATAGTACCATACCTCATACAGATGCACGTCGATTTGTTTCACAATGCGATCAAATTTGGCCGTGGTAGAGGACTTTTTAGTTTTCACCTCCATAGACTCCCATGTATAAGGCAGACCATAGACTCCCATGTATAAGGCAGACCATAGACTCCCATGTATAAGGCAGACCATAGACTCCCATGTATAAGGCAGTCCATAGACTCCCATGTATAAGGCAGACCATAGACTCCCATGTATAAGGCAGTCCATAGACTCCCATGTATAAGGCAGTCCATAGACTCCCATGTATAAGGAAGTCCATAGACTCCCATGTATAAGGCAGTCCATAGACTCCCATGTATAAGGCAGTACATAGGCTCCCAAGATAAAATAAAAATTTAGTTTCTCATCGTATTCATATTGCAAAAAGGATGCAGTGACACAGTTTTTAGTCCCCACAGATAAAGTCCAGGGGGCTCATAGATTGGGTCATATCAGTCCGTGAGTCCATCCGTTCACGCAGATATCTCAGACACTTTGACAAAATGTCATGTGACCTTGGTGACCTTTGACCTCGAATATACATATTTGTCCATAACTCAGTAACCACAAGTGGTAAACCTTTCATATATGGTATGATGGGACACCCTATGACGCAACATATTGTACCTCATTAATTATGTGCATATCTAATTTTGAGCGAGCCAATAGAGCTAGAGGTCTGATTTTTGGTATATATGGATAACTTAGCAATACAATTTTTTTGACAAAATGTCACGTGACCTTGGTGACCTTTAACCTCAAATATACATATTTGTCCATAACTCATTAATCACTAATGCTACACCCTTCATATTTGGTATGATGGGACACCTTATGACGCCACATATTGTCCTCATTAATTATGTGCATATCTAATTTTGAGCGAGCCAATAGAGCCAGAGGTCTGATTTTTGGTATGTAGGAATAACTTAGCAATACAATTTTTTTGACAAAATGTCAAGTGATGTCAATGACCTTTGACCTCAAATATACATATTTGTGCATAACTCAGTAACCACAAGTGCTACACTCTTCATATTTGGTATGATGGGACACCTTATGACGCCACATATTGTACCTCATTAATTATGCGCATATGTAATTTTGAGCGAAGCCAATAGAGCTAGAGGTCTGATTTTTGGTATATAGGGATAACTTAGCAATACAATTTTTTTGACAAAATGTCACGTGACCTCGGTGACCTTTGACCTCAAATATACATATTTGTCCATAACTCAGGAACCACAAGTGCTACACCCTTCATATTTGGTATGATGGGCCACCTTATGACGCCACATATTGTACCTCATTAATTATGTGCATATCTAATTTTGAGCAAGCCAATAGAGCCAGAGGTCTGATTTTTGGTATGTAGGGATAACCTAGCAATACTATTTTTTTGACAAAATGTCAAGTGATGTCAAGACCTTTGACCTCAAATATACATATTTGTGCATAACTCAGTAACCACAAGTGCTACACTCTTCATATTTGGTATGATGGGACACCTTATGACGACACGTATTGTACCGCATTAATTATGCGCATATGTAATTTTGAGCAAGCCAAAAGAGCTAGAGGTCTGATTGTTTGGTATATAGGGATAACTTAGCAATACAATTTTTTGACAAAATGTCACGTGACCTCGGTGATCTTTGACCCCAAATATACATATTTGTCCATAACTCAGTAACCACAAGTGCTACACCCTTCATATTTGGTATGATGGGACACCTTATGACGCCACATATTGTACCTCATTAATTATGCACATATCTAATTTTGAGTGAGCGAATAGAGCTAGAGGTCTGATTTTTGGTATATAGGGATAACTTAGCAATACAATTTTTTTGACAAAATGTCACGTGACCTTGGTGACCCTTGACCTCAAATATACATATTGGTCCATAACTCAGTAACCACAAGTGCTACACCCTTCATATATGGTATGATGGGACACCTTATGACGCCACATATTGTTCCTCATTAATTATGTGCATATCTAATTTTGAGCGAGCCAATAGAGCTAGAGGTCTGATTTTTTGTATGTAGGGATAACTTAGCAATACAATTTTTTTGACAAAATGTCACGTGACCTCGGTGACCTTTGACCTCAAATATACATATTTGTCCATAACTCAGGAACCACAAGTGCTACACCCTTCATACATGGTATGATGGGACACCTTATGACGCCACATATTGTACCTCATTAATTATGTGCATATCTAATTTTGAGCGAGCCAATAGAGCTAGAGGTCTGATTTTTGGTATGTAGGGATAACTTAGCAATACAATTTTTTTGACAAATGTCACGTGACCTCGGTGACCTTTGACCTCAAATATACATATTTGTCTATAACTCAGGAACCACAAGTGCTACACCCTTCATATTTGGTATGATGGGACACCTTATGACGCCACATATTGTACCTCATTCATTATGTGCATATCTAATTTTGAACAAGCAATAGAGGTAAATGAATGATTTTTAGTAAATAGGGATAGACTTAAGGATAGAAATTTTTTGACAAAATGTCTTGTGACCTCGATAACCTTTTACCTAAAATACACGATTATGTCAATAAATAAGTAACGGCAAGTGCTATGTCCTTTATATTTAGTAGGATGGGAGACCTTATGACAACACATGCTTTACCTCGTTAATTATGCCCATATATAATTGTGGGCAAGCAAATAGAGCTAGAGGTCTGAATTTTGGCAGATATGGATTAATTAGCAATACAATGTTTTTTTTCAAAATGTCACGTGACCTTGATGACCTTTGACCTTGAATATGCATATATATGCATAACTCAGTAATCACAAGTTCTTTACGCTTCAATTTTGATAGGATAATAGACCTTAAGATGTCACATCTTGTACCTCATTTATTATGCACATATGTATTTCTTGGCTGGCCAATACAGCTAGAGGTTTGATCTTTTTTCCCGATTTAGAACCATAACTTAGACATGCCTCTTGTTTCAAATTGGGAACAATGACATAGATCTAAACATATACACTTTAGTGGATACTTCTTAATGACCTCATTTCCCTGCCCCCTCAAGACTAATACCTTATTACAAGTGGGGACTATGTCATTGTCAATGACTTGTTAATGGCAAGTCTGATTTTCGCATCTTAGATGTTAATAATCGAGATGCGAGGGAAGATTTTTGCTATGTAAACTGCATGTGAATGATAGCACCCTCAAACTTATTGTCTTTCAAACGTCTATGCTCTGAATAAGACTTCTGAATAAAGTATTACTTTAAAAGTGTCTTTTCCTTAATTAACCAAGAGTTTCCACTTTTTGATTTTATTTGTATAAAAACACTAAAACATGAGACAAAAAAAACTGACTGAATATCTGTCAAAACAGAAGGATGAAATCTTCTGAAACAAGTACGGGTACCAAACCTTCCACTCGATGTAAATATTGATATAAAGGGAGAACATTTGGATTTTGAGAATCTGCTAGAATAGAACTTAAAACAGAATGATACTTTGACATTAGTTGATGTATACCATAGATTGAACCCACATGTCCATCCCTTTACTTGGCACAGAGGTGCCAAATCGTCCCCCTAGATTATTTCTTAGTTTCAAAAACTGTTGTTAATAATATTAGAGATTGCAGAATTACTCTGAGTCCGAAATCTGACCATAGTGCTGTTGAGCTAAAATTGTCCCCTGCGCCAGTGAGGAGACAATCCCCGTTTAACCATCAGGTCAAGACCACAACCAGACACAGGATGTCGGAGATAAACGTCGACCTTTATTACGACTGGTACAAGACTAACACAACTACAACATGGCGATGCAGAGAGAGAGAGACACGCATGCGCATAACAACTAAGTAGAGTAAGAGCCGACGCGAGAGGGCGACATTACAATACAACAACACATAGTGGCGTGACCACTTTTTCCTCTATATAACAAGTCCGCAAGCCTGAAGAAAAATAAAGAAAGAAACTACAAACTACGGTCAACTGCCTCAAGGCACATGGGGGAACGCGTAGAACTTAGCCGCAAACAACACTCAAAGTCAAGAGTCAAGTCACTTAAGTGTCATATATGGGAGCTTGTATTTGCGTGAAGATCGTATACAGTCCTTGGCATCATTGGAGGTGTCAAGAAAGCACTGCAACCTGGAAGTGTCATGGAACATTGTCGTTACAGGCTGGCTCTGATGAGGAAGGGGGTGGATCGGGTGGTTTACATGAAGTGCCAAGAGCAGGACGGTCGCTGATCTCTGGAGTGTGCTCTCACATTGCATGACTACTGTAGTCTGTAGCTGACATCTTGATGTCGTGATGTGGTGGTGCGCATTATTGCAGCATCTTCCATGGAATGAATTTCATCCAGAAGGGATGTGAGGGCTTGAGAGATCTCAGGCTTTATTGATGCTAGTGTGCGTGTGCGGAGCTCTGTTCCGTACCGTTGCTTTACAAGTCGTGGCAGGTCTTTGTGGACCAATTGTAACCATGTCAATACAACATAGTTCTCAAGAGAGGGAGACAGCTCTTCATCATCAACTATTTTCTCTCCATTATGAGTAATGCCACAGTCCTTACGAAGCAGGTTGTCCTCGACAAATGCTGTCAAGCGTTGAAAAAGGTCCTCTGGCCTCTCGTCACAGGTTGAAGATGTATGTCACAAAAGTCAAGAAGTTGTGCTTCAGTTGACTGAAATCCATAGTGAAGACGTATGGTTCGCCAGATATGGTCCACTGATGTTGACTTTCTGACTATTGTGTTACGAGAGATGATGGGGCTATAGTTAGCAATCAGACCCAGCATGAGTTCTAGAGCGTTGACCTTTTGTTATGCTGTACAACGTTTAGCAGTGGGGGTGTCTTCGTCATCGTCGGTAAATCCTCTAACAGGTGAAAACTTGGTTTTGGCTTTCCAAGTGGTGCTCTGTCCCAAGAACAGTTCAAAATTAGGATCTAGTTATAGGATGAAGCTGAGCTTTTGGTGCCAGCTTTCAAAGGATGTAATGGTTTCTGACTTACTCAAGCACCACTGCATCAGTGAACGGTGGAGGTTCGCCCTGTTGAGTGTAGCTTGAAAGTGTCCGAACGTCCGTGATACCCAGTAATATTATAGTTACTGACTGATTGTTCACCTATGCGTGAAGTGTGGACGGCTGCTGGTATGGGAAAGGTCAGTTCAAAAAGCTTCATTATTTCGTAAATGACGTGTAGGTCCTTAAATCGCTGCCACCACGCCAGTGAGGAGACAATCCCCATTTAACCATCAGGTCAAGATCACAACCAGACACCAGATGTCGGAGATAAACGTCGAACTTTATTACGACTGGTACAAGACTAACACAGCAACCACATGGCGATGCGGAGAGAGAGGGAAACGCATGCGCATAACAACTAAGTAGAGTAAAGAGCCGACGCGAAGAGGGCGACATTACAATACAACAACACAAAGTAGCACTGTCCAGATTAATAGAGGTCCAAGGTTCTGGAAACTAAATGTAGACCATTTAAATGACAATGTGTTTTGTTCTTTAGTGATGATAACTATACAAGAGACCTTAGATTGTAACTCCAGTCTTGACGCTCAAAAATTTTTTGAGCTTATAAAATTTAAAGTGAAAGAAGCATCAATTGTCTTCTCCAAAGCTTAACAAAAAAAAATAGTCTTGATGAAGCGATTTTGACCAAGAAACTTCTAGACTTGGAGGAGGCAATTGATAATAATTTAGACTCTGTTATTCTTGATGAGTATGAAGCCACCAAAAAGAAGATTTATGAAAATACAGATAAAAAATAAAGGCGCATATATCCGCAGCTGTTCGAAGTGGTATAAACACGGTGAAAAGAGCACCAAGTATTTTTATAAGGCCGCATAAAATAAATTCTTTGTTTGCCGTCCTTGGATATTTGAAAACCTATCAGCCAGCCAGCAAAAAAAAACAAACACGGAAAAAAAACACAATCCAATAAACTTTAACTTTCCAATTGGTTTAATGGTATCAAGTATGAAAACTCAACTATTACAGTTACAATGCAGTGTTTCCTGTGCTTTGTTTGGAAACACAAGTTATACATGTACTTGTACAAGTACAACAAGCATAGTTATTGTTAGGTGACCGTCTCTGAGGCTGTAATGCAGAAGTACTCTCGTATTTTACTTCTTTTTCTTCCAGCCAACCTTGGACTTGTTTCGGGTACGTTCTCATGTCCTATGGATTTGCATTGATGACAGACAGGATTGATACTCTGATAACTTTCCTTCCAATCATCCTGGATGGGTACAAGGTCATCTGGAGTACCACACATATGACACACCAAGGGAAATTTCAACCTTGAGCTGTAGTAATGTGGGGTGATAGAATTTCCACATGTCACATTCTCAAACAAATACACCTGAAACAAATGCATAGGAAACAAACAAACACTAGTAAGCAAACAAATACACACAAAGGAGTCAATAAAACAATTGTATGAAATTACAAAAAATATACTGCTGTTTTTTCACTTTTGATAAAAAATGACAGAAATCTTAGCCTGTTATACGGCATTTTTATTCAGCTACCAAATATTCGATGATCACAATTTTTTGTTAACCTTATTGCTTCTATTTTTGTTCCTGAAAACTGACTGAGCAGCTAGAACTCTTGAAAATACCTTGTGAAGTTTATGACTTTCAGGAATGGCACTTGTACCACAAGTATAATCAATGGTGTCCAATATCTGTTCAAGAGACTGTCTTTCAGCTTCAACCAGTTTCTTTGGTGAATATACACACCTGCAGGTTTGAGTGTAATCAAACAAATTTCCATAAGTTTGTTACAATACCATCAGGTTGATAAAATCAAAACTAAATGATAAGACAACATCTCTTTGGGTCTACAGTGATATAATTTAAGTACTATTTTGTGCTGTGTTGCACTGCATTAAAATATTATGGATAAGATACACTAATGCTGCACTGAGTGTCTCTTTACTATAGTGTAATGTAATTTACTGCCCTACACAATACTGTACTTAACTATACTAACTTAAAGGACCCAAAAATCAGTGATTTTACATACCTGGCTTTACTGCATTCTGTACATAGTATAGTTCGCCTAACAGTCTCTCCAGACAGTCGGAATCCAAAATCTCGCTGGGCCAGTGCTGTCTGCTTTGAAACCAGAGATGGACGGAATTTTTCAGTTGTTTCTGTGCCATACAGTTCTTCAAATGACTTGAAGTGATCACCATCTTCAGTTGGTACAGGATCTTGATGAGGACAGAAAAAAGAGCGTTGACTATTTATTACAACTGACACTTGCTGAAAAACTTTAAATTAAGACACAGCTCATACAGGCTAAGTATCACCGTATATATATTTGTGTGTGTGTGTGTGTGTGTGCGCGTGCATGTATGTGTATGTATGTTTTGTTCAAATCATTATGACTGACACAAATGCTAGCTATAAAGCTGAATCTTTTTCACATTAGATCACATCATACACTGCTGAAGTTGTTGCTTTGTAATCATAACATACCTGGGAGTTTGTGAATACCCTGGAATACATCTTGGGGTAGCCTTGGTGGTTTACATAATTTGCAGCTGATATCTCCACACTTTGATATCATGAAGTAGTAATGTCTTCTGACTGTACAGTGATTCAGAAATGCCTGAGTCTTGTCTTTCCCTGTAGCAGTTTGGTTGTGGTATCATCTTGGGTAACGCTGTCATCAATGGTAGAAATGGTATCCCAGAGTTCTGTCATCCAAACAACTGATTTAGCAAATCTGTTACATCCTGCAGACTTGATATCAGGGCATCTTTGAAGGCTGGGTGACTCTTGCCTCTTTCTCTGATGTCACGCATTGTGTTCAGCTTGGACATTTCTGCTTCAAACTGCTGACTCATTGGTTTCCTCTCAACTGCAACAGACTGTAGGGCCAGATTCATAATTGAATGCCATCTTTCGCGGCGGGGTGGTGTATGACTGCATAGGACAGCAACGTGCAGCCAGAAGTACATCACAATCATCAATGAGATATAAGGCAATGAGTGACAGTTGTACAGATGGATACGTTATGCGATGATCTGCTCCACCATCTGAATAAATGATCCTGATCGGTTTGTCCAATTTCCCAGTCACACTGAGAGCTTTCCTCATTTCTGCACTGTGAGTAGTGGGGAAGATGCTGCAAATATGGTGTCTTTCAGGGTTTCATATACATGACCACCGACAAATGATTCAGTACATTTCTCAGGAGTTTCCACGATAAGGCAAGTAGATGGTGTCAGCTTGCACTTTGTGCTGGTATCATGGTCAGCAGCCATCAGTGGTACACCAGCCTGCACAATAGTCTTCTGACATCTGTTAATGGTAGCCAATGGGACACCTGGTTCACCGACAGGGATATTACTCTTGTCGTCAACACACATCAGGACAGCATAATCTCTGTATTTCACTGCAAATTCCTTCAAATATTTGAAGATAGCAGCTGCATAGTGTGCATCAGGATGATAAGTATTTATCTGTCGTGACTGAACCATGAACTTTAGATTGAATCTACCAGTATAGATGGTTGCCCTTGTACTAAATTTATTTTGTGGCATAAATTGGAGGTACAGCCACTGTAAACTTGGTACTTGAGTATTTGGTGCAAGCCTGGCTACTACATGCTCGTGCAAGTCTGGCAAAGATATTGCAACACTCATATGACACACAGTTCCATGGCGACGTCTAGCCTTCATGGATTTCTCATTCAAGTACTTCTCAGTTTCATCCCAAAACTTATCATAAACACCAGCTCTACCTTCATTTAACAGTCTCAGGTCATGTACAATATCCGGATCTTGTGAACTGAGTAACAAATGTAGGCGTTCCTGAACTTCTTTGCTGACTTTGTTCGGTAGTGCTGACTGGTCGTTAGTGAGATATTTATACATATCATTCATTACGCTGGGACTAGCTTTGCACACAAGGGAGAACCTGGTAGTAAACTCTTTCTGCATTGTACGTGTGTGATACACTGGAAGATCCTGCTCAATCTTATGAATCACTGAATTACTTCGTGACATATCAATAGCTTTGTCTGACTTCCAGAGAAACCATAGACTTGGATTACAACCTCCACGGTGATAGCCAAATAATTCAGAGTCAAAGGGAAGGACCAGATCTTTAACATAGTAGTAACGCTTTCTTCTGTCAGGCGCCATGAAGTCATTCAAGCACACAGGTTCGTAAGTGCCAAGCTCAGACATTTTCTCCTCAAGTGCTTTGTAGCGTTGAACAAGCTTGAAGTCAGATCTCAGTCTACCTTTAAGGTGATTCAGTTGGGTATTTTTCCCATGATATGGTGATCTTTGTGGAAACCCTTGGGCATGAATGCAATTTTCAAGGCGGTTTGTATCATCTAAATGTTTGATAAACCCATCAATACCATGTGCAAGTTTCTTGACAGCATCAACTAACTTTGTCATTCTTGGTAGCTGCATACAACCATACAGCAAAATAGCGTAGAGGCCCTGAACTTTCTGCTCAAGTTTGTCTCGTTCAATTCTGGCGACATTTTTATGTGTTTCTGGTTGATTATAAACTTGCTGAAGTTTATCCACGTCGCTGAGGAAACAGTGGAACAACTCTGGAAGTGTGAACCCACGTTCTTTAAATTTATGCAAATGAGGTAAGATGTAAAAGATCGCAGAGGAAATATTATCGACGACTGTTTTCCCAACGGTATTGCAATATTCTGATTGGAAGCCAACCTTTCTCGTTCCAGCAAATCTATCAAAGGTTCCTTAATCTGTAGTCACCTCTCAGGTTGGGTCATCTGGGTTTAAGCCAATTTTCCCGGGGTACAGCAGTCTCTGAGATAACTCCCTGGATGCATGTTGCATGATTTCAAAAGCATTGCGCAGATTGCCCGTACTCTCAGTATCATGTTGTGCCTTCTGCCGTACGATGTCAAACTTTATAAAATGACCAAGACGTTTGGTAGCAGACAGAATGTTCAAAGTAAGAGCAACTTCAACAGCGTATGGGCTGTTTGGAGCATTCAACAACGAACATTTCACTGTGACCTGCTTTCCCTGGTGCAGATCCAATATCGTGATCGACGCGTATTTGAACCTATTGTTGTCCGTGTCGTTCTGGCTGGCGATGAAAAGTGCTTCAAATAGTTGACAGAAATTCTGTTCCGTTCCACATTCGAAGCCAAACCAGTCAAGAATTGTTTTCGATCCATCTTTTATGGAGACCACAACTATTTCACGTCCTTCCGCTGTCATGATTTACGGAAATCAGTGTAAGACCTCGACCATCTATGTACGGTACACTGCAGCGCGCTAAAAATAGGGAGACCTGTGCGCACGTGAACTTTACGTACAGCGGCTGATGCTGTACCCTTTTACGATTTGTCTGATTTGTATTCAAACGATCGTACAACATTGGTGTTTTTGCGACATTTCAGACGACTGCTGCGTAAAGGTGCTCTAAATGTGTTATTGCAGACAAAATCAGGGCACATCGTGCCGCATTTTCGAGGAGACGGACTGTGTTTGTTTTTAAATTTCTTCCGAAAACCTACCCGCACGCGGACGGCAAACAAAGAATTTATTTTATGGCGCCTAATCAAGAAAAACGCAACTGTAAAAAAGTATTTCTGACTGAACTGAACTGAAGATTCTCTGACAAAAGATGAGGTCCTAAATGTTTTAAAAACAATGCCCCTTAACAAAACGCCTGGGAATGATGGATTACCAGCAGAGTTTTATATTAAATTTTGGGATCAACTTCACGGTACCCTATCGCTTCTTTAAATTGTGCTTTTCAAGAAGGGCGATTATCTGCTACTCAAAAACAAGCAGTTATCTCTCTAATTCCAAAGCCCAACAAAGATTTGACCCTGCTGAAAAACTGGAGATCAATTTCCTTACTAAATACAGACTATAAAATGGCAAGCAAATGTACAGCCAAACGAAAAAAAATATTCCCAAAAAAATCCACGAGGATCAAAACGCTTTTGTTAAGGGTGGAAATATTAAAGAAAGCATTAGATTAGTCCATGATATTTTTTACTTTTTCGAAGCTGAACGAAAGGAAGGAAGGCATGTTTTGATTTGAGAAGGCTTTTGATTTCTTAGAATAGTTCTTTATACAAAAAGCTCTGTTGGCTTTTAACTTTGGTGCAGATGTTCTAAAATGGATTATGTGTTTTAGTGACATTCAGAGCTGCGTTCTAAATGTAGGCTGGTCAACCGGTTTGTTTAACCTTCACAGAGGGGTTTGACAAGGTTGTCCTTTGCCAACTGCCCTCTTTGTCATTTCTGTTGATTTCTGTAAGAAATTCAAAAACTATATTCATGGTATTCAACTCCCCTTTGGTATTAAACACGTTATTTCACTTTTTGCAGATGATACAACGATTTGTTTACAAGACAAAGTTTCGCTACACAATAGCAGTGTTCTTTTAGATAGCTTCTAATTACTTTCTGGTTTAAGTGTAAACAAAGAAAAAGTGAGCTTTTGTTTACCAGTAAATTATCAGCAGGCCCAGGCCGTCATCATGGTTTCCGAGCATCTACACGCCCATCAAACTCCTTGGTTCTTATCTAGGACACAATAAAATAAACAATTGCGATTTGAATTATAACCAACGAGTTAGGAAAATGAATGATAAACTAGATACTTTGGGTTCACTATGACCTTACTTGGCGAGGCAAAACACTCCTTATTAAGTCGCATGGCATTTCACAGTTTATTTATAATATGTCTTCTTTACCAGATCCCAGATGTAATCGCTAAAGCACAGTCACATTTACATTGTAATAGAGTTTTTATGGGACAAAAATGCCCTAAAATCAACACAATGCCATTATTGCTGATAAGAATAAAGGGGGTCTGGGCATTCCTGATATATTTTAAACAAAGCTCTAAAACTGAAATGGCTCCCATTATATTACATTAACAACGCAAAACTGGTATAATCCCTTCATTTCATTTTGATAAGTTGGGAGGTCTCAAGTTTGTACTTAAATGTAATTACAATGTTGATAAACTGAAATGTACACTTTCACCTTTTTATAAAACTATCTTACAAGCATGGTCAGATATTCGCCTTTCAAAAAAAAATTGTATTTGAATGGACAAGTAACAAAGCAAATCATCTGGAATAATCAACATATTTTAGTTGCAGGCTCATCTGTCTTTTATCAGGATTGGTTTAGAAAAAACTTTAATTTTGTAGAAGATCTATTTAATTCAAATGGGACTCCACTGTCTTTCCATTAAAAATGAAGTATAATGCCAAAGCGGACCTTGTGACAAACTGTGGAATTATTGATGCGATTCCTACACTTTGGAAGACAATTAGACATACAAGAAGAAACAATTAATTTTGATTAAACCATTTCCTTTTCACTTAGTGAACAAACATTTTCCCTTGAAAATGTCAGTACACAACTTTTTTTACAAAGCATTTGTTCAAAAAGGGCAGAACACCAACATCACAACGTACACACAAAAAACTACATCCAAACAGCATCTTTTCATGGAAAGATATCTTGAATCTTCCCTTTGAAACTACCATGGAGGAAAAACTGAGAAATTTCCAATTTAAAGTTTTACATAGAATTATTGCCTGTCAAAGCCTTTTAAAAAAATGGAAGGTTGTGGATGATGATTCGTGTATACACTGTGGTGATACTGAGATTTTAGAACATTTGTTCTGCTCATGTCCGTACGTAAGAGGTTTTGGGATGAGTTTAACAAACTATGGCAAAACTCTTCCAGAGATCATGTGTCTCTGGATGATTTTAGTGTGATCTTTGGTGTTCACCCAGTGAACAAATCTGTTGCTTTAAACCACACCATTCTGATCGCAAAGTATCATTTGTATTCGATACGATTCTGCTATATTAGACCATCGTTTGCAATGTTTATTGAAACTTTAAAATATGTCATGAAGTTAGAGGCAAAAATATGAGAAAGTGGAACATCTTGAAACATTTGCTAAATGAATAATTTATGCCATTTTTTCAACCTCTACCCCCATTGTGCTTTCTTCTCTTTCTTTCGTTTGTTGTGTATTTTCTCTCTTCTTCTGTTTTGTAACCCGTGTGTTTTTTTTGTTAATATTTATAAAAAAATATTTCAAAGAAAAAAAAGTACTCCGTAAATTTCAAAATGGATGAGGTTTTGTTTATAGATTAGAACTCAAGTATGAAGTAATCCGCCAAGTGCCTGTATAATTTTTACGTTTTCCGCTTGTCAGCAAGTCAGATATTGCCAAGCTTCAATTACAGTATATGATCTAATCACCATCAAAATAGCAAGCTCTATTGTATTGAGGGTCGGCTGTGATATTATTTTCTGTGTGGAATCAACGTCAAAACACACCCCTAAGGAAAATATTTTGTAAGTTCCGTTTTGTTTGTACGTACATCGAGTTCTCTGAAAAGTCAGCGGACATACCGGTACCATTGATATGTACAATTACAAATCATCGTTCACTGGGCAAAATGCTTGATATACAACAATATATACACATATATTGTATGGCCAACAAGGGTGAACAAAGTAACTTGTACCATGTAAACCAACAAAGTAATTTGTGTCCAGATAAAAATGGAGACAACAGAAGTACATAAATGTTAGCAGTACTTAATATATACAACAGCAAAGTATAGTTGATAGAAGCAACAAACATTTTAAACTAATTCTGGTACATGGTAGTACACATCAAGGAAGTACACAATTTAGTATTGGATCCAGAGGCAAACAGTGCACATGCAATGCATTAATTTCCCTTTGTATGTCATTTCAAAGGCACCTTATGACAAGAGCAGATTTAGATAAAATTTTGCACCCGGGAGATGAACTATATATTTCCATCATTACAGATTTAAAACTGAATGATAAATTGTTAATGACCTGCTCATGTTCGATGACCTACCACACACTGTCTTCATAAATCCATGGCATTTTGGCATCAAAAGGGGTGAAATATATACCTTTGTGATCACTCAACTCGCAAAAACTACTGTTGCCATTTATAACTTAAACCAATAAATAATTAAGTACCTTCGATTTTAGGGCTTCATCAACTCCATGTAAATGAATCGTGGCAAAAAGCTCCAGGTTTTGAGCTTCCATCACATAATATGGAAGAGCCATCTTCCGATTAGTATGGCATTGTCCACTCACCCAGGCTGTGCATATTTACGGTACATATCTATTGTTGAGACTGAATATTCTTTGCAAACAATGAATCCCTTATGATGAACTGTCCACTGTCAGATTCTGTGCTGCTGTTAACTACTAACAGGTGAGAAATTTGACAGTGAACATTTTATTGTACATGAGTCATCGTTTATGAAAGGATACTCGGTATCAACAATAGTTATGTAAATACACACAGCCTGGTTTGAGCCTGGGTGACTGGACAATGCCATACACGCTAGAAGATGGTTCTTTCCATATCAATGTTGCAAGCTCCAAAGCTCGGAGCTTTTTTCCATGATTCAGATTACATGGACTTGATGAAGCCCTAAAATGAAACTTCCGAACATATGTAAAATCAGCCTTGGTGAACTTAAACTTTCAATTTATCTATAGTTGATTACTTCATTATCATTTGCATATCCTTATATTTGCTGCAAGTTTGCTTTGCGTGATAATGACTTTAGTCTCTTAGCCTTATATTACTCTACAATTTTTATAATCATTTCCATTACAATATCAGAGTACATTTGCATTTTTGTTAGTATTTTATTTAGCTTCGATATTTACTTTACACTTTCACCATTACAGCATATTTTATTTACTCATTACTTTACTCTTTGGATTTACTTCTTACATTCTTCCATCAACAACCATTTACAATATATTGTCTGCTTGATTGTTTAATACTGTTCAGTGTTTATTTTTGAATAAAATTTGTTTACAGTTAAAATCCATTCTTGTCCCATGTCACTTTTTCCCCAGCTGTCAGCTACAAATACCAGGTAGCTATTCTTTAACATTTGAAGTGCAGGCACAATCAACAACTTCTCCTCTATGTCAGTATGTAGAGCTAACCCATTCAAACTCCCATTTGGGCAAGAGTATATGTGCCAGTGAAAACTATTCTTATAGGTTTGAGATTGCCAGTCTTTGAGTTTGTCTGTATGTATATGATATGATTGTGTGAGTGTGTACTGCAAAAACTCCACAGCCGCAGCACCTACCCATTTAGTATTTAATGTACAGGTGCATCCAGAGATAGAGTAGTTTTCACAATGTGCCAGTTGTGATCCAGCGGCATTGGCGCTATTTTAAATTTTCCTGCATACCAAAGTGACAACTGTCATTTCGATATTTTTTCAATATCACAAAGAAGTCTTTCAAAATCTTATATAAAATAATTTTTAGATTCAAAGGGATACAGTCTTAAGAACTGCACTCAGAGGTCGTATGGCACCCATACAACCAATGCAAACACTGTATCCAAGGCATGACGGTGATTGATGAAAGTTAAAACATGTCTGTCATAATCTACATCGTGTAATTTAAATGTTGTAGCTATATGATGATGAGATGCATCTAGATATTGTATACAAATACATTTTTTGTAAACAGGAAACTAGCACAGGCGCTTTTCCAGCGACTGTTAACCTTTAAAAAGCACTCACAGTATGGGTTCTCCCCTGCCTCCAACCAATCTTCTTTTATCCTCAATTACTCCAAATGTATTGTTTCTCACTTTTATGTCAATCAAGAACCAAAACAAGTGAATTTTTCAAAGATTGAAGATGACGATGAAAAGAAAGGCAAAGAGAAATATGTTAAAGAGAAGGCAACAACACAGCCAGGAGGCCAAGCAGCAAAGAAGTTATCATCAGGAGCCATGCCAAGTCCATTCCTGCTACCAGGATTAGGGGCAGGAATGCCAAACCTCAAGGTAGGCACACGCTTTCTGCTTCCAACAGTGTTTTCAGTTTCAGCTTGACACTGGATGTAGTCAGTGAATCCATATAAACCATGAGGCACAAACTTCCTATAAAGTAATTCTGAAGGGATAGGCTGTAAGTTCACTTTAAGGTAGGATGCACCTTGGGGGCAGATATTTAGACTTTTAAAGCCCCCCTTTAATTATCAGATTTATCTAGTATAAATATTATTCACTTGATAAATTTTCAATGGAAAACAAAAGAATGACAAACTGTTAATGGGCTGTTGACACATTTGCTAATGTGGAACCTGGGATTGAGAAGGGCGCCTTTAAAACTTTTACAATATTCTTTTAGCCTACCACTTGTGGGTGCGCATTTTGAAGCTTATGAGATAAATGAAGTTTCCACAAGTTTAGTTTGGTGATCAGAAATTTTATTTTTCCACAATAGGGATTGCAGCCATTTTGAATTTAAAAATCTGTAAACATGAGATAATTAGTTCCAGAGACCAGCTCTGGAACTGTTAGTTTTGCTCACTTTCCTTCTTTCTTTCTTTCTTCTTTCTTTCTTTCTCTATTTCGGTTTTACTACCATAGAACATGCTATACACAAATTTGACCTTAATTACCCTGAATGCATTGCGACACGCTTATGACGTCATCGCTCAGCTCGGACGGGTTTTACGGGCATTTCTTGTTTGTTTTATGTATTTTTTATTTGGCATTGCTCAACTATCATATTGCGTTCAGTTATTAATAATTCTAGCTTTATTTCGCTTTGTTTTTTGTTGCTTTTTGATTTTATTTTTCTCTAAATACTCGCCGTACGTGGCGCTATACTGTTTCGCCCGAATGCTCATGAAACAACATGGCGGCGTATCGATCGCCTCGCTCGCACAGAGACAGAAAAGTAGCCTTTCCCTAAGTTTACAAGCGCGGCTGGGCACATCGTGTACCTAGGCGAGGTGGGTGTGCTCGAAAACGATGATCAATGCAAAATTTGGACTCAAAATCGGCTGTTTTGGGGGAGAAACTGCCCGCCGTATTTCTGAGGAGCCACCAGCGGTTTTTCCTATATCAGTCTGCGGGGCTGTGGTGGGAGGCCGTTTAACGCCGGTAACACAGCCCTGCCATGCAGAGCTAGGCATTCATAGTGAACGTACTGTCTGTCATGCACCGGCATGCGTTGGCTGCTTGTAAAAGCAACTCAACTTTCCAAGATCAAATGGTCAGTATCTTGTGAAAACAGCGACATAGCAATGAAATTGTTTTAGTCTGTGCTTTTAATCAAATGAAAATGCATGTGGCTCAATTTCACGGCCTAGGTCCGATGTTTCCTCTCGTCTGATCATCGTCGTAAATGACACGCCTCTTTACGGCAACAACTCAGCGCTACCCGTCAAGCGATTGATTTTTGCGTAGGTCAGCGGAGCGAAAATTATTGCTCTGGCTCGCGAGAATGTCGTCTGATAAACATTTCCGTGCGTCGTCGCCCCGTATGTATCTGTTGCGTTTTTACCGTACATGTAGGCATTTGTAATCTGTGTACTGTAATTCCCCGGACTGCCTTGCTTTTAGTTGTATTATGGTGTTTACTGCTATCAGCCCTGAATATTAAAATCCAAAGCACTCTTTCATTCTGCACCTATCTTTGTCACACATTCTCTTGTTTCTTCCGCTGCTCTGGTCTCTGGAACTTCGCTTTTGCTTGCAAATGCTTTCTAGTTTGTTTGTGTATTATCAAAATGTGCTCGGTGACCCCACTTTTAATTATTGATTTTGAAAGAGAATTGTTTAAAGTTTTCTTGTGGTAAGTTTAAGCAAAAGTTAAAGTCTTTCATTTTCGAGGAGCTAACTACCTTAAAGGTACACGGTCACCGTAAATTTGCAATTTTTGATGCTGTACAAGAGGATGCTGTGCAAGGCTGGGTCTGCTGAAGGCAGGAGGATGGATGTATGGGAGTGTTTCATCACAAGATGATTGTATTGCAGAGCTTGAAATTTGTTAGGGAAAATCTGCTTAATCAGCCATTTTCAAATGCCATGCAGAAAAACTTGTTTATATTGAACAAGGTTGTGTCTTCAGTTGATTCAACCTACCTTTCTTTTCTGATTTCAAAGAAATGTAAAACAGAATTTCCTACAGTGTCTTTTGAAGTGTAACAGTTTGATTTTATCATTGCATTTTCATTTACCATGTGTAAAATTTTTCTGTCCTGTGCATATCACCATGGCAACAGGATGTATTTTTAAGGATATCAGATTGACTGCTTATTTGAATACAAGTTGAGATGCTGCTAGTAGGTTAGCAGGGTACACCGGGTTTACATGTGTAGTATGTCTGTGTCTCATTTGTAATGAAATACTTCTGTGCTGTTTAAATTAAGATATGTAGTTTGTATGTAGTATTTGTGACATGTTAAAGTCGATGTATGTTACACATACATGTATGATTGTAGGGCAGTGAAAATCTATCTAATAGTTTCATGATACACATATCATTTGTGTTACATATCTTTTTGTACTCAAATAACATTACCTCATCGAGCATATTGTCTATCATCACCTGCCTATATGTAGGTTCCGTGGAGGATAAATATAAAGTCTAATTTTGTATATCTAGCCGAGTGAAATAAATTGTCAGTCAGGCTAAAGGTTAGATAAGGTAAAAAGAAAAGATAAACTGATTCTCCCTGCTTGAAATGTGTGTGTATCGTGAGTTGTCTTTAGAGACAATGCAATATTTCTGTTTGCCTCAGCTGCTCTGATAAACATGTCCTCAATGAAGAAATTGTTTGCCCGTGTATGTACCCGGTAGTGCATTTGACAAAATTATAAATTTAAAGAACTGTGAAAGTTGTCATAAGAACAGTTAATTAATTTCCATCAGTAGAAAAGAAATCAGAATACACGTACATTTGATAATAAATTTATCTTATATACAAGAGAGTTTTGCAAGCCCTAATCCTGATTGTCATTTTGTGCATCTTTATGTCATAATGGTATAACATAAAAAAGCAGGATACTTGAATAGATTAAGAAGCAACTCAACATGGTGTCGAGGGAGAATCCAGAAAGAAATTTACAGTCATGGTATGAGTGTCTCTCGATCAGCCATTATGTTCTTTGCATGTATACACCTAGAAAGTACCTCAGAGAGGATTAAGATGTGGTTCACTTCACGCGATGATGTCAGATAGTTGTGTTCGATTTAAGTGTAAACACTTGTGAATGATACTCAAGCCACAGTGATATGTAGAGAGGTTTGTTCATACAGAATATCTGCACTGCAATTTCTGCCCAGCAGCACATATAACGCATTACCTAAATTCCTACAGCAAGTCTAATTTAACATTTAAATATCAGATCAGTTAGCTTGTATAATCGGATTATTGTATTAAAGCAATTTTCTGAAGCACTTGATAACATATTGCACAACAGGAAATGAAATGGCAATTTATGCAATCCGAGTTAAATGAATGAATCTAAGATATTAATGAGAATAAATTTATCAGTGCACTGTTGTGGAATATCAGAGTGTCAAGCATTCCCATACCCTTTACATGCTCCACAAAATTACTGTATGATGAGTGTCCATAGTTTGTTTAAGAATTGGTTGTGATACAAACAGAAGTGTATTCTAAGGTGTCCCATAAGGAAATATCCCAGTGCAAAATTAGATTTGCAGGTGATTTAGAAATTTCATTTTGGACTAGAATTTGGTTACATGATTTTTAGTCCTTTGGGCCTTTGGCCCAAAGTACTAATGTGATGACGCGGCCTCTGTTGTTGCATACAGTGGGCCGTATGCTGTGGACGCAGGTATCTCAGAAACGCTTCAGTAACTTTTTCTGAAATTTGGTCTGGTGGTCACTTTGGCATGTATCTCAAACGGTCTTTTTTCTTTTTTGGATTGAATCATTTTAAAGTCACTTTTTTAGCTTTTTTGTGAAAACCACTATTTTCAATTTTTCCTCAAAACCACTGATTTGATTATTGTGATATTTAGCATGGGTGTTTGTATAGTTGAAATGCCGTCAGAAATGTTCAAAATTTGGTGATACATGCCTTGTATTATTTTTAAACAATATTTTTATCCATTTTTATTTTATATTTACTTGATTTTGACTCGCTTTCGTTAAAGCTACCGTCTGCGCATGCGCACAACTCTAGGACAAAATCTGAGTTGAAGAATCGAATCGGACGCCATCTTGTTTCTCGATCTGGGCACATTTTTTACTTTTTGAACGTTTCACTGTGTATTTCAATATGTTCTATAGTTATGAAGTTGACAGTGATGCACTTTTGCGGCTGTCGTGTATTTTTTGGTACGAAAGGCGCCTTTGATCGACTGAAGAATGATGGTACCGGCAGGCATATCAGTTCTACTGAGGAAGTAATCCACTGGCCCGCATAGGTCAGGGACTCACTTAAGGGAGAACCACTTGATTTCTGGGGGGGGTATGGAGGATTTTGAGAAAAAAAAAATTGTCACCAGGTGAAATAAAAGAAGAAAAATAAGCCTCATAACAGACAGAAATAAAAAAGGAATTGTCATAATGCAGTTGAAATGAGCAAAATTTTGGAAACTTCATTCTCATGTGTTCTTTGCTAGCATGCTGCCATAGGCAGCGCAAATGTTTTTACCACAAGCAATTCTCATGTGTTTTTTTCCCCCAGCACTTATGATATAAGCATTCACTACTTTACACCTCAGTGAACTCGATGTTTTCCTTCCCTTTTCTGACCCAAGAAATCATGTTTCAGGATTTCTGTTGCAATATCTCAATGGTACAGGCAATATCTAGATGGGACTATTTGACTTCTGTACACTGTGAAAATTTAAAAACACAAGACAGGAGTCAATAAACTAGTGTAAAAACCAATATATTATTCTCTCAACATAAATATGTTAGAAAGATTACAAGTTGTCAAAGAAAAATTGAGGAACAACAAATATAATGAAATACAATGTGTGAGCCTTGTTTCTCTGACCACAAAAGATAACATCTCCCCTGAGAACTTAAAAGGAATTGACTGTTATAAAGAAAAGCAGGTATAGTACTGATCACTGTTGATTTGCCAAAAAAGTGTTCTATAATTTAAAGTTGTATATATCACTAGACTTTCCATTTTGTTTTCATTCGTTGGAATGTAAAATGAATATATAAAACCATCCTGTGATATGTGAAACACTGGCTTAAATTTGAAAAATTGCACTGCTACTCCATTTGATAAAAAAAATTGATGCAGGTGTGACAGTTGAAATTAAAAAATGCTGTCTCTCTGACAAAAAAAGTTCCCATGCCCACTTCCTGCATACCCCCCCGAAATCAAATGGGTCTCCCCTTAATATGCGCATGCGCATATAACAAGTTAGCGTTGTTTTGCAAGGACCAGCTCCTGGCAAGGACTTTGCTGTCTTGTTTCTCGGTCTTGTGCGAATTTTGACGTTTTGAAGCTTTTAGCGTTTATTTGATGATATTTTGTAAATATGAAGTTCACAGTGATTGTATTTTTGTTGCTGTCATGTATTTTTTTGGCACGAAACGCTCCTTCGTTACCGGCGAATCCATTGCTTTAGCGAGGCAATCCCACCGGCGGCCCGTTAGTAATAGCTGGGTGAGAGCGAGGGAATTTGCTCTGTCCTTCTACCTCCATGTCATAACAAATTAGCGTCGTTTATGTTGATGTACTGTCCTTTCGACACAGCGATAACTTTAAGTTTTCTGTTGCTTATTGTGGTAATTTCCACAGTTGTGCATTGATTTTGACATCATTGTTGAAGACAGTGTGTGCTTTGGACTGTCGACAGTCCTCGTGCCTTCTTTTGACCGGATCCGGAGTCACTTGCGGTAGTAATCCAACGTAGGCGATCGAGCGCCAAAGGCGCAAGGTCGAGTGCCGAAGGCACAAGCTTGTATAAATACCGAAAGCTACGCGAGACCATGCAAGCAGTACAAGCGACTGGCGAGAGTCTATGTGTGCTTTTGTTGACCGATGTACGCGCACTTCAGAATCACGGCATAATCCGACATGGTAATTTGGCATGATCATCAGATCATACATGATCCGAGTTTGCACTTTAGCAAGGTCACGATAACTAATGTTGTTTGTTTCACTGTCGTTTAATACCTATATTTCCACTAAAAGACCATTAGAATTTCCTCCTGGCTACTTTGAAATCGTGCACTGGCATGCATGTAGTTGTCAACATCACTATGCTTGAATGTAGTAGACTCTTACTATGAATATATCGACTGTCACTGCATATTGCATATGTGTGCAAGTCACTCCATATCATATCAAAAAATGTAGTATTGCGATGTTTGAGCTGCCACAAGCCAGAATTTACAGTTTATGAGAAAGTTATCTTCCAGTCCTGTGGTAAAACTCAGTTCTACTGTGAACAAAATGCAAGCTATGTTGCATAACTATGGTGAATAACATAATATTTTGTACCTATCACCGTGTCAGAAAATCAGAAGAAACAACCACTCAGACAAACTCTGGTCAGGATGATACTGTCCAATTTTAATATTTGTCTCTCGGCACACACTAGATACTCATGACTGTAAAACAACATTTCCATATAATTGTATATTCAGTTTTTATATTTAGTTTGCTTTTCACCATATTCTATGTCCTTCCCTGCACTACATAATTCAAAATTAAATATTGTTTTTGGCCTATACATACTTGAGGGGTAAGCTTATTTAGTCTCATACATTAAAGATGCACTGTTGACCTTCAGAGTCCAAACTTTTTATCATTGTATTGTAGATAGGTGTACACTCCAAATACTAAGTACAAGTGTGGTGAGTGTAACAAGCAAATGTTTTTTAGTCAATGGCCCAAATTTATTTTCTATTTGATGGACAATAAATACATGTGTAATCAATGCCAACAATCCAGTTTAAGTAATTTGGTTTAGATTAGCCATTGTCCATTATATTACAATAGTTTGTGGCTAAATTTTCTCCCCTTCTGTATCATATAAGTTCACCGTTTCCTGTTTTAGATATTGTTGATCCTATTGAGTTCCATCTCTTATTCTTGATTCACTTTCATATTAACTTTCATTTATGTCCAAACAATTTGACTTTTTGCCAAATTTCACATTTATGGCAAATAATAAACAGTAAGGAGGCACAAAGGACGTCGGTGCCCCCGGGCCCCATGTTTAGTACTTTGTGCCCTGTGGGCACAAGGTACTAATGTGATGGCGCGGCCCAATATGGCCAACATAGTGGGCCGTATGCTGTGGACGCAGGTATCTCAGAAACGCTTCAGTAACTTTTTCTGAAATTTGGTCTGGTGGTCACTTGGGCATGTATCTCAAACGGTCTTTTTTCTTTTTTTGATTGAATCATTTTAAAGTCACTTTTTTAGCTTTTTTCTGAAAACCACTATTTTCAATTTTTCCTCAAAACCACTGATTTGATTATTGTGATGTTTGGCATGGGTGTTCGTATAGTTGAAATGCCGTCAGAAATGTTCAAAATTTGGTGATACATGCCTTGTGTTATTTTTAAACAATATTTTTATCCATTTTTTGCTCACGTGTGAACACGTGAGCATATGTCGCAGCGATGTCTGTCTGTCTGTCTGTCTGTCTGTCTGTCTGTCTGTCTGTTGGTCCATTTTCTCAAAAACGGCTTATCAGATCAGAATCAAATCTGGTACATATATTCAGTTAGCAAATGGCAAGAAGTGATTAGTTTTTGGTGGGTCTGGCTTGCATACTTTTTGCTCATTTGCATAATTAATGATTTTAGAAAAAATGGATATATATTAAAAAGAACTACACAAAATTTGATGAGATTTGCTACAAATGTTGATCACACCAAGATATATCAGCAGTGGGAACCATTAAGGGTGACATGAAAGATAAATGCTAATTTGCATATTTAATGAACTTTCCTAACTAGAGATATATGTCTGATTTGACTTGATCAAAATTAACCAAACTGGTATGTATATTAAAGATACTATGATTTAACATTATTGAAAGTCTTTTAAGCGTTTTAATTTCAGCCAATTCCTAATTTGCATATTTCATGAACTTTGTTAATTAGGAATTATATTTGAAATGACTGGACCAAAGTTAATGAAACTTGCTACATGTATTGAAGCCACTATGATACAACATTTTTGAAAGTCATTAAACATTTTTACTTCAGCCAATTCCGAATTTGCATATTTAATGAACTTTCCCATATAGGGATATAAATCTGAATTAACTTGATTGTAGTTGTTGAAACTTACTATATACATCAAAGATACTGTGATATAACATTATTGAAAGTCAAAAGACATTTTTACTTCAGCCAAAACCTAATTTTAATATTAAATGAATTTTCATAATTAGGTATATTTATCTTAATGGACTTGATCAAAATTGATGAAACTTACTATGTATATTAAAGGCTCTATAATTCAATATTATTGAAAGTCATCAAGCATTTTCTCTTCAGCCAATTCCTAATTTGCATATTTAATGAACTTTCCTAATTAGAGATATATGTCTGAATTGACTTGACCAAAGTTGACAAAATTTGCTACACATATTGCAGATACCATGATACAACATTACTGACAATCACTAAGCATTTTTACTAAAGCCACTTCCTAATTTACTATTTAATTAACTTTGCTTATTAGGGATATATATAATATGTACATTGATGATTATACCAGGTACTAGATCAAAACAATATCGAAAGTCATTTCACATTTTCATGTCAGCTTATTTAAATTTGCAATCTAATGAGCTTTCACTGCTCGGCATATATGGCTTGAAGGACTTGGCCAACGGTAATTACTCTTGCTAGATAAAGTGGTGATACAATAAGAGCAGTAAAATTACTTTAATATTTTTATTTCAGCTAATTACATATTTGTATACTTCATGACCTTTTAGAATTAATCGGCGGTGATTATTGTTCATTATGTTGATCATAATAATTTCAATGAAGTTGCAAACATGTGGCAAAGGTTCAACTTTACACATAACTTCAATATATAATGAAACACGTGAGCATTTACAGTTCATATCTGCTTATTTTATATTTACTTGATTTTCACTCGCTTTCGTTAAAGCTAACCGTCTGCGCATGCGCACAACTTTAGTACAAAATCTGAGTCTGATCAAATCGGACGCCATCTTGTTTCTCGGTCTGGGCACATTTTTTTACGTTGTGAACGTTTCACTGTGTATTTCAATATGTTCTATAGTTATGAAGTTGACAGTGATGCACTTTTGCGGCTGTAATGTATTTTTTGGTACGAAAGGCGCCTTTGATCGACTGAAGAATGATGGCCTCCGTAGGCGATAAACACCGATACCGGCAGGCATATCAGTTCTACTGAGGAAGTAATCCACTGGCCCGTACAGGGCAGGGACTCACTTAGGGAGAACCACTTGATTTCTGGGGGGGGGAGGTATGGAGGATTTTGAGAAAAAAAAATGTCACCAGGTGAAATAAAAGAAAAAAATTAGCCTGTAATGGCTTGAGAAAAAAAAATACTCATAACAGACAGAAATAAAAAAGGAACTGTCACAATGCAGTGGAAAAGAGCAAAATTTTAGAAACTTCATTCTCATGTATTGTTTGCTAGCATGCTGCCACAGGCAGCGCAAATGTTTTTACCACAAGCATTCTTATGTGTTTTTTTTTCAGCACTTATGATATAAGCATTCACTACTTTACACCTCAGTGCACTATATGTTTTCCTTCCCTTTTCTGACCCAAATAAATCATATTTCAGGATTTCTGTTGCATTATCTCAATGGTACAGGCAATATCTATATGTAGGGAGTTCAGAAACCAATATGGCGGCCGTACGAATTAAAGCACACTGTAAAAAATGTCAATTTTCAAAGTCTTTTTTTAGCAACTCTGGTCATTATTGTGCCTTCAATTTACGATATTCTTTGAAGAAAGCAAATTTACACTGAATTCGCGCTAAAAATAGGGCGTACATGCAGTTTTTAAGTCTCACTCCTGGCAGAAAAATCGCCCAATGGCTTGTGGCGCTATACATTGTATAGCACGGCACCGTCTGGTTGCGAGGTGCCTGATATAAAACGGAAAAGCGGAGGGGTAGCCAATCTGCTAAGAGCTTTTAAACCATGTATAGATGATAGCCAATAAGATAAGCTGTAAGATGATACCTGTTTAATATTGATCAGATGGCTGTAGCTGTGGGTAAATAGAGGTCAAAGTTTTTGCCGAACGATTTGAGATTCATAGCCGGTACGTACTTTTTTTAAACGAACAATTTTGAAAAAATTAGCATTTTAATTATCATTTGAGTCGATTCCTTTTTCATTTTAATTGACGAGCTACCCTTCCGAATTAAATTTTAAAAAATGACATCGCGAGTGCACCGGTATCACTCGAGAGGTCGGTCGAACATGGCGGCCGATGAATAATAGTTCAGTCAGTGTGCGTCGATGTCCTGGCGATCGTTCGCTTTAGCATTGAAAAATTCGTCATCAAAGTGCATATTTATAAGACTTGAACCGATTATACGTATTTTTGATCAGTGTGAAATTATTAAACGTTTAATTTTTGACTGTGCGATAAGAAATATTAGCGACGTGTACAGAGAAGGTCAGGTACCCGTTTTGTTTACAATTATATGGCATTCGGAAAATTTAGCGGCTCGATCGTATCGTCATGGTTGCTAGCGAAATCACAGAATAATGGCAGAAACCTTCAAACTCACTGTCAACGATCCCCAAACCCGGAAGTGATGTTACGTATACTGGGAGTACTACAGTTGTACAGTAATATGTAAAAAGTGTTCTTTCCCAAAGCTTTTAGTTTTTCAGAGGTTTTTCTTTTCTTTTACGTCAGAAATGTTTTCAGATAATTGGATTTAAAAAGATGTAAAGTCAAAGACAGTTGATTAATTTATTTGACATGCTATTTTTTCTTCATATAGACAATGGAAACTACATATAAAATAGTTGACAACATCGACCTTTTATTGTCAGGAGAGACTACTCTTGCAGAATTAGGTTTAGCAGATCCTTTGACAAACGATCTCCTTCTTAACATTCATGAGAAGTCTTCAAGCCACAGGTAGAAATATTCAGAAGTCATTGCCAGAGATCATCAGATTATTTGAGCCTACTATCAGCTTACCATCTAAAATTAGTAACTTGATAAAGAAAGTTAGAAAGAAGATTGATAGTGCTAGGAAGGAAGGACATGAAGCTGACGTGATGCAAAGTAGCATTCCAGTGACATACTCTCAGCCTCAGCTATGCTCTGTTTTCTTAGACAAAGATATCACAGCTGACACTTTGAAAACATGCAGTTTTGTCGAGGGTAAAGATTACACAATCACAAATTTGGAAGTTAAGCATATACTTGAGTTGAGGACTTTTCTAGTAACTCAGAACTTGCCCTGGAATTTTGCTATGAGCTGGCTAGAAGCTTTCATACCAGGAAATGAGTTAAATACAAATGTTCATGCAGTGAGACAGCAGTGGTCGAGACTTCATTACCAATGTATGAAACCAAAGAACATGGGGCCCGGGGGCACCGACGTCCTTTGTGCCTCCTTACTGTTTATTATTTGCCATAAATGTGAAATTTGGCAAAAGTCAAATTGTTTGGACATAAATGAAAGTTAATATGAAAGTGAATCAAGAATAAGAGATGGAACTCAATAGGATCAACAATATCTAAAACAGGAAACGGTGAACTTATATGATACAGAAGGGGAGAAAATTTAGCCACAAACTATTGTAATATAATGGACAATGGCTAATCTAAACCAAATTACTTAAACTGGATTGTTGGCATTGATTACACATGTATTTATTGTCCATCAAATAGAAAATAAATTTGGGCCATTGACTAAAAAACATTTGCTTGTTACACTCACCACACTTGTACTTAGTATTTGGAGTGTACACCTATCTACAATACAATGATAAAAGTTTGGACTCTGAAGGTCAACAGTGCATCTTTAATGTATGAGACTAAATAAGCTTACCCCTCAAGTATGTATAGGCCAAAAACAATATTTAATTTTGAATTATGTAGTGCAGGGAAGGACATAGAATATGGTGAAAAGCAAACTAAATATAAAAACTGAATATACAATTATATGGAAATGTTGTTTTACAGTCATGAGTATCTAGTGTGTGCCGAGAGACAAATATTAAAATTGGACAGTATCATCCTGACCAGAGTTTGTCTGAGTGGTTGTTTCCTTCTGATTTTCTGACACGGTGATAGGTACAAAATATTATGTTATTCACCATAGTTATGCAACATAGCTTGCATTTTGTTCACAGTAGAACTGAGTTTTACATGCAAGATAACTTTCTCATAAACTGTAAATTCTGGCTTGTGGCAGCTCAAACATCGCAATACTACATTTTTTGATATGATATGGAGTGACTTGCACACATATGCAATATGCAGTGACAGTCGATATATTCATAGTAAGAGTCTACTACATTCAAGCATAGTGATGTTGACAACTACATGCATGCCAGTGCACGATTTCAAAGTAGCCAGGAGGAAATTCTAATGGTCTTTTAGTGGAAATATAGGTATTAAACGACAGTGAAACAAACAACATTAGTTATCGTGACCTTGCTAAAGTGCAATCTCGGATCATGTATGATCTGATTATCATGCCAAATTACCATGTCGGATTATGCCGTGATTCTGAAGTGCGCGTAAATCGTCAACAAAAGCACACATAGACTCTCGCCAGTCGCTTGTACTGCTTGGTCTCGCGTAGCTTTCGGTATTTATACAAGCTTGTGCCTTCGGCACTCGACCTTGCGCCTTTGGCGCGCTCGATCGCCTACTTGGATTACTACCGCAAGTGACTCAGGATCCGGTCAAAAGAAGGCACGAGGACTGTTGACAGTCTAAAGCACACACTGTCTTCAACAATGATGTCAAAATCAATGCACAACTGTCGAAATTACCCAAAATAAGCAACAGAAAACTTAAAGTTATCGCTGTGTCGAAAGGACAGTACATCAACATAAAACGACGCTAGTTTGTTATGACATGGAGGTAGAAGGACAGAGCAAATTCCCTCGCTCTCACCCAGCTATTACTAACGGGCCGCCGGTGGGATTGCCTCGCTAAAGCAATGGATTCGCCGGTAACGAAGGAGCGTTTCGTGCCAAAAAAATACATGACAGCAACAAAAATACAATCACTGTGAACTTCATATTTACAAAATATCATCAAATAAACGCTAAAAGCTTCAAAACGTCAAAATTCGCACAAGACCGAGAAACAAGACAGCGTCGGTTTGATTTTTCAAAGTCCTTGCCAGGAGCTGGTCCTTGCAAAACAACGCTAACTTGTTATATGCGCATGCGCATATTAAGGGGAGACCCATTTGATTTCGGGGGGGTATGCAGGAAGTGGGCATGGGAACTTTTTTTGTCAGAGAGACAGCATTTTTTAATTTCAACTGTCACACCTGCATCAATTTTTTTTATCAAATGGAGTAGCAGTGCAATTTTTCAAATTTAAGCCAGTGTTTCACATATCACAGGATGGTTTTATATATTCATTTTACATTCCAACGAATGAAAACAAAATGGAAAGTCTAGTATATATACAACTTTAAATTATAGAACACTTTTTTGGCAAATCAACAGTGATCAGTACTATACCTGCTTTTCTTTATAACAGTCAATTCCTTTTAAGTTCTCAGGGGAGATGTTATCTTTTGTGGTCAGAGAAACAAGGCTCACACATTGTATTTCATTATATTTGTTGTTCCTCAATTTTTCTTTGACAACTTGTAATCTTTCTAACATATTTATGTTGAGAGAATAATATATTGGTTTTTTCACACTAGTTTATTGACTCCTGTCTTGTGTTTTAAATTTTCACAATGTACAGAAGTCAAATAGTCCCATCTAGATATTGCCTGTACCATTGAGATATTGCAACAGAAATCCTGAAACATGATTTCTTGGGTCAGAAAAGGGAAGGAAAACATCGAGTTCACTGAGGTGTAAAGTAGTGAATGCTTATATCATAAGTGCTGGGAAAAAAAAACACATGAGAATTGCTTGTGGTAAAAACATTTGCGCTGCCTATGGCAGCATGCTAGCAAAGAACACATGAGAATGAAGTTTCCAAAATTTTGCTCATTTCAACTGCATTATGACAATTCCTTTTTTATTTCTGTCTGTTATGAGAATTTTTTTTCTCAAGCCATTACAGGCTTATTTTTTTCTTTTATTTCACCTGGTGACAATTTTTTTTCTCAAAATCCTCCATACCCCCCCCCCCCCAGAAATCAAGTGGTTCTCCCTTAAGTGAGTCCCTGACCTATGCAGGCCAGTGGATTACTTCCTCAGTAGATGCCTGCCGGTACCATCATTCTTCAGTCGATCAAAGGCGCCTTTCGTACCAAAAATACACGACAGCCGCAAAAGTGCATCACTGTCAACTTCATAACTATAGAACATATTGAAATACACAGTGAAACGTTCAAAAAGTAAAAAAATGTGCCCAGACCGAGAAACAAGATGGCGTCCGATTCGATTCTTCAACTCAGATTTTGTCCTAGAGTTGTGCGCATGCGCAGACGGTAGCTTTAACGAAAGCGAGTCAAAATCAAGTAAATATAAAATAAAATGGATAAAAATATTGTTTAAAAATAATACAAGGCATGTATCACCAAATTTTGAACATTTCTGACGGCATTTCAACTATACGAACACCCATGCCAAATATCACAATAATCAAATCAGTGGTTTTGAGGAAAAATTGAAAATAGTGGTTTTCACAAAAAAGCTAAAAAAGTGACTTTAAAATGATTCAATCAAAAAAGAAAAAAGACCGTTTGAGATACATGCCAAAGTGACCACCAGACCAAATTTCAGAAAAAGTTACTGAAGCGTTTCTGAGATACCTGCGTCCACAGCATACGGCCCACTGTATGCAACAACAGAGGCCGCGTCATCACATTAGTACTTTGGGCCAAGGCCCAAAGGACTAAAAATGAAGATGATTGTAGAGAGCTTCCTTGGTCGTCGTACAAACTGCTATGAGAAAAGTCAGTAATGAAGGAATACATGTAGCTAGTGAGAGGTCATCCAGCAGAAATACCGATGAAGTGGAATGTGATAACAGAGATATGGAGAAGTTACTAGGGAACATAACAAGCAGTTTAGCAGATAGTTACAGGGAAATAAGTCAGTTAACTCAGGCAATGGAGAAATGTCAAAGGATAAATTAGCTGCAGAAGAGAAGGCTAAAGAAATTGATACTTTAAACATTAAGTATAGACAGAAGATCTTTAATATTACAATGTTGAAAGAAAAGCTTGCATCTTTAACACCCAGAAACTTTAATAAAGATTGAGGCGATGAGATGACAAAATATCAGAGCTGAATAGACAAGTGGAAGAGAAAAATGAAGTGATAAGTGAATTGAAAAAGAAAACACATGAACTGAACAAGACATTAGAACATATATTGAAAGAAAGAAAACCTCCAAAAAAAAAGCTTCTGGAAAAGAAAGGTCATGGAAATGAAGGAGAATGACACTAGAGTGCAACAGGTGGAAAGAGAAAATAAATGAACTTGAAAATGAAAATCAGAACTGAAGGAACAAATTGACGAGAGAATTGAAATGAACCAACAATCAAAACATTTGACAATGGCAAATACACTGACAGTATTCGTCAAATATATTATGATCTGCTGTCTCACAACGTGTCGATAGAAAGCTGCTCAGCTATTGTTAGATCAGTCATTAAAAATCTTGTAAATGTTGACATTGATAGACTACCAAGTAAATCTCTGATATCCATGATGCAAGTTGAGGCACTGGTAGTAGCACAAGCACAGGCAGCATCTCAAATTCTTGAACATCACCAAACAATACCTTGCACACAGATGGGACACGCAAGAAATTTGTTGACTATGCCGGACTTCAAGTGACCCTCCCCAATAAAAAATCTTTTCACTTGGATTCCAGGAATTGCTGAGTGGGAGTGCTGATGACTACATATCAGCAACCATTGAAACTTTTAAAGAGCTCAGCGAAGCTATCAGTGAGGATGATACTGATAGGCTATCTGTGTATGCTGAACTTCTTTTGCACAGTAAGAACATAATGAGTGATCGCCACATAGTAAACAGAAAATATAAAAGCAAATTAGAAGAATTAAGGGGGACTTTACTATCAATTGTTGATAAGAACTGGGACAAATTAAATGAATCAGAGAAACAAAAGATGCAAGGAGTAAATCACCTGTTATGCGGTATGCATGTGCTCACTAATATGGCAACAGCAGTTTGTACATCCACTAAAGTGTTTGAATCTGACAACAATCTCTCCTGAAAACAGACAACACATCACTTGGAAATGAATCACACTGTTTTGCACTTCTGTACCAAGGCTGGCAAGGTTCACTGATGCGGGTGTCAAAGTCTGGGGTATATACAGATTTTTCCCCTTACTTGGATGAAGTCAGTGAGAAAAAATTTCTTACCACATTTCAGCACCACAGATTTAATATTGCATTTCATCAGGGAGCAGCAGTGTATTATCACAGAAATCACATCGCAGACTTTCTGAAATCAGGACGTTGTCAGTCATCCAACCATTGATCAGTACAGTTGCTGCTGTGTAGATGAGGAACTTGTTATGGCAGAGTGTCGAGCTCTGGGCATACTCGATAAATTAGTCACTGGCCCACTTATGCGTTTGCTGGAGAGAACAGATATCAGCTACTATAACATGAACATCCACTGGTTGTGGTTGAAAACATGTCTAGCTGATAATGCCATTGATGCATCACCACTTGTTAATCAGACAGTTTATTTAACTGACACAACAATCACAAAAGATGAACTGTACTTTGAGCTTTTCCCAACTGAGCACAATATTCCTTCTGATGCACTGACTGCAAATGTCTTGCAAAATTTTTGCAAGTCCATGTTACCAGTTGTAGAACGTCAACTGGGAAATCAATTGCCAGGTGGGTCAGAAAACCAACCTGACTCTTCAGTAGTAAGCCAGGTTGCAGGTGCACCTCTCACAAATGTCAGATCTGAGAGTGACTTCTCAGATCTGGACCGACAAATCCATAGGGCACCACAAAGAGTAGACTTGCCAAATCAGGTATAATATGCTTTAGCAGAAATAAAACCACATCTTACCTTAGGCAACTACCACATCAAATCAGGAATAAATACTTAAAATTGCAAGAAAATCAGCTCCGCAACGTAAAAAAAGAGAACAAGCACATACAAAGTATCTGAAAATGAAACGCCTGGAAATACAGAAAATGAGAATGGAAAAGAAACTGAGACAGTTACAGAGAAAACAGCAGAAGAGACAACAAATTGACCATAGGATAAGAAATAAGTGGGGAGTCTGGACAAATGAATTAGAAGTAGATGAAAAGTTGAAACAACTGAGTCAAGCACAACAAATTAAAGCACTAAAAGACCAAATTATCTTTCGTATTGATGTTCTGAAAGTCAAGGTGAATGATAAGAAATTAAGAAATGGCAGGAACAGGAACAAAATTAACAACACTGCAACTAGCTCAGAATTTAAAGACACTTATCCATGCAAGTGGTGACCTTTCCGGTCTTGTAATGAAATCAATGCTAATTTGACAACTCAGACAAATGTGTCAACAAAAACTACACAAAAAAGGAGGAACAGGAAAGAGAGAAAGACAAAGTTTACAGAGCAGCAGTTTGGGATAAAAGAAACTGTGGAGATTGGCATGTATGTAGCTGTTGCATATGAAAGTGGTTGGTTTGCTTGAGAGATTTGTGAAGTAATGAGTATTCCTGCTTCATGTGTCAGAGTCAAGTTTCTGTCAAGAAGTAGTGCTGCTGTAAACTCATTTAAATGGCCAAACAAAGATGATGTGGCAATTATTGACTTGAAGTTTATTTTAAAAACAAATCTATGTGGCTCAAGGGATTCTCTACTGCGTGCTTGGTCAGTAGCAAACATTGCTGATGTGGAAAACTTGTATACAGCATTCCTTGAAGAGTACTTTTGACTCTAATGACTCTACTTAAAAAAAATGAAAAGCTATGGTTAGTTTACAATTTGTATTGAACCATAAAAAAAACCCCATACTTGCAGCTTGACTATAGTTTCAGGTAAGATATTGTAGGAGTTTTCATTGTCATGTTATCTTGTAGTTATCACTACTTTGTAGTACAATCGTAAACTTTCTAAATACAGTACTAGTGTTGACTGTAGGAATTTTGTAAATACAGTACTAGTGTTATAGGAATTTGCCGTTAATTCGTGATCACAAAATTTTATCTTCCTTGCCGCCATTAATAAGTGATCAGCTTAGGTCTTGTCCTTGATAAAATTGTATACAATGTACCTTCATCTCTGCCTTTAAATAGATAATTTTACTCCTGAAGCCTACACATTTTTCAATGACAAAACTGGAATACTAGCAATCTGAACACGCTTGAGCCATTGACATGCAAAAGGGAGTACCATGGGCACACATGCACACCTGCACATGCATCCAGCTATGTACGGTCAATGAAATATTTTTTCTTAACAATTTCACAACAGGAACACATCATTAATTAGAGTAAATGACTTGTCTCTTAGATATATACATACATGTAAATGTAAGGGTTTAAGTGCGACATATTCAAAGGATACCGTGTAAACTTTATGTATTACTGTGATCTGAATGTAGCCGGGCTGAAATTCAACCCACCACGAGCCTAAATTGTGAAAAATTGACTTTTTTCCTGATTTTTATGCACTGTAAGAAAAATATGAATGAAAAAAGCAGTATCTAACTATTTCTGTTGTTTAAACATAAAAAATACAATTAAAAAAACCCAAATTTCTCCAAGATCCTACGTATAGTTTTTGAACTATGGCTCTCTGAATGTAGTCGAAATTCACCGCATGAGCCGAAATTGTGAAAAATTGACATTTTTCTGTTTTTTTGAGCTCTCTAATAAAAATATGAATGAAAAAAATAAGAATTTGATTATTTCTGCTGTTTAAACATAAAAAAATACAATAAAAACACCAAATTTCACCAAGATGCTATGAATAGTTTTTCAATTATGGTTCTCTGAATGTCGCCAAAATTCAAAGTTTCTTCATTTGTTGCGCGAATTGGACAAAATTGACATTTTTCTGTATTTTAAGTGCTTCTATAGAAAAGAGTAGCCACTCATTTCATTAACTAGTCATCACTTTTGAGTTAACATATAAAGCAAAGAAAAATGACCAAGTTTTACCAAGCTACATTGCGTACTTTTCAAATTACAGTTCTCCAAATATGGAAGATATTCAAACTTCAGTGGTGCCGCGCGGAAAAATCTAAGTCATAGAAAATATTTTCCAACTTTCTCTATCTATTTCACATGCAAAAAAGCTTCATTTTTGACTGAACTCTCCTAATTTACTTATAAGTAAGTAGTTTATGAGTTTGTTAAATTTTATACCTAGTTATTTTGGTTTGAGGGGTAATTTTCACACCTAAAAGAGTCACTTTTGTGTTATTAGCACAATTTTATCATCCTTTTTCCCGGAAATGTTGGTTTTTTCAGACCTTGCGACTACTGTAACTCAAAACTACTTGACGGATTTTCAATTTTTTTGTTTTGCTTCATTCACCTTGCTTAGCAAGATTATGGGATCAAAAACTGGTTATTAATGACTTCAAATTTCCACTAAACTCCCTACTATATGGGACTATTTGACTTCTGAAAATTGTGAAAATTTAAAACACAAGACAGGAGTCAATAAACTAGTGTTAAAACCAATACATTATTATCTTAATATGAATATGTTAGAAAGATTACAAGTTGACAATGAAAATTGAGGAACAACAAATATAATGAAATACAATATGTGAGCCTTATTTCTCTGACCACAAAAGATAACATCTCCCCTGAGAACTTAAACGGAATTGACTGTTTTAAAGAAAAGCAGGTATAGTCACTATAGGGAAAAAGTGCGTGACTAGAGCGAGAAACTGACGCCTTCTCGCAATCGGTGAGAATCTGTTCTTATTCTCACCGCTGTCGGTGAGAAAATTTTAATCTCTACTGGAGATTGGTGAGAAATGCACTCCTTGGCGAGAATCAAGTATAAGAACAAATTCTCACCGGTGAGAATGGAAATTCACATTAAGTACAGCGAGAATTGAAATTCACTGGCGAGAATCATCAAGACTTGCCGTTCATTGGCGAGAATCATAAAGACTCCGAACGGCGAGTCTTGATGATTCTCGCCAGTGAATTTCAATTCTCGCTGTACTTAGTGAGAATTTCCATTCTCACCGGTGAGAATTTGTTCTCACACTTGATTCTCGCCAAGGAGTGCATTTCTCACCAATCTCCAGTGGAGATTAAAATTTTCTCACCGACAGCGGTGAGAATAAGAACAGATTCTCACCGATTGCAAGAAAGCGTCAGTTTTCTCGCTCTAGTCACATGCTTTTTCCCTATAGTGAGTACTGATCATTGTTGATTTGCCCAAAAAGTGTTCTATAATTTAAAGTTGTACATATACTAGACTTTCCATTTTGTTTTCACATGTTGGAATGCAAAATGATATATAAAACCATCATGTGATATGTGAAACACTGGCTTAAATTTGAAAAATTGCACTGCTACTCACTGCATGAAAACCCGATAATTCAGATAAATTCACATTAATAGGTTGCCTGTATTATAGTATAATACACGTGAATTCACATGAATCCACATGAATACAGGCTTGCTGAATACAAAAAATGGATTCTTGACTGTATTCATCTGTATATGCACTCTTCAGCTAAAATACATGCAATAATCCATGTTAATACAGTAAGTAGTATAGGGTTTTTATGCAGTGACTCCATTTGATAAAAAAAAAATTGATGCAGGTCTGACAGTTGAAATAAAAAAAATGCTGTCTCTCTGACCAAAAAAGTTCCCATACCCACTTCCTGCATACCCCCCCCTCCGAATTAAATGGGTCTCCCCTTAATATGCGCATGCGCATATAACAAGTTAGCCTTGTTTTGCAAGGACTTTGAAAAATCAAACCGACGCGATCTTGTGCCTTGGTGTTGTGCTAATTTTGACGTTTTAAAGTTTTTAGGTTTATTTGATGATGTTTTGTAAATATGAAGTTCACAGTGATGGTACTTTTGTTGCTGTCATGTATTTTTTGGCACGAAACGCTCCTTCGATAGACTGAAGAATGATGGCCTCCGTACTCGGTACTCCCCAGTACCGGTGAATCCATTGCCTTAGCGAGGCAATCCCACCGGCGGCCCCTACTAATAGCTGGGTGAGAGCGAGGGAACGCTCTATCCTTCTACCTCCATGTCATAACAAACTAGCGTCGTTTTATGTTGATGTACTGTCCTTTGACACAGCAATAACTTTTAGTTTTCTGTTGCCTATTTTGGGTAATTTCGACAGTTGTGCATTGATTTTGACATCATTGTTGACTTCGATCGCTAAAGACAGTGTGTGCTTATGTTGACCGATTTACGTGCACTTCAGAATCACGGCATAATCCGACATGGTAATTTGACATGATCATCAGATCATACATGATCCGAGATTGCACTTAAGCAAGGTGAACGATAACTAATGTTGTTTGTTTCACCGTCGTTTAATACCTATATTTCCACTAAAAGACCACTAGAATTTCCTCCTGGCTACTTTGAAATCGTGCATTGGCATGCATGTAGTTGTCAACATCACTATGCTTGAATGTAGTAGACTCTTACTATGAATATATCGACTGTCACTGCATATTGCATATGTGTGCAAGTCACTCCATATCATATCAAAAAATGTAGTATTGCGATGTTTGAGCTGCCACAAGCCAGAATTTAGTTTATGAGAAAGTTATCTTACATGAAAAACTCAGTTCTACTTGAACAAAATGCAAGCTATGTTGTATAACTATCATGAATAACATAATATTTTGTACCTATCACCATGTCAGAATGTCAGAAGGAAACAACCAGTCAGACAAACTGTGGTCAGGATGATACTGTCCTATTTTAATATTTTTCTCTTGGCACACACCAGATACTCATGACTGTGAAACAACATTTCCATATAATTGTATATTCAGTTTTTATATTTAGTTTGCTTTTCACCATATTGTATGTCCTTCCCTGCACCACATAATTCAAAATTAAATATTGTTTTTGGCCTATACATACTTGAGGGGTAAGCTTATTTAGTCTCATACATTAAAGATGCACTGTTGACCTACAGAGTCTAAACTTTTTATCATTGTATTGTAGATAGGTGTACACTCCAAATACTAAGTACAAGTGTGGTGTAACAAGCAATGTTTTTTAGTCAATGGCCCAAATTTATTTTCTATTTGATGGACAATAAATACATGTGTAATCAATGCCAACAATCCAGTTTAAGTAATTTGGTTTAGATTAGCCATTGTCCATTATATTACAATAGTTTGTGGCTAAATTTTCTCCCCCTTCTGTATCATATAAGTTCACCGTTTCCTGTTTTAGAGATTGTTGATCCTATGGAGTCCCATCTCTTATTCTTAATTCACTTTCACACATATCAAGGTTGTTGATACTTAGAATCCACACTTGAACTTATGCTGGGCAGTAACCAACCAGTTCAAATAACTTTCATTTATGTCCAAACAATTTGACTTTTTGCCAAATTTCACATTTATGGCAAATAATAAACAGTAAGGAGGTACACAGGACGTCGGTGCCCCCGGGCCCCATGTTAATGTTTTAATATTACAGATAGGCAATCTTGAACATCTTAGGAGAGATGTTATCCGCTTATTCACTCAAATTGAAAGACAGCAATTGTTGCATGTTATTATGTCTTTGTACCGCATTGCATAAGAATACTTGACACATGAAAACCGATACCGACAACCTGCTAAACCCATAATATTGATAATGTTTGAGAAGCTTTACGCAGGAAATATGGAATAAAAAAATAAAATACATCTGTTGATCTACCTGTCTGTGCAAATAGATTTATGATTTGTACCAAAGAAAGTACATTATCATGTTAAATCAACTATACGTGATAAACCAACAAAAGGGGAGATTTTGAAGCTCCATTAGTTTAAGTGTTTGATGAAATTTCCATTAATTTTGTCATTCGTAAAAATGATTTCTTATCCCACAATCATGTGTAAATCCCCAGTGTTCAATTTATCTTAAGACTGGAATTCATCCATACGTCAGTACTGCATATTGCATACAAGGTATGGTACGTACTGGTTAGGCCGATATTTTGTATTTAAACATGCATTTTTGACGGAAAGAGAGGATAATATCTTACTTACACCAATTAAAAAATGTTATCTTCATGTTGTTGCAGGAATCACAACGTAAGTTTCCTCCAAAACCAGTCGAGAAGCCTAAAGATGATAAACCCTTGGAAACAGAGAAATCCAAACTTCTTAATCCAACATCAACCACCCCAACACCAACACCACGAGCAGCGGCATCACCGTCAAAAAAACCCATACCCAAGCCACGAGCGATGCCACCACCAGTCAAGTTGCCAAAACCAAAGCCAAGGACAGACATAAAAAAGGTGAAAATACTAAAATAAAAATTTATCCATACAGCTTCCCTCTTTCAATGGTAGATTGATTTAACTCTTTGAGCGCTGCAATTTATCCCATCAAAGCTATAGTTTGCAATATTTTACCAATTTTGTGAATTTTACTGCAATTTTTTTGAAAATTTTGGACCAAATAAACATCAGATTTTATTCGCTTTAGATTTTTATCAAAATTTTAGCAAAAATTAGAAAAATTAACTAGTGTTTATTTTGATGTAGGGGACAAAAATTGACTTTGGCGCTCAAAGGATTAATACAAACCAGAAGTGCCATAGAGTTGTCTCGATCTTATACAATAAAACAATGAAATGGTTTGTCAGAGGTAAGAATAAGACCCATGTTTAATATCAACAGAATAGACTGGAAATGATTGAAGTGACTTTGGAAATCAAGTGAAGAATAATTGACAATGCCAGCGTCAATACAAACTCTCACCCTTAAACTACAAAGCTGTGCATGTTGTTTCTGCTCTTTTCTCAATTCAACTCAACATCATCCAATTTATGTATCATCATACAAAAGGTTCAGCCGTTATCGTTTTCTCAAATTTCACATCCTCTATTGCTGTGGTTCATTTCAGAAACCAACCATTCCCCCACCCAAACCACAAAAGCCTATAAAACCCACAAAGCCCCAAAACAAGGAACAAGCAGATAAACTATCACAAGAATAAACAGTTTCCCCTTCACCAAAAAAGAGCCAGAGAAGATCCTGCTTCCTCCAATGGAACCAGAGAAAGTTATACTGCCCTCAACGGACAAGAAAGGAGATGAAAAGAAAGAGGAAGACAATATGGATGTGACTAAAGATGATGAAGAGATGGACGTGAAGAAAGAGAAAGAAAAGACAGAGGAGAAAGACGTGAAGACAGAGGAAAGTATAGACATGAATATTGAAAGTATGAAAGAGAAATTACCGTTAACAGCAAAAGTTGAAAATCAAGAAGCTGAAGAAAAGGTTGCTCCTCCAAAGAAAGTGACATCTTTGACTTTGTGAAGCAAGAGATGGAGGAGAAGCTGCAAAAAGAAGCAGCAAAAGAGAAAATGATAGATGTCCAAGAGCAGAGTGCTGAAGAGGAGTTCTCTAAGGATGATGTGAAGGAGATAGACGGTAAGATGGAGAAAGATGAAAACATGGAGGAGGAAGAAGACGTCAAAGTCAAGAACAAAAAGGAAAAGGGTGTGAAAGGAGGGATAAAGGTGATCACTAGAGATGAGAAAAAAATAGGAATAAAGGAAGATGAAGATGAGGATGATGATTGGGTGAAAATATCCACAGGGGATGAACAGGATATCCTGGAGGATAGTGTTACCAGGGCTGGAAAAGAGGAGAATATTGGCACTGTTGTCAGTGTGGACGCAGATAATGTTGATAGGTTACCTAGCAAAGAAGAGAAAACTGAACCCAAAAGATAGAGGAAATTGTCATTCCAAATGAAACAAATGTAGCAAAGGAGGCAGAACAGGAAAACAAGGAAATTAAACTTGCCAATTTTGAACAAACTCTTCAACTTGACAAGCTTAATGACGTAAAGAAGAAACCTGCGGACTCAGAACTTATAGAGCCGACTGAGAAATTTACAACAGAAGAAAAGACGAAAGAAGTCAGAACAGTGGATGAGTCACCAAAATACCCGGGAGCCTGTCTAAAGTGTCAGCAACTTCCCCAAGCCCAGAAAGAAAGAAGGATATTATTATTATTGAGAAGAAACCATTGAGCACTGAAGCATGGGAACGGGAAGCTAAGGTAGGAGTCACACAGACTTTTCCGGATCTCCCCCCTCCCTATGCATGGATTAGTCCACTAAATTCCAAACAAATGAGTGAACAAAGCATATTCCTGATTAATAAAGAGAAAGTAACTTGTTTCACTAAATGTAAAATTCAGCGGAAAACACAGGTTTGCAAGGTGTGATTTAAATAGGTATATACACATAGAACAAGATGTGTACCATGTCAAGAAATATGTCCCTTCAAGTGAATCTACAGCAATGAAGATTTGGAAGGAGTGAAATGAAAAATGACCTGGCCACCCAGAGGCTTCTCCCTGTTTAAACAATTCTTTGAGCCATGTTCATTATTCTTTGCATGCATTTTAATATACACTGGGTGTCCATCTACAAATTACATTATACAAAATTAACATTTTACAAAACAACGTACAAGAGTCCATGCTTAAGTCTTGGTGATCAATACAAGACTAGTTGTAATTCCCTTTCTGTGAAAGTTGGGTACTTTTCAGCAACAAGCAAAAAATCCATCAAATAGTACAGCAAATTTGACATGATTTAAAACCTACATGTACATAGTGTATTGGATCACAGTTGATTGACGCCAAGTTTGGTTCCCATGAAACAGAAAGTGAAAGAAGGTTCTGCCTTGAAACCTCTTGAAAAGATAGACAGTTCATCGACAGCACCAGCGAGCAGCGAGACCAATGAAGGACCTGCATGGTTGCCAGAAGAAAAGGCCAGGCAAAGGGCAGCTAAAGCTTCTTTAGACTTGAAAGATGAGAGCAAGGCCAGCAACGGAGAAGTGAGTCCCAGAAATGATAAAGAGAATGATGAGAAGACACCTGCATGGGCCATGGAAACCAAGACTAAGAAAAAACTGCCACCAATACCGTATGTGTTGGCCGGAAGAGCTGTTGCTTGAGGGCGCTGTTTGCACTCCTTATAAAAAATGTTGAGAGCAAAGAGCACCCTCAAGCAACATATATTCAGGTCTACAGCAAGTTGACAAGCTTACCATACACCGTGTGCCCAAACTTGATGGTCAGTGGACTGACCCATAAATTTCATTGTTTTAACACCATTCATTTCATATGCAATTAATATTTGCCCATACATAAAAGGGAAACAGTCATCAGAACTGCACCTGTGCAAATTTCTTGTTCACAAGTATATCGTGCATAATATCTAGATGATCTAATCATCATAGCTGCAACATTCAAATTATACGATGTAGATTATGACTGACATGTTTTAACTTTCACCAATCACTCGTACCTTGGATAAAGTGTTTACATTGGTCGTATACAACCTTTGAGTGCAGTTCTGATGACTGTATCCCTTGAAAGGGCTAGTAGCTTGAGCTTTTGATGATTTTTTTCTCCATATTTGTTTTGTACTCAATCACAAGTTCTTGTTCTACCTCACAAAGCCTGGTAAACCCAAAACTACGCAGCTTGTCAACACAGCATCTATAAATGTAAAATGCACCGTTATTGTTTTATGTGAATTCTAGAATGGACCAGAATTCAATTGTCAACAATATCATATTATAATAATAATAAACTTTATTTCGAGAACCAGCTCATATGACACACTAAAAAAACTAAAAAAAGACTAAAACAAACCAACAGAGCGACAATTTAAAAGCAATCTCTGTACAATATTTTCCAAAAAGCACTATTAAGACGCACATACATAGACAACGCAGCAGCAATTAATGAATTTTCACTTTTTACCAATCTTAAATAAAACCTGGAACGCAAGGTGCGTTGCTTGCTTTCAAAGGTCATGATATCATTGTTTACAAAAGTACCCGTTATACTCAATTTTCGGTCAACCCGTAACAGGATTCTGAAAACGTTGTTGTATGCAACTCGGACATCATTTATGCATTTTTTCGTGAAGAGACGCCATAAATGCGAACAATACATAGTACAATATGCTTGAAACAAAGTTATTTTGACTGAATAGGAACAGTTCGAAAAATTGACGAACAAGAGAATTGGCATTAATATAAAACAACCTTAACAGACGCTTCATGTCGTCAATATCATTACCCATACAATTCAAAATTACTCCAAGGTATGAATGCTTATCAACAAAAGACAAAATGGTATCATTAAGGTAAACACTGGGGATACGGACAATTTTAAGTTGATCTGGAATAACGGCAAGGCATTTCATTTTTTCGGATTAAAGATAATATCGTGAATAACAGCATAACTAGAACACGTTTTCAAAGGCTATTGAGACCTTTAACAGTTGGACAAATCAAAACAATATCGTCAGCATATAACAGATGGTTAATGCACATACCACCAACGTGGCAACCAACTTTTGTATTGATGAGCAAATTACTCAGCTTATCAATGTATACAGAGATAGAATACCACCCTGTCTAACACCATTGCGAACAGAGAAACATTCTGATAAAACAGACCCCCATTTAACACGAAACTCTTGATGTCTGTACCAATAAGTTAAGATTCTAACTATGAAAACAGGTACGCCTCTATCAATCAATTTTCGAAATAATGTCCAGTGATTCACTCTATCGAACGCCTTAGTGGCGTCTAAAAAGCAAAGAAACACAGGGCTATTGTGCCGATTGTAAAAATCAACAATTTCTTTCAAGAGGAAAACACACATGTCAGTTGAGTGACTTTCTTTGAACCCAAATTGGTGATCAGTGGTATCAAGCAACCTGTCACATTTTTTAAGAATCAAAATTTCATACACCTTGGAAATAACTGTAGCAATGGCGATTGGACGATAATTACTGGGGTCAGTCACATCACCATTTTTGTTTTTAACAAGAGGGATCAAAGTGGTATCAAGCATACGGGAAGGTAAATACCCATGAACATGTGAAGCAGTGAACAAGATAGAAAGGAGAACATGAAGACGGTGATGTGCATATTTCAGATGCTCCGCCACTAAACCATCGGGTCCAGAAGCTTTGCCACTTGCTAGCCTAGAAACACACTCACTGATGGCAGTTGGAGAAGTAATCATTTCATCATCAAAAGTAGTTATAGAAAAACTATCTTTTACATAGGATTCATTACTACAGTTTGAAACAGACGATAGTAACTCTGCAAAATGATTACGCCACATTTTCGCTATATCATTATGCCCGTTGCAACCTCCAATAGAAGAAGACAAAGGTGCAGACTTATTTTTGCTACTAGCATTTTTCCAAAATTGCTTAACATTTTTGTTTGAAAGATTGTCAGCCAGAGCATCCGCTCTCATCCGAGACTCGTTATCTCTGCACATCTTAAACATAAATTTGAACTTAGCACGAGTCATTCTCATAAGATCGAAAATTGGACTGTACCGAGGGCTGCCACTTTCTCTTCACAAAAGGAAGGCATCGCGGGCAATAGAATGATACTCTTTAACATGCTGATTCAAACCAGGAATAGATTTCTCTCTGCATTTAGAATAAGACTTAGTGGAGATGGCATGTGAAGAAGCCAAAGATAAAGCATGCTCAATATCATCATAAAGTTTAGCAATAGACGAAATATGAACAGGGTCTTTACAATGCGGGTTATGACAGGTAAAGCATCCCTGTTTATATCATATTGCTCAGATACTTGTTTGAACAATTAAAGTATCAATGCAAAGACTCATTATCGATTTTCGACCAATCAATGGGCCTGTAGAAGTTTTGCTCCCTGGATGAAAATCATATTTTTGAAGAAAATTCATATTACAAGACACATTCAGTTGAAAATGGTCGGACTCGAGATACTCATGAAGAATCTTGATCTCATGAATACTACTATGCGCTCTATGAGTGGAAATACAATGATCAAGATGTTGTATGGTGAGCCTTGCTATAATAAGTAAAATTACTCTGTTTTTCACCTAAAAGTTTGACATATGAACAAATTAGATCACTGACATCGCAGAATGCTTTCATCTCATTGCCAAATTCAGAATTGATATCGGCATTCCAATCACCTATGACAAACACATTGTTAGATGGCGAGTCATCGATACAAGTAAAAATTTTGGCTAGATATTTAACAAAGACATGATAATATCACTACAAGAGGTTGGCATATAACTATTTCAAATTGTGAGAATACCTCCAGAATGTGAAATCTTGAGGCCAATCAAGCGACTGTCATTGTACCGTTTCACCTTAACAGAATGAAGGGATTTTCTCAACAACACTGTGACACCTCCATATGGACGACCGTGGTGAAGTCAAGCTTCCTCATTCATGGCACTTTCTCCAACAGCGTAGAAATCACTACGTATCTGTGACAATAAGCTGAGTTCAGATTTATTCAGCCAAAGTTCCTGAAGAAGACAGATATCACCATTTTTACAAATGTCATTGACTGTGCGCATTGATGATTTAATATTATCAATGCCGTGTACATATGTACAGGCTGTGTTGACAAGCTGAATATTGTGTATCTCAACATGCTTTTGAGATAAGAACAAGAAACCATAGTTGACATCAAAATCAAAGATTGCAAAAAAAAATTAAAACCAATAGGTGTACTTGCCTTGTAATTTCTGGTCTTCTGTTCTCAGGATATTGTGTGTCGCTGTTTTTAGTGATGTGCAAAATCAGTCTTGTAGCAATTTCAACCTTTTATTTTTTGTGATTGAGACCATATCACAGTGAATATTTCAACCATGAACAGGCAAAAACCAAAGGTGTCACCACGACCCAAAGAAGACAGCAAGTCACCATCTTCTGTGCCTCAGTGGAAACAAGAACTAGCGAAGAGAAGACAAGAGTCAGAAACACCAGGTCAGTCCAAGTGAAAATATCATCACTTCATATGACTCAGCCATAAGACTGTTCACAAATATTATTGTTTCCTCATAAATATGCAAAAATATGTGTTAGATTATGTTTTTGAAAATTACACGTGAAGAATTACAAAAATACATCTAAGTAGGCGACTGCTAGTGTGACAAAAAACATATTTATGGTTCACACCACAAGCTGCAACAACAGCCATGCATGCAACATTGACATATTTTATCTGTGTTATAACAGCTGGGGCATCGCTGCATGTGTGCAACTAAACTTGACTGTGAACAGTAGTATTGACCTTTGCAATCCATTCTTGGACTCCATATTTTGGTTTCATCATATTGTTTACTAAATATTGAATCCTTTCAAAAACAAATCTTTGAAAAACCCAAGGAGTAATCAATCATAAAAAGAACTGGTAAATGCAAATTGTAATAATGTCTTCATTTGGGAATAGAATGTTTCAATTTGACTGTGTTCAGTACGTGGAAATTGCCATAAGACTGGTACAGTATTATAGCTTTACCATGATTTTAATAGGCAGGGAGAGGGGATGTCAGCATAATAACAAAAATATTACCTTTCCGCATTTGTCTTGATGTTTGACCAATGGCCAGTAAGTGCGTTTCATCTTGGCAAAGTCAGTCATTTGTGTCTGGAAACTGAGTAAAAACAGAAACACAAAGTGGTGTCAGAGTTGACAATGTCTCTTGAAAACAAAACCTTCAACTCTACCACAGTACTAGTGTTATGTTGATGTTTTCCATGCAGGTAAAACGAAACCACTAGTCGTAACACCACCACCAAATGAGTCACCATCACCCATGGTGACAACTCTGCCACAGTGGCAGCTAGACCTGGCAGCTAGGAGGAAATCGGCCAAAGAAAGCAGTCTGAAGAAGTATAGAGAAGAGGAAAAAGTGAGACGTTGCCAACTGAACCAGCGTGGAAGATAGAGGCAGCCAAGAGACGGAAACAGAGGCAGAGTATGGGAAGTGTTGAAGGCAGTCCAAGTGTATGTCATCTTCTCTTGCTTTGAACACTTTGCTTTTTTGTGACAACGCTTTGTTATGATTGTCCAAATGTTGTGTATACAATGGTCTGTGAAATGCTGCATGTAAAGCCAGTTGATATACTGTGCTTTAAATGTTCGTTGGAAATTTTTGACGGTACGTTTTCTAAACCCATTGAAATATTCAACAACATTATAAGTGCATTTTTAGCTTGTCACAATACACACATCATAGTACATTGCACATGACGTCATATTTTCTCAATTTAACCCTTTCACCACCATGGTTTGTCCCCAATCAATTGTTTTCTATGGTAAAGTTGGAGCTGTATACAGGGAACTGGGGTGAAAGGGTTAAATCTACCGTAGTGTTTGTGCATCAAATCTCTATAACGAGGTCATCTTAATCAGATGCAAAATTTTCCCCATTTCTCAGTATTTGTAGGATAAAAAGTATTTTCAAGTGAACAAGTCATTGACAACGACCAGTGTTCGCGCTACCGCTCGCCAGACAGCAAAATGGCGAATTGATTGACTCATTGGCGACTCAGACTGCCAAAGCATTCGCCAGACTGGTGACTCGAAATTTGCAACGTTGGTTCTCTATGTTCTAGGCCTACCATAGACTGTCTCGCTTCTGTTTTATGACCATGGTCCTCTAATGTTCTGTTGCATTGCGTTAATTTTTTTAACTTCTTTGGGAGTCTTTTGCCATAAACTTTGTACTCAAGTGGGTTTTTATTTGCATAAAATGTGTCAAAAATGCGTACGTTTGCATAAAGTTACCGCGGAGTCCGTACGTGAGTCAAACTTGCTGATAGATTTTTCCATAGAAGTTGGGGTTAAATTTTCCTTAGATGCGCATGCTCTGTTACCTATAAACAATAAGCTGGGCATCTTCAGCATTAACGTCTCTCGGACGTTGATCTGCCGTAGCGTACAATCACCGTCCCTCCACCCACGCGGCCACGGACGGTGGTACAATGTAGCGGCCATGTGCAGGTTCCATGCCGTATGATGTACGTTCCTTTGGCAGTATAAAGACTTCATGTTCACAGAAAAAACTCTTTTACTACAAACTAAGTGTATGCCAAGGCTAGACAAATAAGCAGACTGCGGTCAAAATCCAATGGGACCTCAGGATTGCCACTCTGCAGACTCTAGATGGTCACTCGAGCCGTAAACAGTATACACCAGTGACACCAACCATAACAATACACGTAACTGTATTGTTGTTTACGTGAGAATTTCCTGCCTGTCTAGAACCGGACCTTGCCCCTTGCAGAATTTGCAATTATTGAAAAAATTCTATCCTATAGTTATCCCTATATACATGCAGCTCTATTGGCTTGCTTAGAATTAGATGTGCACATAATTAATGAGGTACAATATGTGGTTTCATAAGGTGTCCCATCATACCATACATGAAGGTTGTAGCACTTGTGGTTACTGAGTTATGGAGAAATATGTATATTTGTGGTCAAAGGTCACCAAGGTCACGTGACATTTTGTCAAAACAAATTGTATTGCTAAGTTATCCCTATATACCAAAAATCAAACCTCTAGCTCTATTACCTCGCTCAAAATTAGATATGCACATAATTAATGAGGTACAAGATGAGACGTCATAAGGTGTCCCATCATACCGTATATGAAGGGTGTGGCACTTGTGGTTACTGAGTTATGGACAAATATGCATATGTGAGGTCAAAGGTCAATGAGGTCACGTGACATTTTGTCAAAATATCTGAGATATCTGTGTGAACTGATGGACGAACGGACGGACATGACCCAAACTATAAGCCCCCTGGACTTCATCCGTGGGGACTAAAAACTGTTGCATCCTTTTTGCAATATAAATATGATGAGAAACTAAATTTTTATTTTGCTTGGCCTTATACATGGGAGTCTATGGAGAACTGCCTTATACATGGGAGTCTATGGAGGTGTAAACTAAAAAGTCCTCTAACATGGCCAAATTTGATTGCATTGTGAAACAAATCGACGTGCATCTGCATGGGGTAGGGTACTATCCTTGTGCAAAGTTTGAAAGAAATTGACCAGGGCATGTCTGAGATATCTGCGTGAACGGACGCACGCACGCATGCACGCACACACACACACGCACGGACATGACCAAACCTATAAGTCCCCCCGGACGGTGTCCGTGGGGACTAATTATAACCAATATTGTAAATGTACACATACTCCCATGCCAACAAGCTCTTGTACATACTGAAACGTATCAGCACAACTCATGAGCTTACACCTGTCACACACTGAGCAAGGCTATTGCAACAGATCAAATCTAGCAGTAGCACACTTCTGTCCATGATCTCTGACTGAAAAACTAAGGAACTGATATCACTATATGGAATAAATCAAGTTTTACAAAGACCAACTAAAATCTTTTTTATTGTTTTGCTTGTCACAGCCTGACAAAGGAACCAGATGCCAATATACCACACGTGGAAGAAGGAATTCTTGAAAGACGACGCAAATCTGATAATCTCAAAGAAACACAGCAACCACGGACAGTGCTAATGTGAAGACATCGTCATCTGAGAGCAAATTACAGTGGTCTTCCAGAACTGTCAAAACAAGAATTGCCTCCGATTCAAGTAAGTCAGATTGTACTTATTGTAAGTGTAAACTGCACTTTATTGTCACATGGTACATGTATCTCAAGCGTTTTGCTTTTCATTGCATGTTTATTGCCATGTTTAGACACAGTGCCAGCATTTATTTGATATGCTGTGGTGTAATCATCATTCAGGCTGAAACACATGCATATTGACCATTGGCAATGGACGATTCTTACTGAAATGGACACACATCCGGAAAAAATGAAATCAACTCAATATTCACTTGCATAGAATCATTCTCAGAAATAAATTATAAAAAAATATTTTCACATAAAATTCCATAAAATTAAGCAATATGAATTCACAAATTTTATCCAAAACTTTTCCTCTCAAAGTTTATACAAAAAAGCAAAATGTGTTTTGTAGGTTCTCTACATTTTGAAATTGAATAACAATAAATTGTTCTATCATGACAACAAAAAGATGTTGTAAACTTCAGCAATGAATATCTCTCCTGATAATATGGAGTGCATTTCAGGAAATGTGTTCCTATGAATATCATTTTGTTCTGTACAAACACTGCCAGAATTTTATTGAATATCATTATCATATACACTGATTGTAATGTATTTGCATGCAGGTAGGTTTCACTATGATTACATATTCTGAACTTGTAAGTTGCTTTGTTTCATGTTTATGATTTGTTAGTTGCTACATTGTCATTCAACAGTTTGTTTCAGCAATGACACTGGAACAAGACAGCTTTCCACACTAATGGCTGTGCAAACCTATTTGCCACACATACATGCTTAAGCCTGCACACAACGACCACTCGTCATAGCTAAAACACACCGCTAGGACAACCATCGCCATTAGAATTAAATATAGGGATTTGGTTTTCAAAAAATCCATGCTTCTTTATATTGCACCCTGCATTTTCAGAACTATCAGTTATCAGTCATCCATAATCCCGCATGTGTATTTTTTGCATGCAAACATAGGAAGAACTCTCCCTAGACGTAGGTTTATTTTGGTTTAATTTTTTTACTAACATGTATTCTATAAAATATGACAGATTTAGTTTACTGGTTTTGCTGTGGTTGTATAACGAAACAAAGAAGATGTATATTTGTGCGTTTAAAAGTTTTACAGTGGTAGAAATTTTGTTGCTGTGTGTTTGTTGGTGACTTGCTGTAAATGGCTTACAAAATATCTTCTCATGAACTGATGCAGATTCTTGGTGGAATTCCTGTATTTTGTGTTTCCGTAGATGCAGAATTATTTTTTTAACTTTGAACAGATTTCTCTAAGATTTGAGTTTGATCACACACATATCTTTTAATATTCTCACAAGAGTTTGCATACTCCGATGTTTATCCAAATTTTCAAATTTTGTAAGTCATTGTCACGGGCAGTGTAGCAGCGATGCACACATAATTACTGACAGAATAACTCATGGCTGCAGACATAGTGCATATCAATGTACATTGTGTGTGAAAGTCTGAGAATGTGAAAACATGAAGTAAGTACATGTATGTATGTGTGTATGTCTGTGTGTGGCAAAAATGCATGCGCCTTTAAATGCATGTCAGTATTATCTGAAGGAACAGTGTGAGTGTAGTAGCAATCTGTCAGTGAATTTGTCCAAGCATTAGGATACTCGTACTATCAGTCAGAATACTGTATGATTTACATGTCTACCACTGTTATGAGTATGTCTACTGTGTTGCTGATGCATATGTACTGTACACTTGAATTATGATCTGAAGACATATATATATATATATATTTATATAATATATATATATATATATATATATATATATATATATATATATATATATATATATATATATATATAATATATATATATATATACCGTATAACCGGAACATTTCTGTAAACTAATGAATAATGTTGTTTACTAGCTATTTGCTTTATACTTTTTTATCTGTCATATTTCTGTGTACTGGCATATGTGTGTGGCTGTAAGTGTACTTATATGTAAATGTGCATGTAATGTGCATGAACTAAACAATACCAATACTAGGCAGTTACTGGACTAGTCTGTAGACAGAATGCTAAACTTACATGTACCTGTGTATAGTGTTGTAGATGTAGGCTCTGCAGTACGTGATCATACTAAAAAACATGGCGAATGCCATCTCACAAAATCTACCGCTGGTTTCATAAACCTGCCCATACTATACAACCAACTCGTAATTGTCATGTAATTTGTGCCAGTTAGTTCCCCTTTCATTCCTGAAACATCGCTCGATTTTTGGCTCACGGAAGTTAATTGGCACCAGGTCCACAGCTTGCCCAGTGTTGTTGTAGTCGTGTGTACGTATGTCTGTCTGCTGTACTGACACAATGAATAACTTGATGAATTCTATGATTAGCACCCATGACAAGTCTAACGGACACAGAAACTGTTAAGTTTCCAGACTAGATGAAAAAAATTCAGTTTGCTCGAAATAGAAGATTTGCAGATTGTTTTGTTGCCATTCTATTTATTCTTATCACTGAAGTATACTGTTGCTGTCAATAATATGGCGATCTTACTGTTGCTGTCAATAATATAGCGATCTGACTGTGTTTACATGTGCAGAACAAGGGTCTGAAATTGACGAATTAATCAGCAATTCACAGTATCTCCTAAGTTTTACAGACCAAATACCTGTCAAGTTATTCTCTTGTATACAAAATGTGTGTGAATATGAACCATGAACATCGCAGTAAATTGGTAAAAATAACACAAAACGGAAGCAAACTGGTGTAGAGTCTCACACTGTGAACGTGTTGTGAACGTTATCTATTGATGTTCTTTTGTTGGAAATTTATACAATGTTGTGTTGCATACGTGGGGATCGCATGGAGTCAAACTTGTCAAACGTGTTACCGTGAATCACTGTCATAAGGTCTCCCATCATACCAAATATGAAGGCTGTAGCATTTGTGGTTACTGAGTTATGGACAAATATGTATATTTGGGGTCAAAGGTCATTTAGGTCACGTGATATTTGGTGAAAAAATTGTATCCCCTAGTTATCCCTACATACCAAAAATCAGACCTCTAGCTCTATTATTAACCCAGAATAGGTATGTGCCTAATTAATGATGTACAGGAAGTGGCTGGTCATGTGACATTTTGTTGAAAAAACGCAGCAATGCTCCCATAGTTATCCTATGTGCCAAAAATTAGACCTCTAGCTCTATTAGCAAGCCCACAATTTCATATGTGCATAATAAATGAGTTGCAGGAAGATGCCAATAGGGTTTCTAGACGAAAGTCTCCGAACCCTAATAATGAAAAACAGAACGATTACAATAGGGTTGCAGGCCAAATGGTCTCGAAACCCTAAAACCAGAACGATTACAAGAGGTTTCGCACCTATGGTGTCGAAACCCTAATAATAAAAACGGAATGATTCCAAGAGGGTTTCGCACCCTTGGTGTGGAAACCCCAATAAAAAACGGAACAACTACAAAAGCCTTTCGAGGCGAAAGTCTCGAAACCCTAATAACAAAAAACAGAATAATTTCAATAGGGTTTCGAGATATTGTTTTCAGGGACTCTTGAAAAGGCCAGAATGAGATATAGGAATAGATTAGCTGCAGGGGTATAGGTAAGGTCAAAGGTCACATAAAAATATGAAAAATAATATTTTAAAAATATTCTCCTAAAAATTTGCAAGGCCTGTCACCTTGATATTGGGCACAAAGGAGCCTAGCTGTATGGTCTACAAAATGACCTCGCGAAATTTTGATTGATTAATATTTATGCCAATGAGATGGAATTGCAAATTTCAAATGAGAATACCAGCTAGGTCATGTGACAAGTTGGCATGGTAACAAATAAAAAAAAATATGTCCTGTGAGTTTTAACCATGTGCTAAATAAGAACTTTTTTGGTGCAATGGTGTTGGAATGGGAGACAAAACCGTGGGAGGAATAATAATAATCATAAACAGAATGATTACAAAAGGGTTCGAGACAAAGGTCTCGAAACCCTAATATAATAACAATAATAATAAAAAACGGAACGATTACTAGAGGGTTTAAAACCTGTGGTCTCGAAACCCTAAAGACGGAAACAGTAAGAGAAGCGATCATGAGGTCAAGATTGGCTGCACGATCCTTGGTTTTAAACGCATCAAGGAACAAGAGAAGAGTAATTACGTGGGTGTAAAATGTTTTCAAAGGTAATGGCCTGATTTTTTTACAACAAAATCTTGATTTATTAAAGTTTGAATTTTAGAATGCCAACGTGAGTAGTTGCACTGCCATAGTGTCAATGTGTACGTACATACAGCTGGAGGTACGATATGTCCTCCTTTCAGTCTATGCACGCCAATAAGAACGTGCCCTAAATGGTTAAAATACGAGCACACATTCAAACTCACTTGAAAAAGGATTGTCAGATTCAGGATGATAGATACCAAACTGGTTATTTTTCTGCTGAATTTTCAAAATCTCTGAGAATATGACTTAAATTAAGGCCTATCATTGAGATATGTCGCTAGTTCAAAAAATGTAATGGTTTCCGTGTAATTAACGGTTTTTAAAAATCAAAACAAATGCACGTGGCTATCCCATGTCAAATCTGGGAGTTGTTGTAAACTCATCAAAACATTTGCATTGCTATTTGCATAATCCCCCTTGAGTGACACAAAATTGCGTAGTTACAGTTTTCGACATACAGAACTCTTTCCGTTCAAAAACACATTGCGGCCAAAAACTATGTGTTTTACCAGTATGTGTCACGTCCGTCCATACCTGACAGAATTACAGTAAGACAACAAACACTGTTCTACATCCAACTTAATATTAAGATCGAAAATCAAAAAAATTTCCACTTCTGTTAACATTTTACATGTGAGTCAACACGCCACAAAGTCCCACACTCAAAATTCTTCAATCCTGCTCTGAATGAAATTGGGGCCGGAATAAACATCCAAAAACCACAACTTTTTCTGGTATATAATGTTGGTCAATACAAAATTATAATGCCTGACATTCACAAACTATTTCCAGAATCCCAACGTATGATGCCAAACACCGAAACATTGTGTCCGCTTCTGATTATAGTTTGCATACTTTACCTGATAAATCAGACATCCAAAATTATTCCTGCTCCGAACTAATTGAAGCCAAAACAAAATGAAACATCTTTTTTTCTAAAGCAATTATTGTGTTTTACACATCGGTCCAACTCTGTAAAGTTCACCTGGTATTATGCACTGTCAACAGTGCATCTGAACGTAGTCACAGTGAATAAAGATTACGTCCCAGTACCTTACCAAGAGTTTCAGTGTCATTCTATTTTGGAGATGGTTGCGATGTCATACTTTGACAGTCGATCGGACAACATCCCCTCTGCATCGTCTTTGGACTTGCAGAATGGAATAACGTTGTCAATACTGGCATGATGTGTATGAGATAATGTTTACTGCTTTTTAACACAGGCAATGACATTTACTGAGGTAATTTGTACTATTTTCCAGTATGTAAAATTTTACTGCTTTAGTCATTTTTACCGTCACAGAATGCAATGTTTCCCGGCAATACCTCAGAATTCACTTTAATTCAATTCTCAGCAACTGTAACTTTTTCTTTTTTGCCAGAAAATCTTGCGCTCTGCTTTTTATTGTGTAGCGTCATTGCCTATTGTTTATTTAAGCAATAAAGCACATCAATCGATGGTATACCATGAGATTTTGACCAGTACACGATATATATGCACGAGCGATAGCAAGTGCATATATATCATGAACTGGTAAAAATTGAGTGGTATTCAGTTGCTGGGTGTGATTATTGCTAATATATCATAACATTATATTAAAATTCAGGCATGAAACGTTAAAATGGGTTTTGCTCAAGCTGAGAGCTGGTGCGTATGTCAGCCGTGGTATATTGCCAATATACCACGGTTCTTTTCGCATTTCGACCAATCAGATCGCTGCATTTACGCCATCAATATACTGGTATGATAATAATACTGAATATTCTTGAATGGCAACTTGTCATTGTTGTGCCTTTGTGCTAGCGTTAGCCCTGCTTTAGCGAGGTCGTAAAGTGAGTTATATAATAAAGCTGGACTTTAAGTTCTGTATTACTATTAAGTTAAAATATTTATTGTCAGTTTGTTAATTTCTTACATGTTTGTAATGCATCGTAGATCATGTGAAATGAAAAGAAATTATACACAAATGGTGTACAGTCGAGTCTCTGTGCTTGGTGCAAGCAATGGGCGGTATTCACAAAACAAACACAGAAAGCAATACACGGTTTAATGCATTTGTTGAATGCTAAACTAGCTATTACTATTTACTGTTCTACCGGTATGAACAGTTACACATTGTCATTGTGGTAACCAGAGTTCTCGATCAATAGGAAAATGCCAAAACTAGTATAAAACAGGGTATTTCATGCGAATGAGACCTGTGTTCTGTCATTACGTAGTAGGACAATCCTTTGTTCCTCAACTTAACTCATTTTAAACTTCTCCAGATCGGCAATTTATGCATGTTCTCTTTTGAGAAATTATTGCAAAGTTCATATTATGGCAGAATATCGTACGATCATGCAAATGCGGCGCCTCATCATTTGCTAGTTTGCCTACTTCAAGATGAAGTGAATAACTCTTGACAGCATTAAAATTTAGTATTTGAGAAGTTCAAAATATGTGAGTAAAGTGCGTTTCTTAGCTTTGGCGCTGTGTGCACCGCACAACAGACTTGTCGCCATACCTGACGATGTTAAGCGACCTGGTCAAATTCATTGTATATGACCTTACCCTACATAGAGTGTTGATTTTTATCAAACTGATACAATGGAGCTACAAACGGATGATACTAATACAGTACAGCGGTGTTCCTAGAGATTATCCATAGCTTTGCTTTTCTTGGCGGCAGTTTCAAGGCTGGCCAACGTCTCAGTGTTCACCCCACGATCTGCGCAACAGCCTACCTTTAATGTGACAGTCTGCTAAAATATACTACTAATTATTTTGTTATTATATGGTCTCTGACTTGCAGCCAGAATAAACTTAGCTTAACAAATGTACCGATCGTTGTCTAGTCAATCATTGATAGGCTGTAGTTGTTTATGCGCTGAACACGTTCCTTTCACATCGTTATGGAAGTTCCGCCGTGCATTAATACAAAATTATTGCAAGTACTTTCTGAGTATATGCCAGCCTTGCATGAAGTCAACCTCATATTGCAAAGAATTGATTGCTAGTTTCGGTACTTCCAGTTCTAGTAGCTTGTTTCTGCAAAGTATGCGGCTAGTTGACAAACAACTTTTCACAGTAATCGTTTCTGAACACTAGCAATCCGATATCGAAGTGTGCTTTGGCGTAATGGAGGATATTTTAAAAGAAAGCAAAGTCAAGCCACGAACAACATTTATTTCCGTTTTGAAAATTACACGTAACAGATCGGCAAACTTGCTCTTTTGAGTCTGCATTCTAAATTAGTGTGTGAATGAACTCAAGCTTGAGCTTTGAAAACCCTGATAACATAGGCCGCCGCAAGCAGAAACATCCCATACGCAATTTTTAATTGATTTTTAGTTAGTGATATTTTCAAAAGAGTACTGATGATGTAGGTTTCCAGGAATGCATGTGACAGTGTTCGCGGTTCAATTTTTTTCAATGCGTTTCACGTACGCAAAGGGTCGGCAAAAATGCGTATTGTCGTCATGTTAATGTGTAACACGCCACTTCCGCATTCAACCCAGGGCGAAAAATGAGGCAAATTAATTTTGGTTGACACAGGAAATATTTTTCACGATAATTGAGACGTTTTTAATAAATTTAACATCATGAAATCTTGATCATACAGAGAAAAAAGTCTGAATGAAAAATACACGAAACAGTAAAACTGTGATAACACATCACAGTGTCTCATACACTGCAGTGAAAGCACGTAGCTTTTGTATTGTAACTACTGGTTAACACTGTAACTAACAGTCGTAAAACTTAAAATCATCAAAGAGAAGTTTCTATTTGCACGTGAAGTGAAAATTCAAACAAGTATCTCTAGAATATAACGGGTTTCTATTGTCTCGCACAGTGCATATTTCTATTGCTCAGTCAAAACGAAAGTCTGCAACCGATGGCCCTTCCATAGTGTGACGCATCAGATTATCGGCATTCTCATTACCCGTTGATTATGTCGTGCGGTGCGCTACACTGTTGAAACTGGAATCATGAGAGCTCTGCAGGATAACAATCGCAACATGAGAAACAGCTCTCCATATTCTTTATCAGAAATACTGCAAGATTCGCTGAAATTGGGCATCCGTGGGCACGCAAAGTCAGTTTCATTTGAGTAACCTGTGCTTGCAAATCACGTCGCGCGGGTCATCAGGGTACTTGTGGGTTCTTAAGTCATTTTCACGTCACAGCGCCATATTTAAAGTTTCAATATACATAAATGATATAACCTTTAGTTCTGCTTTTTTCCACGCAATTTCTGTATCATTTGGTCTTCTGTATTGTCTGATTTTTCATTCACCTCGCTCGTATGTGTTTCACCTACTGACAGTGACACTCCGCGGTCGAGGGGCTTCCGTTGGCAGGCCGGCTTCAACACGCTCAGCACCAAATAGGCGATGAGTGTCGTCAAAGATGCTGTGCTGTAATCACAGATATCCAAATCGCAATCTGGATATTTGCTGGCATTGAGAACTTTATTGATGCACGTTAGAAGATTGGTACATTCCCCGGGGTACATTCACTAGGAAAACGTGCTTTTGATCAATCAAATGAGTAATGCATTCATGCCTCGTATTTGCATAACCATCAATATGATTGGCAGCTGCGTACATTAAGGCATGACCTTTGTAAACTTATTCGCTCAAAATTTTGCAATTTCAGGTAACACCGCACCCGGTTGTCGGTGGGTTGCAATCTCGAATTAACAATGCAAAGCTGTGGGGAAATAATTTTAACTCAACGTGTTACAATTTCAAGCCAAGAGAATAACTGTTGCAATTTTGGTTGGCGAGTCAATGGACAAGACAACACGTCGTTGACAAAAAAGCGCCCAAGACGGACGCCAATATTTTGCGTACAGTCAAACGTATTGCGCCTGCAGAAAAATGCATACGAAAAAATTCTAGTGCGTATAATAAACGTATAAACCGCAAACTCTGTGTGATCTACCCAACTTGTGATAATCCCCTCAAATGATTAGGGCCGCCCATTTTGATAAACATGGAAATGAAGCTCACTTTTATGTGACGCACAGACAATATCATTGCCTGTGAAAGGGTAAATTTTGGGGCCGACTTGCAGCGATTTGAAAGCTTTTATCCAATTGGTTGGCAGAATCTCACCATTATAATAGAATAATAAAAATAAACTCCCTAAGTTGCTGTGAATAATGACAATCGACCAATCAGATATAACCTTGCGAACACGCTGCAAGTCAGCCGAATTTTGTACCACTCTCTCAGTAGTCATGGTGAAAATATATTGAAAAAGAGAGGGTTGTACCATTTTCACATGGGCATGTAAGGAAAATTGCACATCTTGCAATTTTTTAATAAAAATATGTGGACAGTTCACCTTTGTGACCCATTTTGCCAATGTGTATGATGCAAACTTTAACACATTAGGTTGCTTTCAATGTGTAATGTGTAATACTGTTATATAATCAAAATTTCCTAAAACAGGTTGATAGGTAACGTAGATGTGTTTAGCATTACAGTAGCTAAAACTGCCAAAAGTGTCAGGCTTTATAGACAGTAGTATTCGTAACATACACATCTAATGCTCTGAATACTGGGGTACATAATACTGCTCATGGGTAAGTTATAGGATAATTGTCTAAATGCAAATTTACTTTTTGTTCATTAAATAGAGAGTCATACCAATATCAATGGGGTTGCAAAAACACACAGCGTGTGATTTCTTGTGGAACGGCATTTACTCTCAGCTATTGTGACATTTTTTATTCCTTCAAAAGCAAAGTTGTCATATCTTACTCTACAGTCAAAACAATGAATTATCATTTTTTATGATAAATACACTGCATAACATTATCGTAAAATAACTATAAGGAAATATGTCGCTAAGCAACAAACATGTTTATGATATTCCATCGCATACACAGAATGCTATCAAAGCTTCTATTCTTTATAAAGATTCCATCGTTTTATAAATACAAACACATACAAGTGCATACTCTTCATTACATGACAAAGCACCATGCAAAATATAATGATGGAGAGACAAAAATGATGCCTATTGATTAATACAGGTAAAACAATTCATTATGCCATTTGCTATATCCAGATGAGAGTTCTTCTTACAGAAAGTGTATTCTATATAGTCTGTGGGCTAACCAGGTCTATCGTTTCAAAAATGCATCTAAATCGAGTCTTGAACTTATAAATGATTAACATGACAAATACTGCCTAAGGATAAAGAAAACAAATTTTTCAGCGTACTTTGCCTGAAAGGGGCGCTAGAGTTCCGCTAAAAAGTCGCAAAAATGAAGTAGATGCAAATAGGGGTCAAAGGTCATTTCTTTTCTCTAGAGCAACAACTTTCTCACTGGTGACTGCGATGACATTTCAATCGCGTGATCCAATCAAACAATGTCGTTACATAGAGATACAAAATGGCTGCCCTTGCCAATATGCAGTGTGTATGCCACATCGTCAAGACGAAAAAAAATGAGCCTGTTTTTTCCTTCACGGATAATTATGGGCTAAAGGATTAAATGTACTGAAGTATGGAAGGATTCTGATTGTTTGGAGCAGGAAATAGCACTGCAGGTAAGCGCTGAATGCTGGGATCAGGTGGGCTTCCACCGTGTATGCTATCAGCGTTTTACAGATGAACACCGACTTACTCAGGCGTAGAAACCCAAAGAGAAAGGTGCTCTGCGGAAAACGCTTTTAACAAGCAAATCAAGTCAGACGACGGAAGTTGATAATGATGATCAATACCAAGTTTCTCCTAAAAAGTGACACCTTGGCGGTCCAATCCTACTTCCACCGCCATTTCGCAGCAAAACGCGAAGTATACATGTACTACCACTGATATGCATATTGTGCAGACGTTGGAAATAAAGATCGGGACCGGATAACAAAATAGAAGTCAATGAAAGACTTACTTCATGTGAAACTGATGGACGTACATAGATTAAAGCTGTGGAACATAGGAAAGACAAGAAACTGTTGATTCATCTGCGAGGTCAAGACTTGGTCAGTATAGAAGTTAAGTATCACCAATCATGTTACCTAAGTTATACAAGATCTTTAACTTACACGTACCGTATCAGAAAAAAAGCAGAGGAAGACAGCGCTATTATGTATGTCCCATCCTTTAATAAATTTTTGTGAAGTTGTACAGAAGAGAGTCATTGAGGGACGGAAGTGCATTGCAATGGATGTGATAAGAAATATCCTTATTAAAATGATCAATGACGAAGAAGACATTGATGCAAAGGGAAAGACGCGTAATTTTTTTTATCCACTTGCCCTTTAATTGTTTTTTAATTCTAGAAATAGCAAAATGGGATATATTTACAATCCGTGTTTTCTTCAGTGCCTGCCCAAAAATTTATTGCAATATAATTTGCAAAATATTTTGCTATCCGAGAATGGTTAGAATAATTTTGTCAGAGCAACAGCAAAAGCTAATGATTCGGACAGAATTGAACAAATCCTATTTAAATGTCATGTACAAAAGGATTGTCCTGTAGGACATTCAGGGATTGTTCCATAAGACAACCATGGTCTCACAATGTTCTTATTGGAATTTCATTTACAATGGGAATGTCCAATAGGAGTAACAATCATCATTCCTATACGACCAGCCTGGTCCTACGCCATTTATTTGAAATACACACTCTACAGTACATCATCTGATATCCAAATCTATGATACAGAAAGTCTATAGACATTTCATAGCACATGGAATACCACACAGAGTATTGTCTGATGGTGGAGACAGTATATGAGCAGTGAATTCCAGAATTTTACAAAGAAAGCAATTTCAATCATACTACATGAAGTCCAGGCTGTCCACAGTCAAATGGACTAACAGAGAGCCTGCTGTACAAAGTGCGAAAAAATTGCTTGAATGAGAAGAAAAAACAAAGGATCTGACTAGTATTTAAATCTGCTTAATTTATGCAATGTACCAGGTGACAACACCTTTAGGATCACCAGCACATTGTCTCATGTTGAGGTGGATGGGCAAAAACAAAACCCATGAGTAACCAACTACTGAAGCTGTCTACAAAGAATCCAAAAATGGTGACAACTCAAATAAGGAAGTCACGACAACAAAAAGGAACTTATTTTAACAAGTCTGCTAAACAACTAACACCACTAAAACCACAAAAGGTTGTTAGAATACAGACACAGAAAGGCTACAACCACATGAGAGTTGTCCAAGATGTCGCTAGGCAGCCAAGATCCTACATGGTTAAAGTGGAAGATAAAGTATACAGACGGAACCGCCGACAATTATTGCCTGTATCTGAAGCCCCACCAAAGCAGGAAGATAGTGACACTAATATGCCATTTCCTGAAAACACAGTTTCAGTGCCCCAGGAAATTTTTACACCTACTGCAAGTCAAAGTCATGACATTGAACCAGACAGTGCCAGCTGTGTGAGTTCAGGATAAAAATGACTGTCAAGAGATAATTTTTGTCACTCAATTTCTGTAATGTTCTGTTGACATTATTGATTTTGCTAGGTTTGCTAGGAAACCAGAGGTCACGTTTTTTATATTTATGAATGACAGGTGCTGTACTCAGCAATGATTGTATTATAAAGGGATTACACAAAGTTTGGGTTATACTGCATCGCATTTGAGTGATGTGTCCGTATTTTGATGAGTTTCGCAGCAACGAGTCGAAATGCAGACACATCACTCAAATATGACACAGTATTGCCCAAACTTCATGTAATAACACCTTTATCATACATGCATACTTTGGTTATGACTGTTTTCCTACAAATGCTTCGAAATTAGCGACGAAATCAACTGAAATCGACCTTGCTTGCTCCTGGCTGTACTTATAAAAAGTTGGTTGCTAAGGAGTGATGACAACCGTATCACTTCTTGATATTATTCCACTATTTGGCTATTCCACTTCATAGGAGAGTTCATGGAGCACTTTAAAAGTGAACAATTTCAATATTACTATGTCGACACAGGTTTTCACAATTCGAAGAAGATTTTATTTTTAGTTTAAAATGATGGTGGATGTAAAACACAGGTTTCACACTTTGAAGAAGATTTGTTTATAGCTTGAAATGGCGATGGATGTAAAAAATAGCCTGGAGTGTGTTAAATGAGTGTGTTTTCGTGTTTTGAAACATAAACTCATCCCTTCGCGAAAGTTGTGAGGCCTGCCAAAATCGGGTCAAAATACTCGCACAGCACCACGTTCAATTTCAAACTCGATCGAGCAGCTGAGAGCATGAAGCAAGCAGCTCTGCGACATCTATTGATGCACAGTGGATATAATAGCTGTACCAGTTCAGTTTATCTCGAAGAATTAAACATGTCCCAGTACGTCAAATATGCCGAATTTACCATCTTAGTTAAGACTTTGTGAGCGGATTAGTGAAAACATGAAGTGAGTACACTGTAAGCTGTAGTGTCGTAACTCGTTTGTGATTATTGTTGCTGTACGAATAAAACATTTCAAAGGTATTTTCATCGTCTGCTAGTATATTTTCATAAATGGCTTGCCTAAATAGAACTAAATTTCTTTCACGACAACCTAAATGAAAGTTTTATTTCCTTAGTATCTTACATTGTCTCTGAACACCGCACCGGTGCAACCAGACAACTATCGTGACCTGTGAATCTCACTGACAGGTACAAATCAGAAATATAATATGTGCACCTTGTCTGTCGCAAGTACAACCGCGGCAAAGCCAGTGCATAGGTAACTGATTGTAATACAAACACTAATAGTAATTAATATGTAGTCTAACTGCGCCTTGTTTATCTATACTTTGTTGCTGTCAGTAAGAAATCTCAGCAGGATGGCGTTAAATGGTACTGTCTTCAGGAAGTCAATGCCAAGTTGATTTCTTATATTTATGTTTGGCAAGGAGACTTCTCATATCTAAACCAAGCACCCCGTGGTTTATTAGCTCTTTATCAGTAAAATAAAGGTGCCGCTTCTATACTTTAAGGTTTTCTAGTACTTGTTGCTATTGTAGTTTCTGTTTGTATTACAATCAGTTATCTATGCACTGGCTTTGCTGCGGTTGTATTTTCAGTACTAGTGCGGTTGGATTTTTGTGGCTCAGTTATGGCTGTAAACGATGTAACTTACCACTCAGCAGGGAACTTTTCATATAGCAGTTCTGTCAACCAAGATCGTAATCTTTGGCAGCGCAGAGTAGACGACTTGAAAACACCACTGTATGGGACTGGCCGTGAACGATGACAGGTGTCGGGTCGGCAAAACATACACATTTTCAATGCCTTCATTTGTATGTTTTTGGTACAACTGTACTACTACTTGTACCTAAGTGTAATGCCCATGAACTGACTGCAAACAAAAAAATTGACTATAATCACATTCACAATGACGTTTCGGAGTGTCACAAGTCTATTCGCTCAGCAGTTTCACATGTATGTGAACATCCCGCCGAAGGTCACGCGTCAGGTAGCTGTAAGTAGTTCGGTTACAGTGAAAATATAATTTGTATTTTCACTAGTTTAAATACGTGTTCATATTAGTACCTTTTAAACAATAGGAGAATGGTAATACAGGCATAGCATATAATTGAAACTAAATGGTATGGAAGGCAAGGGTCACATTCAATGTTATATCAACATTAGGCAGTTGCTACATACTACAATTTATTTGAAGTAAAAAAAGAGAAATACTAGTTTTTGCTAAGATCATATGTACAAGGTAATATGTGACAGTTTTGAATTCAAAAGAAACAGGAATATTGCATCTCTCTTTCAAACTGTTAAATCAAGGTTACACCAGAGCAAGACTTGTCTCTACATTCAAACGCTTTTTGGCAGGTATCGCAAGCTGATTGATAAATACGATATCTCTCTTCGACAAATGATCACTGATGGCATCGGTGACATGGGGCCTTAGTTGGTGACCACTACCTATCTGACTTACAGATTGATATAGGGCGGGTGCCACATGTGGGGCAGGATGCGCTTACTATTTTCGAACACCTGACATCACTTCTTGGTCTTTTGGCCAGAGGTCCATATATCTTTCTTTCATGAATTTGACTTTGTTTGTGTACCGTCTATTTACTGTCTGTTCTGTGCTGTTTTGTGTCTATGTTAACAACTATTGTCTTACAATTTTGACCTAGTGTTATTGGATTATGGATTGGTATGATTGCGATTATTTTGCATCACATATAAGCCTTCTCTTACAATTGCAGATGAAGAAGGAACAGCATCACCATTGACGGCAAACAAATCAGATGAAGCCACCAAATCAGACGAAGCAACCAAAGCAAGCAATCCAAAGTCTCGTGAGTAACAATGTTTGACTTCTTTGTAAGAAACATGCAGGTTATCAAATAAATAGGTAGTTGTCCATCATTGTTAATTGACTTTTTGCATAATTAGCTGCTCAAAATGAATCGGCTGTCCAATAACTTTGATATTCAGTATATATGTCCTTATAGATGCTTGGGGAGCCCTCTTTAATTATGGCCTGGGGTGGTCAGAGTAATTTCATCAGAAACTCTGAAATTTCGAGTACCCCCTTCCAACCATGATAAATTTGAGTAACAGCCCCTCTCTAACTCAGAAATTTTCACTGACCCCCGACTTAGAAAAGTGAAATCCTAATGCATGTATTTGTAAAATTTATAAAATACAGCAATGGTAAAGACCTTTTAAATCCTGATGAATCCTTCTAGATTATCATCAGTTTTCTCATGAAGGTTGTAAAAGGTCAAAGCACATAATGAAATTGAAAGTGACAACAAAATAGCCCAGAATAATTTTTGGGTCAGAGTCACTTACTTTTGATCACAGAGGAGGGGAGGATCAGCATTTTTTTTGCAAGAATTCACAGGCAGGTCAGTGTTTTTTCATGCATTTTGTTTTTGAAAAGTATTCCCTTCCACATAAATTTGTTTGCAGGCCCTTGCATGAAAATGAATTTACATGGATTTACACATGTGCTGTTATCTATAGGTCATGCTCAATTGAAACTAAATAGTGTGGAAGGCAAGGGTTATTTTCAATGTTATATCAACACTAGGTAGTCACTGCATAACTGTACTACAAGCTATTTGAGGTGACACTGAGGAATACTAGTTTTTGCTAAGAACATACATGTACAAGGTAATATATGTGACAGTTTTGAATTTAAAGACAACAGGAGCATTGCTGAATTGCATCACATATACCGGTAAATCTTTTCTTACAATTGCAGATGAAGAAGGAACAGCATCACCATTGTGGGCAAACAAATCAGATGAAGACACTAAATCAGACGAAGCAACCAAAGCAAGCTATCCAAAGTCTCGTGAGTAACAATGTTTGACTTCTTTGTCTAAAACATGTAGGTTATCAAATAAATAGGTAGTTGTCCTTCATTCTTTGTTGTCAGCTGGCTGTTTTCCTTCATTTTAAATTGACTTTTTGCATAACTAGCTGCTCAAAATTAATCAGCTGTCAATAACTCTGATATTCAGTATAGATGTCCATATGGATACAAGCTGTCATTATTTACAGCATGGGGATGGTCAGATTAATTTTATCGGAAATTCTGACCCCTTCCAACCATGATGAATTTAAGTAAATCCCCTCCTCTCTAGCTCAGAAATTTTGACTGACCCCTCACCTAGGAAAGTGAAATACCAATACATGTTTTTGTAAAATTTATAAAATACAGCAATGGTAGAGACCTTTCAAACCTGATGTACCCTGCTAGACACTCGCCCTGATCCCTAAATATGGTAGTGCTCATGAATATTAATCTAGGGTCAAAGGTACAAAGCTGTCCAATCAGGTTCGTGCGCAGAATGTATGCGCATCGGTCGTGACCCACTTCTTGTGTGTTTTGATTTTGCTTCGCTGAGAAAACGTGCTCGCCGTTGTCCAATAAGGTACGTGTTTGTTTCTTTTTAAGCGTTTTCTTTGTTCTAACTGTGCCAGATGTACATAGCGACGGTTTTGTGAAGCAAATTCCAGGACAGGCTTTGGAATGCGCGCGATCGGCAACAATTTTAGTTACGACGCTAATGCAACTGCCAATGCCGAGCGTGTCCGGCACGCTCGGTCAGCACTCATTGCATGTACAATCAAAGTTATCCTGCAATTCCGACAAAGAATCATAAGCTTGGTTTCGTAGTCTTTTCTCTGTGTGATAATCCCAACAATGCATGACACAATCACACGTGGCGCCTATTATATAATTTTACAATGAAAACGAAGCTGTGAATGCAAAGTTACACAACGTGGCACTATCGCATGATCAAGGTTCAACGTTGTTGAAATGGTTACATAAAACAGTGTCCCTATTAAAGTAAACTCTGTGCAGAGGGAGATACGATAGTTGAAATGGGCTGTTCAAAACAGTCATGCAATATTTTACTCAAATATAGCATTTGACATCAATAACAATGTTAGGTCGCAATATTTAATAGCCAAATTACAAACACTTCAGCCTGCGTCGTCAACAGATTGCCTCTGTCACAGATTTTTTTTAGCTCTATGGTTACACGCGTACGTTTTCTCGTTCACAGGAAAACAGTATCTGATACCATGAACACAGCCACTATCAGAGTAAAGAGCACTGTAAGCGGGTAAGTCATATTGTTTTTATATGTTATCGAATTTTAAAATCATCATACTAAGTTTTTGCAGTATCAAAGAACATGGAAGACTGCAGAAATTACAGCATCAATATCATTATTTTTCTTGCAGGTACCACTATTTTCACATCAGACACACACTGACGTGCCATTATTGGTAATGAAAGAGAATAATCCTAGGTACCCGACAGCATTGTCTGTAAGGATGCTTGACTTGAAGGATATATCTGAGGAATTGTGGGATGCTGTAACAAGGCCAGGTGACAAGAACACAAGACACAAACTGTGAGGGGAATAGCAGGGTCTCAGGTTGGCCGCGTTCCTGCTAATTTATGTGATGCACTCTTCACGTTATTGGACTGGAATGCCTCAATTACTTGGTAAGAGTCAGTCTTCCTTGAAAACGAAACATAGCAATGCATAACAATGATAGTTTTAGTAAACTCTAAATACAGTGGACACCAACCTACATTTTTTATTACTCACATTTGGTATACCAATGTTTTAATGTTTTCCAGCCACTACACGGGCCATATATCGATAAGCAAAGTATCTGATGTGAAGCAGAAGTACAAGAAAATGGAATACAAGGATCGACAAGGCGGTGGTGCAATCCTGTCATGTGAATATCACATCAAAACTACACTAATGCTAAAAGAGGAAGCTCTATCCATCATCAAGGAAGCCATACAAAAAATGGAAGGAAACAGAAATTTGTCATTAAATAAAACTTTATTTAAATGAAGTTTAAACACTTACATTTTGTGTTCTACCTCAAAATAATTTAAGATAAAGTAAATTTTATGTGCTGCATTTTCATAACATTAATGATGTGATGATAACGTTGTAGTCACGTGATTGTCACATGGTCTGTACACGTAATTTCCTGTAACATTTAGTTCCCACATGGCTGCCGTCCACTAAAGAACATTTCTGTGGAACTCTGTCGTTGTCAACTGTCAATAACCCCTCCCCGGACATCACATAAGGCGATGAGGATATAGTTATCTAACATAACTATAAAAGACTGTACGCAAGTTGCTTTTGCGAGATTTAGTGACTTTGTAGCTGTGTTTTGAGTGTATGAATTGAAAATGCCAGACACAGAGTCTACCCCCGTGACCTTGTCCGGACTGCAAGGATTGGCGAGATTTGACTGTGAAAAGTGAACCGGAGACCCTTCAACAAAGGTGGGAGCGTTGGCTTCAGGAATTTGAACTGTTTGTCGCAGCGTCTGGTGTTTCAAATAATGCTCAGAAGCGTGCCTTACTTTTACACATGGCTGGAACTGCAATTAGAGACATTATTCGCACTAAATCTGCAGATGAAACTGGTGACGTCACTAACTGTGCAAAGTTGATAGAGTGTCTGAATATACATTTCCAACTACAAAAAACGTCCCGATGGTGAGACAGAGTTTTACAGCGTATCTCCCATGTCCGGGGAGACGGTCGACAACTACGCAATACGTCTAAAGACTCTACTGAAAGACTGTGATTTTCCCGAGACGGAAAAAGACAACCAGATAAGAGATCGTGTCTTACTCTACATCAGTGACAAAGTGCTGAAAAGCAAGCTGTATCATGAAAAGGACTTGAACACTACTAAACTGCTACAAATCATACGGTCCAATCATGATAAAGATGCACTAGTTTTGGTGTCCGGTACTCACACTGCAAATGCAGTCAATGTTGGCGGTAAACGTACGCGTACTAAAGGCAAATTGGCGGACTCAACCTGTTTCCGTTGTGGAAAGAGAGGTCACGTGCAACGTGAATGTCGAGCCAGTACTGGCGGCAGTAGTACTCGCAAAGCCGAGCAAAAATCTGACCGGTGTTTCCGATGTCAAAAGCCGGGACACAGAGCTGCGGACTGTCGTGCTAAGTGGGAAGACTGTCCGTCCAAAGACAGTGATAATAGCAGCAGTCGAGGCCGTGGTGCCAGCCGCAGTACACGTGGGCGTGGACGTAGCTGTGGTGCAGGCGGACGCGGTAAACACAAAGTAGCTCAGACGACTGATGCAAACGCCGATGATAGCCATACAGACGTCGAGAGTGCTGATGAGAAAGCATACTATGCTTTCCGTGCTTCAGGTGGAAAGGATCTTACCGATGAAGGTATTCAAATCGAGAATCAACATGTGCCAGTTATCATCGACAGTGGTGCTACGTGCAATCTCATTGGTGAAAAACAATTTCGCAAACTTGCTGAAAAGCGTGGTGTAAAAGTTAGAAATTGCAATAACAAAGTGTTCACGTATGGTTCTAGTAAATCGTTAGAAATAGTGGGCAAGTGTGCTTTACATGTCGAAGCACCCACTAAAAAGAAGTGTATTGCTGATTTCATAGTGATCAAGGCTGATCAGCCGATTTTACTGAGTCGTAGTACTTCTGTGAACTTGGACATGCTGAGAGTCGGAAATGTAAACCTTTGCACAATGAATTCAGTTTCTGCTGATAATCCTTCGCCAATTCTTGCAGAATTGAGGAGGAAATATCCTGAGGTATTCACTGGGTTGGGTAAGTTAAAAGGCTACCAGCTCCATTTTCATATTGATGAGAATATCAAACCCATAGTCCAGTACCGGCGAATTCCTTTCAACCGCCGTGCTAAAGTTGTTGAAAAACTTAAAGAACTTGAAAAACTGGGAGTGATAGAAAAGGTTTCAGGTCCGACCTCTTGGGTCAACCCTCTTGTAACTGTTCAAAAGCCTGATGGAGATGATGTCAGACTATGTCTTGACATGAGAAAAGCAAATCAAGCCATTGTTAGGGAAAGACACCCTGTTCCCACCATGGATGAAACGCTAGAAGAAATTTCAGGGGCCAAAGTTTTTTGCAAGCTTGATATGAATATGGCCTTTCATCAAATTGAACTCGATGAAAGTAGCAGGGATATTACAACTTTCTCAGGGCCCAACTCTTTGTATCGTTACAGGCGTTTGGTTTTTGGTGTGAACATGGCGACTGAAAAATTTCAAAATTTAATCAGCCAGGTCTTGAAAGGTTGTGAAGGTGCCCATAACATACATGATGATATTAGGGTAGTAGCTGAGAATTATGAGCAGCTGTATGCCAGAGTTGAGAAAGTGGTCAAGCGATTTAGTGAGCATGGTTTAATCTTGAACTTTACAAAGTGTAACATAGGAGACAGTATGATATTCATGGGTCACTTGATGACAGCCCAGGGTATGAAACACACTGATGAGAAAGTCAAAGTTATAGTAAAAGCTCGAACGCCAACTGACAAATCAGAATTGAGAAGTTTCTTAGGGCTAGCCCAATTTTGCTCCAGATATGTTGATAAGTTTGCTACAGTGACTAGCCCACTGTGGGATTTGACTCGCAAGGATGTGAAGTGGGAATGGCTTCCCGAGCATGAGCAGGTATTCAACCTCATCAAACATAAGTTGACCACCAGTCCATTCATGGCTTATTTCAAGCAGGGTGCTAAACTCGGGTCACTTCTGATGCGTCACCTGTTGGTGTTGGAACAATCCTCGAATAAATGCAAAGTAATGGTTCATACCAACCAGTATACTATGTAAGCAGAAAGCTTACTCACGTTGAGTCTAGGTACTCTCAGTTTGAGCGGGAGGCACTTGGGTTAAATGGGCATGTGAGAAACTTCAGCAGTTTCTATTAGGTAGTCATTTTGAGATCAGAACTGATCATAAGCCTTTATTGAAAGTGTTCAGCCCTAACTCCAGCCCCCCTCAGCTAGAATTGAGAGATGGTTGTTGTATATGCAGCAGTTTGATTATCATATCACCCACATCAAGGGAAAGAATAATTATGCAGATATGTTGAGTAGATTGCCTGTGGATGAACCATCTGATAAGTGTTGTCGAGAAACTGAAGATTTTGCATGTAGTGTTATTTTAGAGGCCATGCCATCTGCTATCACTCCACGTGATATTGAGAGAGAATCTGCAAAAGACCAGAGTTTACAACTCGTTGAAAAGTGTATTACCTCTGCAAATTGGTCAAAATTGAAGTCTTCACCTTATTGGCATGTGAAAGACGAGTTATGGTTGTATGGCAGGCTGATCATGCGTGGTAACAGATTAGTCGTACCACAGGTTTTGCAAAGAAAAATTTTGAAAATTGCTCACCAGGGTCATCAGGGAATTGTGAGGACAAAGGCTCGCTTACGTGACAGAGTTTGGTGGCCCGGGATGGACAGGGACGTAGAAAAGCTGATACGGTCCTGTCATCCATGTCAATTGGTTAGTGCTAGGCCAAACCCAGAGCCAATATCATCTACAACGTGTTGAGCGGTCTCAGTCAGAAAAATGTAAAAACTTAGCTGGCTATTAAACCACTCTTTTTTGGGGAGTGGAGATTTAGCCGAGCGGTTCTGTCTATGGCCTCTCAGATAGGCGACTGATGCCTAATGTTGTGGGTTCGAATCCGATTGAAAACTAGCCGTATCATCCACACAATTACCTGAAGGACCATGGTTTGACTTAGCTGTTGACCTTCTTGAGGTGTGTGATGATGAAAAGTTGCTTGTGGTAACTGATTTATATTCTAGATAGCCAGAAGTAGTCTTATTAAAGAAAACAGATGCTGGTCATGTCATAAAATCCATGGAAGCCATGTTTTTGACACATGGATTGCCTTACTGTGTTAAGAGCGACAATGGTCCACCTTTCACCTCAGCCGAGTTTGAGGGTTTTCTTGATTACTTAGGTATTGATCATAAATATTCTATTCCATACTGGCCTCAGAGCAATGGGAGCGTGGAAAGGCTGAACGAAGTGATTTTGAAATCTGTAAGAATTGCTAAATTGCAAAAGAAAAGTTGGTATAAGGATTTGACACATTTTCTATTTGAATATAGAAATACACCCCATACTGTGACAGGCGTATCTCCTGCTATGGCTCTTATGGGAAAAGAGTTTAGGGACAAAATTCCCAGGCTGAGAATTACATCCCAAACTATCAATGAGTCTGATTGGCAGATAAAAATGAGAGAAAGAGATAATAGAATGAAATTGAAACAGAAGTTCTATGCAGATAGCAGGAGACATGCCATTTCCTCTGATATTAGGGAAGGTGATTCGGTTTTGCTCCAGCAAACGTTTAGGCAAAACAAACTTACTCCCAATTTTGAGACAGAACCATATAGAGTCATTCAGAAAGATGGGGCGCTTTAGTCTTGGAAAATTCCAAAGGTGTCAAAAGAAGGTCCACGGGACACGTAAAGAAATATGTTGAGGAAAGTCAGGAATTTCTCTTCCAGGGCACTGGATGTAACTGCAAAGAACTGACGTGTGGAGAACCTCAAATTTCAACAGGAATACAAAATGATGTTCCGTCCTTTGATCCTAATATACGAGAGTCATCTATTCCTAGCAATTTTGACAATTCGTCAGTAGAGCCTGTCTGTCCTAGTCAGAAATCAACAACACCAGTATGTTCTGGTTCTATTTCACCTGCTAGTACAATACCAGTTGAAACAGGTGTACGTCCTGGTGTAGATACACCTTAGACAAATGTAAACCCTGACAGTACTGATGTGAGACGCTCAACTAGAGTAAAATCAAAAGCCCCTTGGCACAAGGACTATTTCATGCCAGAGGGATAGATTGTATTGATACAAGACTATTCACAAACACTATGGACTGAATTTCTGTATAGCGTACTTCTTCCTGGAAGTTTATACTTTCCTAGTTTTAAAGTTTCAAGTTCCTGTTCCTTGTTCAGAGTTACATACTGTACTATCTGATGTTTACCTAGTAGTGGTAAATTTCTGATGAAGGTAATCTTAAAAGTTAAAGTTTATATTTTATTGTTTGTTAAAACATGATTATCCACAGAGCATAATGATTTGACAATTTAAAAGAAAATTTTACTAAGACAGTGTTGACAGATTTCATATTTCCTAAGTGAGTTGCAAACAAAGGTATGAGTTTCGTTCTAAGTTGAGGAGATGCATAAACTTGGAAGTTTTTATGCAAAGTTGAGGAGATGTGATGGTATCGTTGTAGTCACGTGATTGTCACATGGTCTGTATAGGTAATTTCCTGTAACATTTAGTTCCCACATGGCTGCCGTCCAATAAAGAACATTTCTGTGGAACTCCGTCGTTGTCGACTGTCAATAACACCTCCCCGGACATCACAAATAATATATATGTGACGTGAGCAAATTAAACACGTGCGCATGCGTATTTGCTATATGACATTCCGCCATTTTTGTTTTAGTTGGAGTTTGAGTTAGCTCCGTATTTACTTTTTTATCTGAGCCATCTACCATGGTCAGATGCCATCAGAGTTTAATCGATATGCAGATATCTTTGGTAAGATGTTGAACTTTTATCTGATGTGATTTTGTCAGTTGTTTCCAAGTTATTTCTGAGATATTTACAGTTTTCCGTACTGTAGTATTTGCCTCAGTGAACTGCCATAGAAATACATAGCGTTTTCCAAACCATGTGACTTTGTATACATCGCTGCTAGGAAACTTATTCAAACTTTTCTAGTTCATTGTTTGAGAGTATTTCAGAGTTTACTGCGAGGTTTATCGATTCGAAAAGTTCTTACAGACTCAGAGTACTTGCCGATTTGAGTTTTTATCATGTTTGATGGATTTAAAGAGTTCTGTGCAAATACTGTATGGCTTGTATGTGTTACCGCGAGTGCCATAGCTTTACACTGCATTTACCATTTGCTTTAGGTAAGACAGTCGATTGATTCAGACTAGAGTTGCTGTCATTCAAAGCCTTACCTGTCACAGTCAGGGTGAGTGTTTGTGAACTGTATTTTTGTATCACATTTTAAAAGTATTTAGCAGTGAAGTTTATTCATCTGTATGCCTATAGAGGTTATGCTATACATTTCCATATACCGTGACTCGCCACTGAGGGCGCACAGTCCTTTGCTTGTCCGTATAGTGCATCTACCTGGTGTTTGACTTGTATTGTAAATTTCCTCTATGAGACTGATATCACTGTTGTGCTAATGTTTCAAAGCATGCTATATTGAAGTGATATTTATACAGAGTTTCTTTCTGTTTTTCCCTCAGGTTTTTATTTTTGTAGTCTTATGTCATAAACTACTGTGTTGTAAACAAACCAGTGCTCTGCCTTAGTTTCTGTGGAGTCGGAAATAAAAGAACGTGTTGGATTCAGTGATTGTGTCTGTGTCCAATAAATGAGCGTTACATTTTGGCGTAGTCGGCAGGATTTCCGAAGAATTACAGTGTGATCTCTGCAGCAGGCTCTGCACTGGACAGACTTATGTAACCCTGATTGTGGATGTGAAGTAGATATCAAGCCAAAGTAGATTATAGCTGATTGGTATTCTTGATCAACTGATACTGGATGATTGCAGCATCGGACGTACATTTTGAATTGGATATACGGACACTGAAATTCAAATTGTTGGACTATTGTCTCGTTTGCTTGCAGTTATTGAACAGTTAGTATGGGATGTGATCCCTGTTACATTGCAGAACTGGCTCACAATTTTTATTTGAATTCTGTAGAGACATTGTATGACACTGTCATTGTACATTAAGGTTGTACATGCTTCATTAAGTCCCCGCAAGCGGGGACTTTATGGGTTAGGTCATGTCCGTCCCGGCGTCCTTCCGTCTGTGCACCTGTCATCAACGATTTCTGTGGCATCTGTAAAGCGATAGTTTTGTAACTGGGCATAAATGTAGTACCATATGGTCTCTTGATGCACAGTCCTTATTATATCAAAATAATTCAATTTAGTCACCAAAATTACTCTTGATGTCTTTTATTCAGCCTTTTTTTCTCTGAATCCGAATCTGAAGCCAATGTTTGGATCATGTAAATACACTGATGACGTAAATCACCGGACTGTACGATTATTTATGGGGGAGACGCTAGCAAAGGTTGTAGTCGATTCCAAAAGGTATTTCGCAGGACTGGTGACGGTTTCGGTTGGTCAGTTTTAGGAGTTTTAGGCGTCAAGCGTTGTCTGTCGTGATGAACGAGAGCCACAGAAAGCTTTAGTAATTTGCAAAAAATGTCATCTCGTCAGTTTTAAACGTCATCGTTGACAAGCACTACGGTTGTTTATGTGGGCTCCCGTAAAGTAATGGTATGGTCAGACGATTTGAATCGCTGGTGATCACATGCAGTGAACACGTGCTCTGAAATGTGGCTGTTTGACAAAGTTATCTATCTGTTCGGGATCAGACGGTCCGTCATGACGGGACAAAAATTGAAGGCGGCATTCGACGTCGACTGCATTGGCCACGAATGATGCCGTCCGCAAAGTAATGCAGTACCGAAAAACCGTCATTAATATTCAACTTTTTTCGCTACTCGGAAGTTGAAAGAACGGCTAGTACGGGATCAAATAAAATACTCGAGAAAGAACGTCAACTTTCAAAGTCTGAAGGAGCCATGCTCTGCCCGATGGCCATCCCTTGGTGGAGCGTAACGGTGCGAAGCCCGCGCTGTTTTTGGAGTTTGGTGATGAATGCCGCAAATAACAACGTTGCAGACGGCTTGCTGAAGCAAACAATATTCGTTCGTTTAGCCATGACATGCATGTTGATGATGCCGATCATTGACCAATGTAATTTTGTCTTTCATAGTCAGGATGCAAACCTTTCGATAATACAACCATGATACAGTCGACCATCGCAGAATTACGGACAGTGTTAGATGTAAAGGAATCATGAACGCGAGTTCAGAGAAGAAATCGAAGCCAACCACACGACCTGACATATGCTAATGAGAGCTGCGTCATCCGCTTTGCCTGTGCAAACTCGCGTCGATGCTTCATAATGCGCCGAACATTTGATACGGCGACTGATACGGCGAACGGAGGAGCGATTTCCTGCCAACTGTACTACATGTACTAATATCCTATTGTGTCTTGACAAAGTCATAAATGCAAGTAAATACCCAGAGATTGACAATGAACTCCGTGACTACGGTATCGAGGCACTTGAAACTTCATCGATCATCTTGGATCAGACTACGTAAACCGTGAGCACTCACGGCAACGCGTTTAGAAACGACTTCAGACAAGCGAAGTTTACGCTGAGAACTCGGAGTCATGTCGTTTGCTAATTCAAGAATATGCGGAAAGGTTTCCTGCAGTTTGACAATTGACATGTATTGCAGTAGTAATTCCTGTATCCTTGGTTGCATGCGAAAAAGGCTTCAGCTGCTAAAACAGGAGCCCGTAGTAGATTTTCCGACGGCAATGTAGATAATTTGATGTTGCTCTCAATGGAAGGGCCGTGTGTTGCCGATTTCCCGTACGGCAGAGCAAGGGAGATATTTGCCTCGAGGGCTCGCAGAAACCCTAGGAATTCTTAGATGTTGAATGTTATTGACATGATACTCAGAATTCAACATTAACACAATTATCAGTAGTTTACAGCTACTAAACATTCCAAACAATGTAAACAGCGGGGACTGTGTCATCTTTCGATGACTTGTTTTTGATGAGTAGCATTAAGGTTGTACATGCTTCACGTTTGATGAGTAGCATTAAGGCTGCACATGCTTCATTTTTGATGAGTAGCATTAAGGCTGCACATGCTTTATGCTGATATAGCTGTTCACATAGATGACCGTTACAGTTGTATGTACTGCATTTTTGACACTATATTGATACTTTTGCATAGACACATTTTAGAGCTGGACACTATTTCAGTGCAATGTTTTATCAGTAAGACTTCATGGTGTATTGCTGCCACTGTGCTGTGCCACTGTATTGTGTACTGTTATTTCATTGTGTTACCTATTATTCTTGTGTTGCTACTGGTGCACTGACCATGTCTGATGAGGAAGAGATTGCACAGTTGAAGCAGGAGTTAGATAGCTTGAAAGTAGCTTTCTCCCGTAAAGAAGATGAAGTTGCTGCAGCGACTGCTGATGCCAAGGCAGCTGAGCAAGAGGTCAAGCGACTGATTAACAAGGACAGGGCGAGCCCTAATACAAGCAGTAGCAATGCAGGTGGTACTCAAGGCAAGATGGTGTACATGGCACCAAGTAGAAAACTCGACAGGTTTAAAGGGAAACCAGAGATTTCTACAGAGCTTTCTGTTGATGATTGGATTGAGGATACAAGGCTATCATTTTATCCAGGAATTTGACAGAGAGTGAGCAAGCCGCTTTATCATAGAACACCTTGCTGGTAAGGCGAGACGTGAAATTCTTGGAAGGGGGAAGAGCGTAACTTCAAGCCCACGAGAAATCTTCACTGTGCTTTCCAGAGTGTTCGGTGACGGTGACAGTTTGCCTCAGTTGCAACAACGATTTTATTCCTATAAGCAAACAGAGAAGGATGACATTATTGCATGTTCACTTGAACTAGTAAATTTGTATGACCGCATCATACAGTTGGACCCTTCATTCAAGCCTGGCCGCGAGACTCAACTGAAGAATCGCCTTGCCGAGGCAGTGCATGAGGAGTCCATGCAAATGGAGTTGCGAAGACTTAACACTGACCAACCAGACCTTTCCTTTTTCGACGCGAGAGATCAGATTATACGGCTGATGGGACAGAAAGGGAAATGCCAGAGACAGAAACGGGACGCAGCAGTTCGTGAAGCTACAGTGGAGGGTGATGTGTACAGTCTAGTCTTGAAACAAGGAGAGCAGATCGCCGCTCAACAGAAACAGATAGAATCACTCCTCTCTGTGCTTCAGAACAAATCTGGCAAGTCCACTGTCAAGCGACAGGTTGTGGCCACAGATGGGAAGCGTCACTGTTGGATTTGTAACTCTGCAGACCACCTACGGAAGAACTGTCCCCAAAGGAAGTCACGTAGTGATCTGTCTACAGTTACAATTCCGTCCCAATCTGCACCAAAAGCCCAAGATTTAAATGTATTTACGAAATTCACTCAAGCCATCCCCACGCGAGACCAGAAAGCCACAACGGTAGCGCAAGTCCTGGTTCGTGATTGGTTTGTGAGGTTTGGAGTGCCACGTAGAATACACAGCGACCAAGGTCGGAATTTTGAGAGCAAACTCATCAGTGAACTCTGTAAGGTGTATGGTATTGTGAAGAGTCGCACGACCCCATATCACCCGGAAGGGAACGGGCAATGCGCATGATTTAATCGCACCCTGCACGAGCGTTTACGCACTCTACCCCCCGAGAAGAGCGTAAATGGCCAGAGTTGCTGCCAGAGTTGGTATATGCATACAACAGTACACCCCATTCGTCTACTGGGTATTCGCCGCATTACTTATTCTTTGGTAGAGAACCTTCACTCCCTGTGGATCATTTACTAGGAATTGAGGTGGATGCCGACGACAATAGTCAGGTGGAAGAGTGGATTGCTGAGCATCACCAGAAGTTGATGGATGCATATGATATGGCCTCAAAGAAAACAGAGCGTGAAGCCCTGAGGAGGAGAGCCAGAAATGACCGTAAGGCTGATAAGACAGACTTACCAGTCGGTGCTCGAGTGTTTCTGCGGAATAGAAATACAAGAGGACGGAACAAAATACAAGATGTATGGAGTCCGGAACCATATATAGTGGTTGATCAACTTGACACAGGTGGGAATACCTACGTTGTTGAGCCCGCCGGTGGAGGACGACCTAAGAAGACTGTTCATCGTGGAGAGATGTTGGATTCCAGAAGCCTTGCAAAGACATGGAACTTGACAGTACTCCCACTGATGTGGTTAAGTCTGAAGATACGTCCTGTAGTGAGTCAGATGATGATGAATTTGACTATGGCGTTGATTGTATGCGCTGGGAGCAGTTATGTTCCGCATCACCAGAAGCAGTACCTGATCAGACCGGAAATCCAAAGGAGAAAGTAATTTCAACCTGTGATAGTGAACCTAGTACTTCAGTCAAAGCAGGGAAGCAGCCCTCTGACAAGAATACTCATAGCTCTGCACAACCTGGTACTGAGAAGTGGTGAAGAATCTTACAGACAAGGTGGATATCAGACAGAGTCCAGAGCCCTTGCCGACAGAAGAAGAAACTGTAGGACTTCGAAGTACGAGTCGTGAGAATGCTGGATGTCATTCTAACCCTTTTCATTTGCCCAAATCTGCTGTGAAAGAATCTACTGTTGCTTTTCAGATTGACTCGCAAGTGTTGACTAATATAGCACAGTCAAATCTTTTGATTATGCAGATGATTTCTCAACTAAATGTAATTAGCTTGTAGGTTTTGCTTGGTTGTTGAGACACCAACCATCAAGCAGGGAAGTGTGTGACGTGAGCAAATTAAACACGTGCGCATGCGTATTTGCTATATGACATTCCGCCATTTTTGTTTTAGTTGGAGTTTGAGTTAGCTCCGTATTTACTTTTTTGATCTAAGCCATCTACCACGGTCAGATGCCATCAGAGTTTAATCGATATGCAGATATCTTTGGTAAGATGTTGAACTTTTATGTGATGTGATTTTGTCAGTTGTTTCCAAATTATTTCTGAGATATTTACAGTTTTCCATACTGTAGTATTTGCCTCAGTGAACTGCCATAGAAATACATAGCGTTTTCCAAACCATGTGACTTTGTATACATCGCTGCTAGGAAACTTATTCAAACTTTTCTAGTTCATTGTTTGAGAGTATTTCAGAGTTTACTGCGAGGTTTATCGATTCGAAAAGTTCTTACAGACTCAGAGTACTTGCCGATTTGAGTTTTTATCATGTTTGATGGATTTAAAGAGTTCTGTGCAAATACTGTATGGCTTGTATGTGTTACCGCGAGTGCCATAGCTTTACACTGCATTTACCATTTGCTTTAGGTAAGACAGTCGATTGATTCAGACTAGAGTTGCTGTCATTCAAAGCCTTACCTGTCACAGTCAGGGTGAGTGTTTGTGAACTGTATTTTTGTATCACATTTTAAAAGTATTTAGCAGTGAAGTTTATTCATCTGTATGCCTATAGAGGTTATGCTATACATTTCCATATACCGTGACTCGCCACTGAGGGCGCACAGTCCTTTGCTTGTCCGTATAGTGCATCTACCTGGTGTTTGACTTGTATTGTAAAATTCCTCTATGAGACTGATATCACTGTTGTGCTAGTGTCTCACAGCATGCTATATTGAAGTGATATTTATACAGAGTTTCTTTCTGTTTTTCCTTCAGGTTTTTATTTTTGTAGTCTTATGTTATAAACTACTGTGTTTGTAAACAACCAGTGCTCTGCCTTAGTTTCTGTGGAGTCGGAAATAAAAGAACGTGTTGGATTCAGTGATCGTGTCTGTGTCCAATAAATGAGCGTTACATATATATATGTAACAAATGTTGATAAAGATTCAAGGAGTGAAAATGGTAAATACTTTGTAAAGTGAAAGTTTTGTGTAAATATAATAGCACCATCACTAAACTTTCTGCCTGGTGAGTGTGAAAAGTGAATGATTTCAATACTAAATGTGTTTATGATCAAACACCTGTCATGCTTTAAACTGCCAATCCCTGAGAAAAACCTGGTATGTAATAAATGTTTATATGCAATGTTCCCTGAGAAAATAATCAATAGATTATATTAAATACACAAATATATATATATGTATATTAACACTTATATAAATCACATTTTCAATTCACAAAATTGTACTTCAGTGATATGTCAATCTGAAAAATTGCATTGTACATCAAAACTATAATTGTTCCTATAGTACTACCCAAGACAAACACTGTCAATATTGTCAATTTCAGTTTCATTGCACAAAATTCTCACTTCATTGAGAATCTCACATATCTCAGCCTTTGTTAAGCCAGTCTTATTCATATTTTCAATTTTTGTCTTGAATTCACATGATGGTAATATTGACAAAAGGATCTCCATTTCCTCAGATAGTTGCTGTTTTGTTTAATTCTGGTCAGACTCATAGTATTCCTTTTCCTGTTCAGTTACATAAACTGGGGGACAAAATTATCTTTTCCCTGGATAGATGTTTGGAATCATGTAGCTATCAATCACCTCCATTTGCCTGACTTTTCAAACTGAAGGCAGATTCAACAACTCTGTACATAACTCCCTACCACAAACAGACACAAGTTGCCTTTCTGCCATAGGCTTTAAATATTGAGTATCCCTCAGAAAAATTTGAATCTGGTCAATTCCTGTTCATACCCTTGATAGCTGCGCTGACGTTTTTCAGTGCATGGCAGTAAAAGATCTTTCTGCAACTTCTCTCAATTGGGAAAGAGTGTCATGGTTTCCAATTACTTTCTCCCACATTTTATAGTTTGCCTGACCTACCATCCACTTTTTCACATCCTTATCATATTCCTCCAATACAAAATCAGTTCCTTGATGTGCAGTTGGTGTTCCTGACCTAGATATTGACTCATATTTTGTGATTACATCAAGCAACTCCTTGGGGTACACAAGTCTGTCCATTTCATCCCATGTTTCTATTAACTGGTATTTAGTGTGATTTCTACAAAACCAGATTGGCATAAATAGTCTGCGCCCTGTTTGTATTGTAATTGCATTATTATTGCGCACTCCTTTGCGGAACAACCTAATACCAATCATGTGAGGCACAAGACAAGATACAATGAAAACTTTGCTCGATGAAACCCCATGTCATGAAGGAAGAAGCTGTTTTATCTTCAAAATTATTTAAAAATAAGTAAACAAGCTCTTCCATTACTCCATCACAAAATTTGAGAAATTATCATATGCCTGATGATGGTCACCACAAGATTTACAGAAGTGAAGTGATTTCTGTGAAACGAAACCTTGTGACTTTGCAAAATCCTCATAGATTAATGCCCAGTATAACTCAGCAAATGCCTTCAACATGTTCATTTCTTCATGACCTAAGCCAGTGCGAAGAAGAACCCAGTCAAACTCTCCCTTTCCCTCTGCGATAACCTTCTTTACTGAAACCATACGAAGACAATCACATCTAACAATTACCCATTCTCTCTTTCCATCTGGTACATAAGATTTAATACCAGCATGTCTGCCTATGGCCCTCAAGACAACTTTTATCGCTTCTACACTGCTGGGGTTTACAAATACTGGAGGAATCAGAAATATTTTAGGTCATTTAACTTTAACAGTAGTCTTATCTTCACAAAGTTTTGAACCATTGGTACAAACTTGACCTTTCTCAGCCTTGTAATTGTGGAAAACAAGTCCCATTTGTATTTTTCCTTCCTGACAATTCTGGTATCCAACCATTCAGAGGCTTTTTGAGTTTTTCTTTCTTTTGCCATCCAAACACCACATTTCTCACATTTCTTTTTCTTTTTTGGATTGGAGTGTTGACATTCTGAAACTGGGCAAACATTAAACTTGTTCTGTTCTCTCTTCTGTGATATTTCAATTTCTACAAAGTCAGTAGCATTTTTCTGGTGTTTGTCGATCTTTTCTTCTATGTACATTTGCAATTCCCTGTCATACAAAGCTTTCATTTCAGAAGTAAGCTCACATATCCCATGGGCCTCTTCAGGAGGGGGTGTTATAAAATTGCAAGGCTTAAAGTCAACATACTCTTGAATATTGCATTCAGGATCCAACAACACAACTTTTGTATTAGTTAAAATTTGCGACAAAAGACTCGCGAGTTCAGACGTACCAGTCGAAGATAGAATTCTTAGGCACTCTTTAATCTGACATAAATGCAACACGCGTGCAACGTGATCAAGTGCGGTACCTGGCCTACCGCACCACCACGTACGCAGAGTAAAAATGGTCCCAAGTAGCCTAATGGGTAAAACTATCGCCCATGGCATGGACGGATCTCACATTTAAGAAGTACAGAATACCAACAAACTTCATAACATTAAAAAACCTTCAGTAACATAATGAAAAGGAGTGAAATGTGTTCGTAAAAATGCACGGCCATATCTTCCGGGTAGATTTAGAATGACAACAGTATGAACGTTGAGGGCGTGGTTCCACCAAACCTATACACGATTTTATCACGCAGGTAATTGTGTCCGCTGTATCTTGTAATCTCTCGTGTTTACATATTTGTACACGCGGACGTTACCGCTAATTGATCTATATAAACATGGGTTATTTCCGCGTGACGTGGTCAACTTACATCTGTCCAGTAGGGTATATATATATATATATATATATATATATATATATATATATATATATATATATATATATATATATATTATTATATATATAATATATATATATATATATATATATATATATATATATGGGAAGCCAAGGCAGTTGACTGTATTGTTTTCAAATCCCCGAAACAGTCGCCTTGGTAAATAACTGATGAACACCTAGGAGATTGTTATAAACTAATCCTGCTGATATCATATCTTCATCATTCATATGACACAATCATAGAGAACCCATAATGATCTATTGCTTGCACTTGCATGACATTACTTTACATCATTGCTGTATTTATTTCCATCCGAGTGAATTTAAACTGTTTAACTACTTTTGACTATATATTATATATATATATATATATATATATATATATATATATATATATATATATATATATATATATATATATATATATATATATGTGTGTGTGTGTGTGTGTGTGGTGTGTGTGTGTGTGTGTGTGTGTATACTCTCTGTGTGTAGAGAGCACATTGTATACATTTTGTTTATAGAGAGAGAGAGAGAGAGAGAGAGAGAGAGTTGCACAAACGCATCTACTACCCTTTGTCTTAACACAAGCAGTATAACTGCTGCTTCAGCAAAGCATCATATGCATAGTAATATATTTTTTTTCACCAGTCATTTTTCATTCATTTATTTTATTCAGTACTTTGGCCTCCAGCCTATGTTACAAATATCTACTGTTTATGTATGAAAATACACACGGACACAAGAGGGATATATATATATATACAGTATACAAATATTCCATATAAGGATAAAGTATACTTTAGAGCTTGAACTAAACATCAACCTGGTTAATCACTCAGGTTAGCCCTTTCTCTGTGTTTGAAAGCAAAAAATACAAACTTTGCCAAATAAATCACACTTTGGGAATCCAACTGCATAAGCCTCAAAAATTTGTGATATGTATAATCTCTATAAAAGTAGGTTGGTAAATATTTCTGCCGTAAATCATTATAAAGCGGGCAGACCAGACAAAAATGGAACTCATCTTCTACTGCTTGAAGATCACAAAAATTACAAAGCCTACAGTGTCTAGGGATACCCTTTGGACAATCAGTTTCGATCCTTAGCTGGTGCGCAGATGATCTCAATTTACAAAATGACCTTCTTAACTTATTATCTTCAATGACATCAAGATACGATTCATATTTGAAAATTAGCTTGAATTCTCTGTATGTATCAAGTTTTGAATAATGGTAAAGATCAGAGGACCACAACTGGGCATAGTTATCATGGATTCTTTCCTTAAAAATATGAAAAAATACTGTTTCATTGCAACACCTTGGTTTAGCCATACATAGCCGAAACCATATGAAGATAGTAATTGTTTAACATTGAATGCCCAGCATTTTTTATTATTTTCTGCTTCACTATATTTTTTCACTAGTCATTGAGGAAATAGAGTGTTGTTATGTTATGCTGTAATCTACCTCTTGTAAAGGTAGTCGTGTCTAGATCTGATGAGCTTTTGTGTAGATGAATAAAAACAAAAATAAGCAAACAAATAGTTACCCATTAGACATAAACACAAGTGCCCTCCTGAACACTGCAGCTGTTTCCTGTAAAATCTTCTCATTGTTAATATTACAGTGACATTGAAAGAAAGTTCATCTGTCTCAAGTTGTCGGACTCGCCAACCATGTAAGTAAAACCAATAGGGAGAACAAAAAGGGTTTATATTCTGAGTAAATAAATGCTTTTACAAAATTATCATAAATGTGACTGGGGCATCATACACTGTGGTATTTAGCGGTTCTCAATGCAGGTAAACGGAATTGACAACAAATTTGCGATGAAGTTGGATAGATGCTTTACTACATGTAACGAAGAGAAAACACATTAATTACCACATTTTAATATGTCTATGTGTTTTACATCAGTTTTTTATCATGCAAGGTCTAAAATAGATGCTGTTTGTGCATTTTTAGCTCCCATATCATATGTATATATGCAAATGGGAGGTATTCTTCTAAGGTGGTAAAATGGCGTCTGTGTGTATGTATGTAAGTCTGTTAGTCCGTCCACATCAAAAACTCCTAAACCGCAAAAGCTGTCGTTATAGTATTTGGTATACAGGTGCATCTAGGGGTGGAGATGTTAATTTGTTCAAATCAACAGGTCAGTACCAAATATATGCAAATGAGGGGAAAAAGGAAAAATCCTGCAAAGGGCTAAAACTCAGTAAGCATTGGTCAGATTGGGTTGCAACTTAGTATGCAGATTCCTTTAGGTAATCTAAATTATGTATGCACAAATTGGGGTGAAATTTGCATGTCTATATTTTAAAGGGCATTTTTTCCATTCTAGTAAAAAAATCTTGTTCTCTGAAATCTCTTGTCTGATCACTCTTAAAGTTAATATTCATGTTCCTCAGGATGACCTTAATCAAGTTTGTACAAATTGTATTGATATTATCATATTTGAAATTTTGGGGCAATTTTTCCAATTTTCAGTCAAAATTTTTTTTATCCAAAAACTACTTATCTGATAGCTTTGATATTTGATAAACAGGTATCTAAGATTTATCTCGATATAATGTATTGAAATTTTTATTTTGGGGGCACTTTTTGCCTTTTATGGTCAAAAACATTTTTCGCCTAAAACTACTGATCTGGTAGCTATGATATTCAGTGTACATGTTCCTAGGGTTTATGTTAAAGAGATATATTGAAATTAGGATGAAATCTGCAATTTTGTATTTTTTGAAGGGGCAGTTTTTCTCATTTTTTGGTCAAAAATTTGTTTCTCAAAGTTTACCAGTCTGATTGTTTTGATTTTTCGTAAGCAGGTTCTTAGAGTTTATGTTAATATGACATATTGAAATTAGGTTGAAATCTAGAATTTTGAATTTCTGGGGCAACTTTGCAAAACTCTAATTTTACAGGGATATCTTTCATTTCGTATTTTTGAGCTTTTTTGGTAATTTTATACCTGTTGGAACTAAGAGTATATAATGTTGTGATTTAGTGAGCATTTGATATTGTAAACTGTATTTGGTATTGAAATGCGGTAAAAAAATCATTAGAAAACACAGCTTAGGTGATTATAGCAGGTTTGGTTTCCAACAAATATATTTGAATTTTTTTTCAGTGTTTCAGAGTATTGAGGTTGTAAATATAGACACACTTCCTGTCATCTGATCATTATATATCTCATGCAAAGATGGTCAATACAAAGGGGTGGACCATTTTATATCCTGGGGGGGTTCCTGGCATATTTTGATAAAAATTCCAAACAAATGTCAATAAAAAAATCAGCCAGAGAAGGTTTGACAAAAAGGAAAGGTGGGATAGTGGGAACAAATGTACGATGGAACGAATAAAAAAGATAATGTACCTCATCAATCTTCCAGACACCCCCCTCCCCTTTTAAAGATGGTCCACCCGATGTATTTTTGCGCGCAATTAACCATGCAGTGTATATTAGTTTAAGATGTCAAGTTGTGTAAGGATTTGAAAGGAATAGTCAAGTTCACCACAGTTAAATTTCTTAACTTTATCTCTAGTGTCATCATCCTCGTGTAATTGATTAAATTTGTAAGTTGTTCCAGATGTGGATGCAGCAGTTGTTCTGGAAGAAAACAATGTTTACTTCCCCTGTAGGGTTTCTGAGTTAATTATTGTTTGTTGAAATCTCTCCATGTATCTAGTCTATTGGCAAAATGTTAACATTGGTTGCAAGTTATGTATTTCAGTCTATATGTCGAATATTTTAAATGAAAAATCAAGAACAGTTTGCTGTGTGCTTGTAAAAGATAACATATTTGTCAATACATAACTGCCTTGCAGATTGATTGTCTTAAAATTATCACAGAAGTAGAACAGGAAAAGAAACTTATCAAATTGCTTTAACATATTCACCCTGAGTGCCTGTAGGCCTATATTTAACTACTTTATCATTACATTAAACGGTTTGTTATATCTTTATCACTCACCATGGGCCAAGGCACACTTGAGGGCCAATGTCATCACTCTGTGCCAGTCTGTATATGTCTGTCTGACTGTATGTATGTATGTCAATGTTTCATACAAGTGTTGGCTTGTTTTGATAACTATATGGGAGCGAGCAGTAACATTGTCACTATTTTTAAAAGTATTTTTTAATTCTGTGTAAATTTATTTAAGATGAAGTGGAAATTCATGTCCAGCCATCCAAAGAAGAAGGTTCAGATGTTTTAAGACAAACATTCATCAGAGTAAAATCAAAGGATGATCTTCCTGCTGCTGAGGCATATGCAGAACGGATTGGTGCAAAAATAAATGACATTGATCGAGGCAGTTTGCTTGTGTCTTTGAATGTAAGACAATAGAAACTCTAGAAATTTTACAAAGAGATGAAAGAGATGGTAAACTAAGGAAAATATTTGAGAAAGATATTGTGACAGAGGATGTACTCAGGAGATGTAATATCACTTCAATTTCCTTGAAGACAACAGTGGAAACATGGCAATATCAGAAATGTGCTCTTGAAATAAAGTACTATCAAAAAGGTAAGTAATGGTCCCAAAATATTTACACAATAATCCCACCAATATTTCTCTGTTTGACGGAGCATTAAATACATTACTGTTTTCGGCAGAGCCATACGACTTCAAGCCAAAGGTGAGAAGTTGTGGAGCTCAGTGAAAACACGTATGGTGACGTCAAACAACAGAAAAGTCCATTGTATTTTGCATTTATCAAATTAACAGTCTGTTCTTACCTTTCCGTTGATACGGATGGAGCAAAATTATTGCTGCAGATTGCAAAATATTGCCGTGATCTATGTTTTATCTCCCCTGACTACTTTTATTTAATAGGTAGAACAACCCATAATCCAGCAAATTAAACTAATTTTTATACTCTGAGTGCCATCTGTAGCAATAAGATGTACGGATTTGGTTCAGTGACTTAAACTTTGAAATTGCTGTCTGGTGGTCCCACTGCCAAAACAAGTGAAGTCAGACATTGCAAGCCAGATGGTTTCACTACCCTAGCAGTGGACATCCAGAATAATCAGTTCTTTAGAAAATTGTCAAATATTTTAATGAAGGAATGCAACAACAAGATTGAAACAGTAGTTTTATTAACTCACATTTTTGTATATCTGTATATGTACCAAGGAGAGCTTATATGGTAGGTTGGTGGTGTCTGTAAGTCTGTATATATGTATGAATGTATGTATGTATGTTTGTATATATATGCATAATGACATCATGCTCGCTCTTAACGAAAAGGAAGATGTTCTCCTTGTCATGTTGGACTTGTCTGATGCCTTCAATACAGTTGACCATGATGTACTCCTTCACAGACTTTAATTCCGGTTTAGCATCACTGGCAAAGCTTTATCATGGTTTGGATCCTCCCTCAATAATCCTAATCAGTGTGTAAATATAGGCTCATTTACATCACACAGTACAAATATGACATATGGCGTCCCCCAAGGTTCGGTTTTGGGATCAATTCTCTTTACACTGTATACAGCGCCACTTGAAGACATCTTTGTCAAGCATGACTTCAACTATACCGGTATATTGTATGCGGATGACTCGCAGATTTATGTTGTTTGCAATAGACCTGCCCATTATTGGACAATCCTACAACAGAAAAGATGGTTCATGCATTCATTACGTCTCAGCTGGATTATTGCAATAGTCTCCAATATGGTGTTCATAAGACTCAACTGGATCGTCTACAATCACTTCAAAATGCTGCGGCTCGTCTCATCTCCCAGACTCAGAACTCGATCACATCACACCTGTTCTGATCTGCACTGGCTGCCGGTTGGTGCTCCCATAAAATTCAAGATTTTGTTAACTGCCTTTAAAACCATTCATCGCTTTGCACCACTTTATTTAATTGATTTGCTTGAAATTTACAGCCCCGTCAGAGATCTCAGATCAGCTGACTCTTTGCGGTTGGTGCCACCAACATTCTCTGTTTGTGTACCTGCTGTGTGGAATTCGCTCCTGCCTGTGATTTGCAACGCAACATCTGTTGACTTTTTTAAACCTCTTTAAAAAACTCATCTTTTTAATCAGTGCTATTTGTGATTGAGTTTTTATTATCATCTTCTGTATGGTTTTTAAATGGGACTTTTTAATGTATTCTGCTGCTTTCATAATTTTTTTTCCTCATGTCATGTACGAGAATGGTACAGGTTTTGACATTGTTTGTTTTCATTTTCTTTTATTGCTGTTGTTGGTTTTTAGTGTTTGCTTGTTTCTTTTTTTTAATGTGTAAATCGCACTGAGAGGTTTGTGTAGTGCGTGTAAGAAATAAATATTAACTATTATTAAATATATGTATGAATGTATGTATGTATGTGATACCATAGGATATGACCCACTCAAGACATAGTGGGATGACCCAACGTACATTTGGTAATGAAGGTTTTAAGTAATGACTTTTGGGCAATTAAAGTAATCCACGGGTTTTAATTGTATTTTGTGATGTGATATTAAGCCCCAGGTTTTGTGGTTTTATTGTTATCTATCAACTTGTTGCTGTTTGAAAGGTTAAACCAGATCAGTAAAGGGAGACACGTGTACCCAGGTTTGGCAAGAGTAATACAGCCAGGAAAACTTGGCAATGATAAGACTTGGAATATGCCCGTTATCCAGTGGAGTTGATGTATATGTATCTATCTATCTAGAAAATTTTTATAGCGCCTAATATCCAAAGTTAAACAATGCTCAGTGGCGCTTAGAGTTACAATGAAAATGCTCTCTGGAAAATGTTTTTTAAGCATCTTTTAAAAGTGTTGACATTAGGAGAGGTTTTTATGTCCAGGGGCAGAGTTCAAAATGACAGGAGCTGCTACAGAGAAGGAGCGGCCACCATAGGTAGTCAGATTCCATCTAGGTGTGTGCAGAAGGCATTTATCAGATGAACAAAGAATACGTAATGAGGCACAAGGTGTCATTAAATTCCTGAGATATTGTGGAGCTTGTCCATTTAGGGCTTTGTAAGTAATCAGCAAAGTTTGTATACAATGCGATGATGTACTGGAAGCCAGTGAAGTTGCATAAGTATGTGAGTATGTGAGTGGACGTCTCCATAAACTCCGAACCATCAGTGGAGTCGTGTGATGAAATTGCATTCAAATAGGACACAAGGGAATCTGGAAGTTAACTGACATTATTTGAGCTGGGCTTCGTGAAATCCTGGTGTGTGAAGAGATATTTCATTGGCACTATTAAATTTCAAGTCTGCTGCACTTGGATGAAGCGTGGGTGATAGCTGAAATTGATCACATTTTTGAGTCACTGATTGCCGAGATCCGACAATTAGGGATGCTCACACAGGTTTCCCAATGCTGATGCTTTACAGATTGAAAGCTGATGTAAGTACAATTCGATCGATGCAAGTCGCATGAAAATCGGACTCAATTTAATAAAATTACAGCCATTCAAAGTTCTCTGAACTGGGCGTGAGGAATGCAATGAGCCAAATAACTGTATGCCGACTTCAAAACTGAGGATGGATCATTTTACAAGTAGATTACTTGACCATGTAAGTGATTTGTCTTTCGCAGAACAGATTTACACAATGCTTTGATGTTGAACTTCACTATTGAGGGAACTCTTAGCATTGTGTGGACAAGCAAATTTCCCAGTTTAACTCATACATAGCGAATCATGCTACTTATCACTGAGACATGTTTTTCAGGCTTTACGCCTATAAAAATAATCGCAATCATACCAATCCATAATCCAATAGCACTAGGTCAAAATTTGTAAGACAATAGTTGTAAACATAGACAAAAACAGCACAGAACAGACAGTAATAGACGGTACAAACAAAGTCAAATTCATGAAAGAAAGATATATGGACCTCTGGCCAAAAGACCAAGAAGTGATGTCAGGTGTTTCGAAAATAGTAAGCGCATCCTGCCCCACATGTGGCACCCGCCATATATCAATCTGTAAGTCAGATAGGTAGTGGTCACTAACTAAGGCCCAATGTCACCGATGCCATCAGTGATCATTTGTCGAAGAGAGATATTGTATTTATCTACCAGCTTGCGATACCTGCCAAAAAAGCGTTTGAATGTAGAGACAAGTCTTGCTCTGGTGTAACCTTGATGTAACAGTTTGTAAGAGAGATGGCCATGTCTCTCTACAAAATCACCATATGAACTGCATGCTCTTGCATATCGTATAAGCTGGGAAATGTATACCCCATAAGCAGGTGAGAGTGGAATATTACTGATGAGGTGTGGAAAATTAATTATACTAAAGTTGAAATCATCTCTCTTGTCATATAGCCTAGTAGAAAGGTGACCATTGGAGTCAAATTCAAGTAAAATGTCCAGATATGAAGCAGAAGAGGCCGTTTCTGTAGTTTCTTTAATCTCCAATTCTGGAGGATAAATCATAGCGAGATATTTACTGAATTCAGAGTTATTCAATGAAATAACATCGTCTATGTATCTAAATGTTAGGTTTGAAGTACGAGCTACAGAGACCTTTTTCTGCTTGATAAGGTTCTGGATAAATTCTGCCTCGTATGAGAACAGAAATAAGTCGGCAAGTAAGGGAGCACAGTTAGTGCCCATGGGAATTCCTATACACTGTTGGAAAATGTGTCCTCCAAATTCAACAAATATGTTGTCAATGAGGAAATCAAGCATACTGATAATGTCTTTCTCGGTATAAAACACTTTAGCGTTAGTAGTATTTTTAACAAAATATGTAGAATTATACCCTAATACCACATATTTGTAACGGCGTGAACCGTTTTTGTAGAAAAATGCTTGGTTGATGATGTTTTTCAAGCATTCTTTCAATTTATCATGTGGTATTGTGGTATACAATGTGGAAAAATCGAAAGTTTTAATAGATGTTATTTTTGAAACACGCGACTGAGATGGACGATACTTTCTAAATCTAAGTAGAATAATTAATTGCAGACACTGCTATGATTATTCTCATTGATGCTCAAAACTCATCTCGTTTGAGTTTCGAAGCAACTTAACGTGTCTGTTGTTTGTTAGACAACACCCTGATTGGTAAGAGATGATATTGTTTCTTACTTGAACTGCTTAAAAACTTTTGAACAACGCGTCAAGTGACTTTTGGCTGGTAGAGCTACGCCTGTTTTCTCCAGAAATGTGTACCCTGGATGGAGTGCCAAAGTGTCACCGTGTTTAACGGTTACCATATCGGCTTTCAAAAAACTACTGCAACGGACACTATACTGTTTGTATGACTACCTTACAGCCTTTGATCTGATTTGTCTGACAAAAGAAAAGTAACAAGTGGTAACAGCTAAACGTTGTAACTATATGTATTACTTTTCTCAACATACTAGGTTTTTTATAGCATTTTGCACTTTTGAATCAATATCTTATATGCTTGATTTAAGAATAATAAGTATTTGTCACCGAGATTGTAAATCGATTCTAATACTCTGTACCGGTACATTTGAATGGAATTATTGTTCGTTATATTTTATTCATTGATGTCATTTAAAGTGTCGGTGTCATTTGTCTAGTCCCTACACTCATCTTGGTATACCTCTGCCTGCAACGCAACCTCGTTTTCAACGAATTCCATGACCCAACTCACTCAAACAAAATTGGTGATTGCCACTGTTGAGTTTGCTCCAATACAGCCAGCCTGTGAACAACACTGAAATAAAGCAAGGGTCACATCTGGCGCCCAGCAACGAGGGCTGCATTGGAAGGTTTTCCCAGTGGAGTTTCGTCACTTTTACTGTTTCTTACAAATTGGCAACAGGGAGGGAAGATATTTTGATTCAGCCCATTGAGGTTTGGTTTTTGCGGTTGAAAACGAAAGACTAGCAGGGTTACACGAGTAATACACTTATTGATCGAACAGGAAATTAATGATAAGAACCATTGTGTCTGGCAGTTTTCAAACACTTTTCAGTTTTGTCTTTAAGTGTTATTGTGAACTCAAGTTATTGACAGATTGCCTTTGAATTTGAAACATGGAAGACGCACGAGGTACTGGTTTATCAGATTGTAAATCGACACTGTCACTCTGTACCGGTACATTTGACTTTTATGGAGTTATCGCTCGTTATATTTTATTCTTTCATTTCACTTAAAGTGTCATTGTCATCTGTCCAGTCCCTATACTTATCTGGGCATATCCCTTTTATCAAAGAAGTAGTAATAGTAGGCACGGTATCGGGTGGTTTTGGCAGGAGGTTCAGTGAGGTTCACGGTTTTTTGGTAGGAGGTTCAGTGAGGTTTTATATTTTGGCAGGAGGTTCAGTGAGGCTGGGGGATTTTGGCAGGAGGTGATTTGAGGTGCCACGAGCGCCGACGATTAGGTCCCCCTAGCCCAGTCAAAATTAGCCATTTTGCAGGGTTTTTTTGGCAGGACGTTCAGTGAGGTTTCATATTTTGGCAGGAGGTTCAGTGAGGTTTGGGGGATTTTGGCAGGAGGTGGTTTGAGGTGCCGCAGACGCTGACAATTTGGACCCCCCAGCCCAGTAAAAATTAGCAATTTGCTAAATTTGACAGGAGTTTGGCTCTTTTTTGGGGGTAATATAATGCAGGGAGGTGACAGTCAATGGTGAAGTAGATGTTGATCCCCTAAGTCTTGGAAAATTGGTAATGTGCTGAGAACATTTAAGTAGATGATGATTGGCTGGTTGGAATGCTGCAAAGCATGATGGGAGGACACAGTCTTCGTCTGATTGGCGTATTTGAATCTAAGAGTTTTCATTGGTTGATTTGAAGTTATGCAAATGAGCACACTCTTTAAAAGAGATCAGGGCCACTCAGGGCCTCATTCGAGCTCTGACCTTTGACAAGTCTGACCTTTGGCGTCGAATTTGATAGTCACCTCTCCTACCGGAAACATATATCCACTACATGCCGTTCTATTTACTTTCATCTTAGAAAAATCGGCCATATCCGTAATTATCTCACCACCGACACTTGTCAACAGCTTGTCCAAACTGTACTTTCATCAAAACTGGATTATGGTAATGCACTTTTATATGGTTTAGCTTATGACCACATCAAACCACTTCAACATGCACAGAATTCCGCTGCAAGAGTCGTCACCCGTACCAAGAAACGTCAACACATTACACCTATTCTCAAGAAGCTTCACTGGTTACCAGTGCAGTCAAGGATACAATTCAAAGTTCTCTATACTACTATAAAGCACTCAACGGATTGGCGCCAACCTACATAACCGACCTCATCCAGGAAAAGCAATGTACAAGGATTCTCCGTTCATCTGCTAAATGTCTTTTGGAGGAACCAAGCTACAATCTTGACTCTTACGGTGGACGATCATTTTCGCGCGCAGCGCCTAGACTGTGGAATAAACTTCCTCTTGAAATTAGACAGAAGCCATCAGCGACCAGCTTCAGAAAGAACCTGAAAACTTACTTATTCACTAAAGCTTTTGCTTAATTCTGTCCAGCGCCTTTGAACTATTGATTTATAGAATACAGGCGCTTTATAAATGGATTGATTGATTGATTGATTGAAGTGCAGATTCATACAGCTATGGTGACTTGTGACCTTACACCAAGCCAGTGTCAGCAGGGATGGCGCAAATGTTATTCAGCTAGGGTAGAGAGGCCCTATTACTTCAATATCAAAACCAATTGAAAGCCGATGGTCAATGCCTGGTGTTCCAGAAGGTTTGGATGGGCCTACAGCAAGTCCCCTGGCAACCACAGTCCCACCCTTCCTGAACCTGCCGTAGAACCACCATCAACACCCTTCTGTTTGATTCTCAAAGTACAGATGTGACAGATAGCCAGCCGCAACTGTACTCCCAAGTGCACTCAAGACCCATCACCAGTGATGTCAACACTCAAACAGGTGAGGAGTTTCGATTTCAACTTTCTTCAATGGAGACATCTGCTAGGCTTGTTAGTGTCAAGATGTACAAGGGAAGTGCCTATGTTGGCATTCATGACTTATTTAAGCAGGAGAAGACTGGTCAGTTGATACCAACCAAGAAAGGTATTACATTAAGACTGGATGAGTGGTATCAGTTAAAATGTATCGTAGGGAGAGTTGATGATGTTCTCCAGATGATGACCTGTAGTTAATTCATTCTATTCCAGAGTACACTCCACCCCTCATCCCAAACGACCTAAGGAAAGTGGCACGCAAGGTGGTGAAATACATCTATGCGAAATTTATCTCACAGGAAGTTGATAAACTTGTGAGTGAAAACTGTTAGGGATGTCAACATGACTATCTGTCCCAGAGGGAACACAAGTGTCTACATTATGGTTGCACACCTGCCGGACAGAGGGAAGTGATTTCCAAATACTTTGGAGCTGCTGCCGAATGCATCGACATGTCTGTAGTGGAAAGATCTGTCCAAGAAGTTGCAGAGATCTGTAACCTCCGAATGGACTCGATGACTTCGGATTGATTGACCTTGATGAATCGCTGCACTTACTGTGTTATCAATGGGCCAATGATCCAGAGGGATGCTTTGAAGCCTTGATGGACAATATTGCTGTGTACGAAATGGTTCTCTGCAATGACATTATCGAGTCAATATGTGCAACAAATGAATCTTCTAGTTGTTAGAATTTCGGCAATGTTTTCAATTGTATCAGTCAACGTTCAAAGTTATTTACCACATCTTTACCTTGAGTTGCTATTTTTGATGTTCTCTTTTTGGAAAGGTTACGCTTGCAATGAATTACTTGAAGTTTCTTCTCGGACTTTCTTCAGGACTACAAGAACACTACGGGACACTAACAACTTGTTGTATTCTATTTCATGTTTGTGTTGTATAAAGTTTTGCTTTAAAGAAACAAAATAAAATGTGCTGTTAAGACTTAAAGATGAAAAACTTGTCAGTCTACAGTCTTTGAGTGACAGAAAGAGAAGTGTGGATGATTTATTTTGTTTAACTGCCCCCTTATGCCAATCCGCCATACCCACCCTTGGAAAAATGATACACACTCGTAATGTTTTCAATGGAACAAATTGTCAAGTTTATTTGAATGTTAACACCAATGCAAATATACAAAGAACAGCTAAATTGCAATGAAAAGTGAACGATAAATTCTAAGGCTTCTTTAAAAAGTGAACATCATAAACGTCAAAATCAACACCTGTCAGTTTTTCGATAAAATCATTGACAAGAAAGTCATTGAAAGTCAAATCTTACGTGAATTGCTTCACAATGTTCGACATGGACCATCCGCGGCACAGATGCAGCAGATAATAGAGAATGTACTGTCCACACACTGAAGAAAGGGGTCCTTGGAGGCTCTGTCTGTTGTAGATCCGGTCAAGGGAGTTTCTTTTCCGGAATGTCTCGAAGGATGTCTTGATGGGTGGACGTGCATGGGAATCGAAATATTCCCATTGTTGCTATCCACAACGTAGAAAGCAACCCAGTGTTTTCCTTGTATGGTGCTAGGGTCCACATTGGCAACAAAAGCAGCTGGATATGATTTAAGTCCAGTCTTGGGCAACTTGTCAGAGGCCAGCACCCCAGCAAAAGAAGATGCTGTGTACCTGTCCACAGTCAAGATCTCCCTGAGCTTTAAGGTGGCCATGCTTTCTTATTCGGATTGTTTAAGGACACTTATTCAAAAGTAAAACATGATGTTGCGATCTCTGTCAATTTCGATCACGTTTTGTAGCTCAACATACACAAGTTAATTCACTGTATTTGTCAGGGCTTGGTTGAAATGTAGTTCTATGCCTAGGTTGCCGTCTTTCATTAGGTTAGATGTCCTCATTAGCAGACAAGCCCGATGTGAGAATAAAAGTAAACAGTGTGTATCCATTGTCATATTCAAAGCAATCGATATTGAATCCTTTGCATTTTATTAGTCACAGTGAGTAGTAGGCCACGGTGAATGATTGGCCATCAGCCCTTGTGAAGTCTAGTTTCAGAGGCTTGTTTGGAACTTGTCTTCCACTAACATTAAGGACGAGCAATGTGATGTCATAGTGTATGAAGTTGAAATGGTTCTTCTTAACAGAACCATTGAAGGCATCGTTGTCCACCAGACTCAATACCACACGTTTAGGTAGCTGTCCCAGAAAAGATCGATGTGATCTTTGTTGAAGGACATTGTACCTCCAGAAATGGACAGAACTTTCATCACACAACGATGTATGGGATACTTGGATGGTCCGCGCTAAAAGCTTCTGCATGGCCCAGCTGTACCAATGGACTTAGTTTTATTTTTCTGATTAATAATGTAGCTTTGGTGACCACTGTTTTGAAGTTTGGATTTTCTGTAGAGCTCACAAGAGAGAAGGCATCCTTGCTTCTATTGAGTTTGAGTTCAACACCGTTCATTAGATACTTGGGCTGAAAGAAGAGATCCGAATAGATGAGTCCAACCATATCAACAACTTGACTGCCAGATGTGAAAGCATATCGGTTTTTCAGTCCCTTGTTCGCTTCTCCACCTTCTTTAGTGGGGTCCACTTCATCCATTTTCAAGTTATAGTCCTTGAAGAATAGGGCTGCACCAATATGGGTGTCTTTCGGTTCCTTCCCATAATTTAACAACGTCTCCTTCATCGCTCGGTATGGGTCGGTAGGGAAAGGGTTGGATATTATTTTGCCATTGAGGTGTACATCCACTTGGCTGAACAGTGAATGGAGCCACAGTTGACAGGTCCCACTGCTGCATCTGCACCAGGTTACTACCATCAGCTAGCTTTTGTGATCTTAGCCTTCATCAGAAGGAGTGTTGAGGACAAATCTATGTAGTCTTCCCCTGAGCCAGAAATCACAAATTCGATGGGTCCTGATTCCACTATGTGTGTCAGTGGATGCACTTCTTCCCATTAATATTGTCACTCTCCGACATTGGTCTGTGTTGGAGGAACTGTAAGCAAGTCAAGTTGACTCTTGGTAAATTCACAAGAGTGTTCTTGTGCCATGCTGAAAACATGTTATTCAAAATGTCAGGAGATCTTCTCTGTCGCTTTGCTTTGGAGGAAATGACTCTCTGTGTGGTGCTCTGCAGACATATCAAATTACTTACATCATATTTACCCTGATGAGTTGGATATCAAAGAAAAAACGGAGGGTAGGAACTCTGCTTCATATCTTGATCTGTTCCTACAAGTGGGTACTAATGGGCTACACACTGAGCTGTATCACAAAATGGATGATTTCGATTTTGAAATCATAAATTATCCCCACTTGTCGAGTAATATTCCATCTGCACCTGCTTATGGTGTGTATGTGTCTCAACTTCTCAGGTATTGTAGGGCTTGTGATTCCTACACTGATTTTCAACTGAGACACAGCTCATTGGCATCAAAATTACTGAGACAAGGATACACAACAAAAAGACTCGTTAGGACTTTCAAAAAGTTCTATGGTCGATATGACGACATTGTGGCCAAATATGACACCTTGGTCACTCAAATGATTAACGACAGCATTCCCGGCTTTGACTTATTACAGTGATTCATATCCTGTATCTTTTCATACAATATTTAGACAATTTTGGGACCAATCCTGACGGATGTAGCATGCTAGCAGGGTATGCTTACCCATTCCAGACACCTGGTACCACCACTAATTATCAGTGGTTCAGAATGGTTGTACTTAAATTTGTAAATCACAATTGTCCCATGGACCTGGTAATATATTACCTTGAATGAAATGATTATTGGACCAGTTTAATTTCATATTATACCACCGCCACCTCCAGGGGAGAAAAACTGTTTCAAACCCCTTCCTGCCATTAGGTCTTTTCCAGCTTTCACCAATCGCCTTTTTTGCAGAACGCTTCACGTTACGTCCACTGATGCAATGTTGAGTCCTATTTTTAACACCTGTCTCCCTAGGATTTTAGCGCCTTGTTTCAGCAGTGGTGTGGCTGCACGGAAAATACCTCCCAGGAGACCGCCTAAGCCATATTGCTGCACAGCTGCTCCCTGGAATGATGCTCCATTTCCCAACTGATCCACATTAAACTTCTGTATGTGGCTGGGTTGCTTTCATAGATTTTACGTCTATAAGGCATGGTTCAGGCTACAACAGTGTAGGGCGTCGCTTTCTGAAAGCTAGTGTCACGATCACTTTCCCACTCTGGAATGGTACTCTCTGACCAGTGTCGTCTTTATGTAGACCTCTACTGTATCAAATTCGCGATTTCTTAGAGGAAGAAAGTATGGAGTGTGGAAGGTGTGGTTGATCATCTGTCCGTGAATCCCTTTCACATTGTCTATTCTCAACAGGGGTGCAAAGGTGTCACCACCAACTGGTCGTCCACCAGATCGCAAGACACATAGAGAGAAGAGAGGTTTCGAGCACTGAACATGAAGGGGGCATCACTCTTCTGCTGTAATATGATATTAGGATAAAATCCCATGGTTTCAGCCAGACCTGGAAGAAAGTGGAGGCTGGTACCCTCACTGACATCAGCTGTTACTTTCCTGGACACGGTGTGGAAAGTCGACAGGACATCGTCGGGTAAACCTCGCTCTCTCAGAGTATTCAGTATACTTCCATCATCATCATAATAACCTGCAGGTATTTTACAAGTGTTTTTCTATGGTTCTTATGATCATACACGAGAAAGTTTCTGCCCTCAACCACGTTGTACCAAGACAAAGGGTAGTGTATTTCTGTCAAGGCCACTTCCCAGTTACCCTGGAGGGAAATGTGCTTTGGCAATTTCACAGTGTAGCCTGTCACTTTATTGTCTGGGAAAACGTCCATGGATGCATTGCTAGGTAACATCATGAAGAAGGGGTGTTCAGCCATGGTGACTGTTACTTTCCAAGTGTGGTGCTTGGCCAGAGTACATCAGTGTTATATCTTTGCTAAATCTTTCATCCAGCTGTTAAACTTGGCTGGCCAACCGTACCACTTGACTAAGTATTCTTTCTTTCCCCTTCTCTTTCTGGTCTTGAGTATTTTTTCCACCCTAAAGACATCATCATCTTTCTTAACCACTCTTTGCAGTTCTTGCTCATAGAATGTACCTTCTAACACTTCACCATCGTAATCTTTCAACTTGTACAAGGGTGGTCGATCATGGATCCGTCCTGATATGGTGAAGACTTCAGTCCAATTTGGAAGGTAGCCCTTCTTGAACATTCATCTGGCTTTGCTTAACATTCGTCTGGCTATTTTAATTTGATTGTTTTGGATTCAAAGTCGCTGTACAGTGTGCCTAACACTTCTGTTTCATTGGTCTCATTCACAGAAGCAGGTTTTGTCTTGATGCTGCGGTGCCAGGTGTTGTTGTAGGAGTGCATCAATTGAGGAAGTATGGATATGTAGTTCAGGGTGTTGGTTCTGGTGAAGTATTTCCACATTTTCGTCTTCAGTGTGCGGTTGAAACGCTCAACCACAAATGCTTTTGTTTCATTTCCAGTGGTGAAGAAAGGAACGTCTTCATTCTTCAGCAATTTTTGAAATATGTGGTTGACAAACTCTTTACCTCGGTCCGTTTGCAGTTTCTCTGGTTTTCGTCCACTTCTAAAAATCTGTTGGAAGGCTGACACCAAAGTGGTTCCACATTTATCTTTCAAGGGAATGGACTTTGCGTATATATTTGCACGGTATGAATGCGGAACAAGGCCGACTTGGCAGACGAGCGAGCGCCTTCTCTGAAAGTCTGTATACGATGTCATGTCACAGTACACCACGGTCCGTGATACACTGAAATTTGTCGCGAATTTGTCTTTAAGGAAGCCAATTCACTCAAGTGTCTAACACCAGTAAAGGTATTTCTTGTTGGCAGCAATACACCACGAACATTTTTGATATTCAGGAGTGCCTTACTCGCTCTACGTTCTAAAAAATGCCTTGTGTATGCTTTTGACCATGATGCATGCCGCTTGCTACCTTCCTTTCCAAATTCACGGTCGACTTATTTCCTACACTGATCATAATCTTTCTTTCCATTTCATAGCTTTACTTGCGCTTAGAATGTGTGTTGTAGGGGTGGTTCCCCCCCATATTGGTGGAGCAGCCAAAGTCAAAAAGGAAAGTTTGCCGTTTTGCTTAGTTTCACTGTCACTACGATCCTTCTGTGTTGACGACTACATGGCTGTCACTGTACGATGTAATATGTAGGCACACATTGCGCATAGTCCAACCCAAAACTTAGCAACATTTTAGTCAAATAGTCATGGTAATCATATGGGTACTTTTTGTTTGTGAGCTATTTTGTTACGATCGCCTGACGCAGAAGGTCAGGGATGCACAGAGATAAAGCATTACATCTCAAGTTGAATGCAGGACAGCGCGTGGACAGACAAAGTGATGACGTCATAGTGCAATTTTCGATTCGCAAGTTTGGCTAATTTTTGTCAAAATCTTCTCGCCAAACGCTACTTTTTCTCACATTTGCGATTTGGCGAGCGGGCAGCGGAAACACTGATATCACATTATGCAAGCTCCAAGCTTGGCGCTTTTTCCCATGATTCAAATTACATGGGCAACTTCCTCTACTATTTCTATCGGTTTTTGTAAAAAATCTTGCGATTTATAAATGGCAAAATAGCTTTTCCAGGGTAAGTGACCACAAAGGTAGCACATATGTAAAAATTCTCCTCGGTGAACTTCTCCTTTAATATGAGTTGCTATTTCCAGCCAAAAAAACCCAAAAAATCTCGGAATTTCTAGACTATTTCATAAAATAATAGTCCAAAGACAATCGATAAATATCAAGGAAACAAAAGGTTTCCTTAGCAAGCTGGAATAAAAATGTACTAGAAATCCCTATTTTTATAACATTAGACGTCACAGTGGTATCAATGCACAAACACGCCACAAAAGGACGCCATAAGCCCAGTGATCATGGCGATGGGCTCTAACAAAGCACACCCAACACAAATTATTTAAAAATAAACACAAAAAACTACATGAAAGCCCTACTTTCGATTATTCTCAAACACAATATATTGAATTCAATGGAGAATACTATAAACAAATATATGGAAACAGAATGGTTTAAAACCCACACAAAACCAACTGACACGTTCCAATATTTATTAAGAAGTTCCTGCCACCCAAACAACATTTTCAAGAGATTTGTTGAAGATGAATTCTTTAGATATGCTCACACATGCAGCAACAATGCGGATTTCATAATAGGGGTCATTTCTTCACATGATACTTTCAACTACGAGATTACAGAAAGGCAGACATATTTTGTATCTGAAAAGAAGTAAACAAAAAGTCAGCTAAACCTCATCGACAAAGATAAGAATAATGTTGTAACAACAAAAACTATCCACATAACGACCTTTAGTCCATTCATCAAAGCCATTCTAATCAAACAATATTTAATAGGAAACTGAAAATAACTATCAAACACGGACCACAGTTTTTCTGAAAAAAAAATCATGGCATAGAAAAGAAATAAAAACAAAATACATTCTCTTCCAAGAAAAACCAAGCACAAGTACAATTGAAACGAATGATCTGAGCAAAAAGTATGCAACAGCAAGACCAAAAGGTAAAGATTCTATCACATCTTTTTGATACACAATGTATAATGTCAAACTAAACAATTTGGAATACAAACCCATTCAAGCAACTGATGAAGGGACCCCTATTTGGTCGTAAAACACTATTAAGACAGATTCACACAAAAATAAAACTGTTTTCCTTGAGGTCCAGATCACATGACCAGGGTCAAAGCAATATCGTTTCCTAAAAACAACATTGATCCACTTACTTTATCGTATCACTGACAAAGGTAGCCCGGTAATAATTTGTTCAGCTGTCTGAGGCTGGCTCTGATTCTGACAATTTAAGTGCAACTAACTAACGAATAACAGGGCTGGTTAATTAGCATTTTACATTTCCCCCCCCTCGCTTGATGTAAGCTAAATACAGTTACAGACATATAGAATTCAATAGCAAAAAAGTTGTTGGGAAGTGAAGACCTTTTATTTTTTGGTTTTTACGCTCCCATATATGCATATGTATATATGCAAATGGGAGGTATTCGTATAAGGTGGCAAAATGGCGTCTGTGTGTATGTATGTAAGTATGTATGTATGTCTGTTAGTCCGTCCGGATCAAAAACACAAAAACTACAAGACGATATGTCTTCATATTTGGTAATTAGAGGCATCCTAGGTTGGAGATGTGAATTTGTTCAAATGAAGATGTATGTGTCAAAAATATTGAAATGAGGTACAAAAAAGTGAAAATTGGTGAAGATGCTGCAACTCTGTAACCACCGGGCAGAATGTGTCGATATTTTGTGTGTAGGTAGGTAGCGTCAATCCTTTAAAAAACTGTAAATTTTAGAGGGATATTATTAATTTTATATTTTTGAGAATTTTTTTTTCATTTTTAGGTTGAATATCTTTGTTCTTCAAAAATATTTGTTTGAGAATCTTAAAACTTGGTGTCCACATTACTATGGATTATCCATGCATTTTGTATGTATTTGAGTGGTGATGTTTTGGTTGTTTTATTGTAGACTTTTTTTTAACACGCATTGAAAGTCAATGTTCAAGGTCAATTTATTTTCAACTGCGTCACTGCTGCAGAGTCACTGCTCCACCTATTTCAACGCGTCGTTGCTGTTACGGTTATAGTGTAGCACCCTGTTGTTGCACACTGAAGAAAGACATGTAATTAGGGAATAGTAACAATTGATGTGATAGCCAAATTGTGACGCAATACATGCCATTGTGCGTAAAGAAAAGTTGAAGCTTGAACTCGCTACTACTCTGAACTTCGGGATATTCCCTGCGTTTTGCAAGATTTTTGGGAGTGCACTTCACGAGTCAGAAGGTAAGCTATTCTCTATGTCTATCAATACCTGTTTTAAAATGTATGGTCTATTATATTTATGCCTATTTTTACATGGAGAAGTTGTGTATAGTGGATTGTAGCATGGTGTAGTGTGTGAACGGGTACTTGCATGAACTTTAGCGCTTGTGAGATTGTTGAGAATGGCATTGCCGAGTCAAAATTTCCGAAGTGACAATGGGGATTACATGTTGTGGTTCATTGATATTATACGACGGTTCAGCCCATGCCTAGCGTTGATGTCTGTTCGAACCGCTGAAACAACAGCAAAACCTTTCTTAAAAAAACAACTCAGTTGAACACATACACGTGTATTGTTTAAAGTAGAGGTTTCAAACAGTCTGTTCCAGAGATATTCCGCGGTACTATATACGTCAAACTGTGTGGACTTTGAAAGACGTGTTCTGTACTTAATAATACGCTGGGCACATCATGTACTTTGGCGAGGCGGGTGTGCTCGAAAACGAAGATCGATGCAAGTTTTGGATTCAAAATCGGCTGTTTTCGGCGGAGAAACTGCCCGCCGTATTTTCTGCAGGAGGACCAGCGGTTTTTTCTATATCAGTCTGCAGGGCTGTGGTGGGAGGCCGTATAACGCCGGTATGCGGTAACACACAGCCCTGCCATGCAGAGCTATACCTTATACGAAACTTTACAGAAAGCCGTTTCTAGATGAGCTTGCGTGTTTGCGTGCTGTTTAAGTGAGGCCTTTTTCACTTGACGTTCAACGTTACGCAGTTTGAACCCTTCCTCAACTGAGCAATTTCCGCCGAAATAGGAAGAAATTGATCGAGACCAGCAACAACTGTCGTGCATGACGATTCGATTTCGCCGCTGCGTGGGCCACGGCTGGCAATGTGCATGCATCGCGAATCGTCATTTTCACACGAGACTGCCTTGAGCATACTGTACTAGTATACACGTGACGTCATAACTCTCGCGAGACTGGGGTGTTTGAGAAAGCATGCACCAGCTGCAATGAATGCGGAAGTAAATGTAGTTTGAGCGGGTCATTGAGAGAGAAACGAAAGTCGACAACGACTAAAACAGACCAGTATTCTAATCTTGTTTTCCACTTCGTCGAGATAAAAATCAATTTTGCCTTGGGACGATTTTCCTTGCCACTTCGGTTTCAAGTGTCATCGCCGCACGTGGCGATCCCCGTGAATATATCTGAATGGGCCGCGCTGTAGGATGCGCTTTTGTATACAGTGCATTTCAAAAGGACGAACCTAAAACGGTAAATGCGTTTTCGTTTAATATCGACTTGTGTCGGTCGTGTGAAGTCGATCGGGTATCAGTTAATTCGAACGTAGGTGTACTGTGGCATTAGTCTGTGGCATCAGTTCGTACAATTAAAGGTTCATAATTTGTAGGTGTGTGAGTGGGTTATATCAGTTAATGTCGGAGAGTACAGCGTTAGTTGCGTGGCAGTTGTAGTAGTACTTACATGCATGGTACATGTGACCTGTTTCGTTTTCAACTCAACTTCAAGTTCAAGTTGGCTCATGGTTCATTGGTTGTAAATAAGTTTGCTTGCTTAATTTCATTATCATATTTGTGATAAGTTCTTGTTTTAACAAAGACAGTATTTTTCCCTCAGTGTGTAGTAGGTAGCAATGAAAAAAAATATATCAAATTTGACGTTTCATTGTCTAAAAAAACAGTTGCCCATGTGGCATGTAGTACAAGATGTATATAGTTGCACAAGGACCAACCCTGGTATACCAATCTGTTAGCACAGAGATACCGGGGAATTTCGAACCCTTTTAATTTATTTAATGTGACTCTTTATTTAAATCTTATCCTCTTGGGAGAGATGATTTGAATTAAAAGGGTATCTACAAACAAAAAGATTTGTTTTGTTGTTTCTCCTCTTGCTGTTTTATTGTATCATGTTTGTGAGGACTTCTGGTTGACTACACAACAACAATTATGATACAATGTGTTGCACAATATTTTCTTTCAGGGTGTTTTGAATTGTTATTTATGTACACCTCTTTTATTCAAAAAAACATTGAATTGTAGGATGCTTGGGTATCAATTAAAAATATTCCCTATTGACGTGGAGTTAGCATAACTAATTTATGATTTAAAAAAAAAATATACTTTATCTCTACCAGTCTGTAAATAGTTTTGAAAATTATATTTTGTTTTTAATACATAGGTTTGAAAATACAGCATGCCAAAGAAGAAATATTGGCGAAAATCAGTGTGAAACAACAAGTAAGTGTGTACAAAATTCTGCTCAGGGTGAGCAATCAAGTAGGCTTAAAGGGCTAGATCATCGGTTGTAAGTCTAGTCTGGTGTAAGTGCTTTTACATTTAATTAGTCTGTGTGTCTCAACATCCTGATATGTTTGTGTAAGCTTACCACCATAATTCAATTATATGATTGTTCAGCCTCAGTAGACACCTTATGCATTAAGTAAACAATTTCAGCAGAGTTATCGGCATGTTAGCACAAAAGGATGCAAGGTTTATATTTATTTACCAAAGACCATGGAAAATTACCAGAATGCAAGGCCATGCAGTGGTTATTGATATGTTGCGATAATTATATGTGGGCTTGTGGATGCTTTGGAAAGTAAAAGCTCCTATGTGTGGTACTTTGTTGCCTATATCTTTTGTTTTCAACACCACATTGCTTGAATGTAAACATGGTCACTGAGGAATAACTCAGCCACAGGTAGTGAACAAGTGTTCACTTGATCAGACAACTAAAAATTCAATTAGATATATTATTAGTTGAAATTAAGTTTCATCAAATTTTATGAAACTGATAAGTCAGGGTGTATACTTGTTAGTAAGCACAAATATTGATGTGAAGCATGGTTGTTCTCTGAATTCTTGGCCAGGTGATCAGATATCAAAAATAATGTGAAATGTGAAATTAGCAAAAAGATGGTATTTTGAAGACTTGCTTCGCATGTCACTCAACATACTCTCTTCAATCACGGTCCCTACTCCACATTTGTGTCTATATGCAGGTGTGTGTTTATGTATGAAATTTTTTGGTCATTCTGGCCTATACGATTTATTGTTGTTTAATTTCATTTTTTTGCCAGTAACTATATTCATATACAACTGTCTGGCATTCCAGCCTAACTTAATATAATACAGTATTTGTTAACAGCGTTTGTGATTCTTTTCCTTCATGCTTTAATATTTGAAAAAGGCACATACAATAACAAACTAGTAAAAACATGTCCTGTTATTTTCATATCAAATCAATACAAATTTTCTATGTAACTAATTTAGCCATTTAGGCTTGTCTTGTAAGTTATTAACGATTTTTCCCCAACATTATTTCAAATCAGGATATGAAAAGGACACATATGGTCAGGTGAAACAATGCTATGAAGAGCTATGACAATGGCAGATTTGTCTGGCCAGGCTAAAGTCACTCTACGAAGTCCACTCTTCTATGATACCAATTTAAATACCAGATAAGTTATCATGGTATACACTGTAAGGACATCACCAAGTTGTAGGAGGATCACCCGGCGGTGGCAGTCTCTGGACGGGTGGGTACCCACGCTCGTTAGCAGAGTTTGAAATGTACCCCTTTTCCCAGAATTTTTCTCTGAAAAACACCCCCTTTTTTGGGAAAATCTGGGAGAAAATCACTGCGAAAAACACCCCCTTTTTTCCGATATCTTGGAGATTTTACCTAAATGTTTGCCAAGACATTTGAATACCATTATTTACCAATTTGACAGCAAGTATGCTGACTCTTGGTGAAATAGGAACACATAATACACTAGCTTAGGATGGGTTGACTTTGTTTGATGTGCACAGTAACAGACTGCCTTGTTCAATGTATGCCTAGTAACATAATGAAAACTTGAAAACAGTGATCGTTGAATGTTTTGTCTTCACCATATGTTCATCAGTCACACTCATATGCAATCACTTTTCTGATCCATTTTGATCTTGTATTAGTTGATGGCTCTTGAGTTATTAGACATCATCCGTCATCTGTAGCTGCAAAAGCAAAAAAAATCCTTTTGTAGAAAAATCACTTGAAACTAAGGGAAATTTGCCACCAGCTACAACCATTTCTTTCACTGAATTTCAGCAAAGATTGGATAAATAGTACTCTCATGCTCTCAGGTATCTATCTATCTAATACTACAATCTCAACTGTTAATACAACTATATGTACTACAAAACACTACATGTAAATGTCAGTACAATAAACCGGGTACAATCTACTGAATAACAGTTAATTCAACTAGAAATACTTCTTAGTACAAACACCACATGCAACTTTTATTACAATAACCTGAACAGATAATCTACCAAATAAATGACAACCAACCCAAAGAGAAACACTACAACTACAAAACACCTCATGCAAGTGTTAGTACAATCTATAAAATGACAACTGATTCAGCTAGAAATAACGGTAGGCATTCTCATGTTGATTCGCTGACATGAGTTGACCAGCGATGCCTTACAACTTGTTAGCTAGCTGTGATATTGCAGTGATGTTGTGGCGTCTATCGAACGCGCTCGGGTCAAGGGTCATCGCCACAGATCTTGGCCCGAGCGAATTCGATAGACGCCACCAGCACCCGGGGGGGTCACTTCCATTACTTGCCAATATGTATACGTGCCGCCCAATGGGGTGGGTATTTCAGGAACTTGGTCTAAAATGGGGGTATCAATTCCACTGTAAACCAAGGTCTAAAATGGGGTTGATTTTTGAGTGCCACAGAAGAACAAATTTCAACCGTCTGTTCCCGTCTCGCTAGCAGGGTTCTGAGCTGCACTCTATAAGCATCGATATCTTTTTCTGTGGCAGGGGAACCATTAAAGAGACCCCCTGGCCTAAGCCAAAGTAAATATCGACTTGGTTGTGAAACACCGTCACTGATTGGTCAGAACTCCATATATGGAAGATTTTTGCCCAATAGAAAATACCCAAACAAAGTGGCTCCTAGTATTGATGATGACAGACAGGTCAACCATGGCCACATGAAGTATACAAGTAGCATTGCTTTACAGATGAACAGAGAGGTTTGTTGTGAATTGCAATTTCAAAAAAAACCCACCAGTCAGACTGTAACTGCAGATAATTGATAATTTGTAGAAGCTGGACCAAAATTTGGTGAGGGTGAAAGACAAAATTTTCTTTCACCGATTTTTTTTGTATTTCCTGATGTTTTTGGAATCACAGTCCGTGGATAGAGGGACTGTGTTGGAATCATGGCTTGGCTAGCAACAACATTGCTGCGAAAACGAGCCCTGCCACTCTTTGAAGTGTTCTGCTGGGAGTTCTGCTACCACTCCAATGACCAACCAACCCGAGTGGCAGAGGCTACGGATTCGCAGCAAGCAACAACATAGCCCTAAACGCGGTACAGCGGTAGGCTTTGCCGGGGAAAATACTTGCTTTTTCCGTTTTAAAAATTTTGACGCTTTGACTTTTGACCTGGGTCAAAGGTCATAAAGGTCTAAAATGGGGTCTTAAAATAACGGGATTTTAGGTCTAAAATGGGCCCTGGGTTTTATACCTGCGGCCGCACACCCCTACCACTTCTCTGAACAGGTACCCCCCCCCGGGCACCAGCACCGCTGCGATATCACAGCCACTATGGACCAAATAGCACAGCTAGCTACATTTTTGCTGCGGATCCGTAGCCCTACCACTCCCTTTGCTGGTTGTGTTGGGGGAGTCCCCCCAACACAACCAGCAAAGAGTTAGTTACAACCAGCAAAGAGTAGTTACAATCACCTTCACGATTTGATGTACGGTTCTCCCGGGACGGTTCTTGAGTCCCCCCAACACAACCAGCAAAGAGAGTGGTAGGGCTACGGATCCGCAACAAGCTGTACATTTATTATTTATGCGTTTCGCTATTAAAGTTTTTGAAAAGACTTACTTGACTCGGAGAACTCACTTTCCAACATTTGAATCACTTCTGGAATCACTGTGTGTACTCCAGGTACACATCCACAATAACCGCATCTCAAACTGTCAATTTCACTGACAAATCCATGCAATTTCTGCGCAGGTTTTGCATCTCCCGCGAAGAACAACCCGCTCTACCATCGACCGCCATATTGCTAGTCATACAGGAAGTTGTTGTTGGATGTTGAATTAGCTATCTCCCCCCCCCTCGGTAATACAGCGTATCAATTCATAAAACACAAGAACAAAGTTAACCATCACAGGGACGGTCACTGGATTTCTAAACAGCCAGAACATACTAAATTTTAATCGAACTGATTTGAGGGGTGGGCACGTTGTTACAATCACCTTCACGATGTATGTACGTATCTCCCGGACGGTTCTGGATCATGGCTTGGGGGGGGGATCGCTGCTGGGTTTTACTCTCTCGAGTGAGAAAGCGTCTTGGGAGAAGAACCAGACCTAATCTCGGAGGGTGATCTGAAAAAGTGCCCCTTTTTCTCGATTTCACGGACCTAGATGTCTCCGTGATTTCCGACTAAAATCACCCCCTTTTCCGCGAAATTTCTAACGAGCGTGCGTACCCGGCTGCTCCGAGACTGCCACCACCGGGAGGATCACTTCTTGATAAAACGCTATCATGATAGCAATGATGGTAAGTGACACAATGTTGACCCTTGATGGAGTCATTCCAATTTAAGATATCAATATCAGTGGCCATAGTCTGAACTTTTCCAAAATTACAAATATTGTAACATTGCCATCACATTTGTATACAATTTAATAATTAACATTAATACATATTGTTTCAGATGTGATATTTTTTACACCAGTTCCTGGAAGTGACCATCATCGTTATTATGGAATCTGCAAGTTTATGTAGTCAAATCTGTCATATTAAAGTACAATTTTAAAAAAAAGTCTTCACTCAATTACTGTTTATGCAATCAGAATGTGATGAATCTTTGTCATTTAAGGCGACTTTTGCCGTTTGGTCACACAGTCAATAAAATCACTTATTAGAGTACTTTGAAAGTGTAACTGTGTGTTAGGGATGCTCTAAAATTGCTGTATTTTGCTCTAAAATTGCTGTAATTCATTCTAAAATCAAAATTCTCATCTGCCATTTCAGGACAAAGAAAAAGTAGTAAACGTTTTAACAACCTGTTGGATGACACAGATGCTGCTTCACATTGGATAACAGCTTCAATGTATGTTTAGCTGGGCTGAAACGGATTCATCTGTGCTCAAGTCAGACTTGTGATCAGCATAGACGTAAATGTCAAAAATATGTAAGACCCTCCTTCCTATCATTATAGCAATATATATGGAATCCAGCTGTTAGTGCCAGATCAAGAATACATGTGTGCACATACATGTTCCTCTCATAGAACCAGCTTTTTTCCCCAATACTGAAAATGTATTCATACAGAATATCTATACAGCTCCAGATGAAACCTGTTTAAAAACATTTCCAGTGTATTTCAACTATGATACAAGCCATTTTCATTCTTAACCTATTATGATTACTTTGTTGGTCTGCGCCTAGGTTTACTCAATTTTACATGCTATTTCAATGCTCTCTCTGAGAGCATTTCACCAATGCAAAGGGAGGATTACCCAAGCTGAGTTGTTATAGGTCCTATAGCTTCTGTAAGTAGATTGCAATCGACCATAAGGCATATTTCTCGCAAACAGAGGAAAATCTCCTACTGTAACACTGGCACAAGTTCAGGACCTCAAAATTATATGCCTTGTATTATACTGACTCATATGCATTGTGGCACTTATATCAAGGTCCCATGCAAAAATAATCATCTCAATACATATCAGTAATACCAGAAAATTAAGTTTGAAGTCCTGACAATGTGCATGTGTCACCTCACACAGTGTTGCCTTAGATTTGAAGTTAATAACATGAAAATTTCCCTTGAATAAACTGTAAGAGATGACACCTGAATTCCACTTTATATTTCATCTACAAACAAATCATGTTTCACCATTCTAATCTTGGATACTGGGATATTATTATCATTTCAGATTTACTTTCTGCAAGAAGAGTTGGTCCCCACAATCACAATCTGGTGTAGTTTTTACATTGCACCTCAATGATCGATGCTGTTCAGTCAACGACATACACAGTTTTCCACAAGCAAGCAAAGATTCTTCTCTTCACCATCTCAACTAGGCAACATGAGCAACACAGAGCAGCAATTGCAAAAAGAACTGTCTAATGTCTGTAATGACAAACTTCACCAAGAAGTTAGAGAGAAGGTTTCAAAAGCTTAAAATTTAGTCACACAAATTGGTGAAGATTCACCCTTAGGTTTGAAAATGAATTATGTAACACTTTGTTCCCCGAAGATTCCATTCACTCAAGCAGGTACAAAATGTTCCCCAAGCAAGCAAAGATTCTCCTATGCCATCTCAAAAAACATGTACAATATAGAACAGCTATTACGGCCAAAACGGAGTCACCGTGGACTCTCTCTCGTGCCGCGCAACAAAATAAACGTAGCCGCTAACGTTTATTACAGACAAAACATACAGACAATGTAGCAAATATCATGAAATCTTTTTTATTGAAAAGGCGTGCTGGCGTTACCAGGACTGTTTTGAACGTGTTGATTTCATCATGGGTGTTAGATAAACATATCCATGTCTGGAACAAAAACTAATGAACAAAGTTAAATTTCAATATTTCAACGATTTTTATCCAACTCAGAAACGAAGGCTTTCCGTTTTTGGGGAAAAATTGACCCTAAGCATGGATAGGGTCTACGGAAACACTAAAATTTTAAAACAAGAACATGCAAGAAAATGTCAACAAGTTCGTAAGCCTGGCAATACCAGTCGTGTTCCTTGCCATTCAAGGTGTTTGTGGATACGATGGTGGAGGTTCTTTGGGAATGGGTGGGAACCATTCATCGGTACGGATACTAGTCGCTGATGTGTTTAGCGGGAGAGGGGTGGAGGAGTCGGTCACAGTCACAGTGCTGACGGTGTGCTCGCTGTTGTCGGAATTTCACCTGGACATTGATAATAGACGTATGGTGATGAAGGTGGCATCGCATAATACGGATAAGGTGTGTAGTACTGGCAATACGAAGGCAGCAATCTAAATTGAGCTGCGGGCTGCGGAGATTGCTCGATTGACGCTATCCCACTTTCGCTGAAGCTAATACCACCTCCTCGATCGGCGTTTATGTAGATTCGGGCGCAGGAAACGTGATACCGTGCCGTTCAAGCTCTTTCTGTACAGGATTTACCGTATTTTTTGTTTTATTCTCAAACCCATCGTATTTTTTCACCATCGACTCAATAATTGAATGCCATCTCTTACTCTCTCTTTTTTGACTAATCAGGATTCAGTTATCCGGGAGTTTGTAATAGTCTGTACGGACATGCAGCTATCGGCACTCGCTGTGTTGAAATACAGCGGTACGCTAAACAACCAAATGTAACGCTGAATCTACTTGTCAGCGCCCATGCGGCATTTGTCCATGCAAACGTAGTGGATGGGGCATCTGACACTGATTCGTTTCTGGCAGCAAATTCGGTAATGGACGATGGTACTCCTTCGCTCATGGTTGGCGACCTCGTCATTGTTGACAATTGCCCAACTCATCACAATCATGGAGGTGAACTTTTGGCACAATTCTTAGATCACATGGGAATACAGTACATTTTCACGCCAACTTACTCGCCTGACTTCAACGCAGCTGAGTATGTTTTCGGACACTTAAAGACAAGTGTAAAAGAACGATATTCAGGCATAAATTTGTTTGCGGACGATAAACAATATGTTATCCTTCGCGCAGTAATGGAAATTACGCCTGGTGATTGCCTCGGCTTTTATCGCAAAGTTGGCTATTTGACCATGTAGTTTTTCCTTGGAAATAGGTCCTTTTCCTGAGAACGAACCAGGTAACCCTAGAAAGACGGTTGCGGTTTTTCTGTCATTTCATTTTACAGTCTGCAGTATACATGTATATCTCGCTGGATGATGAATGGTTTCAGTGTGTTTCCAATTAATCCGTCTGTAGAGAAATTCTGCAAACGTAATTATTTGTTACAAAAGGATACAAATTGAATCGTTTGTTTGATTTGTGCGATTGTTTGATGGCGTTCGATGGGTGTTATGTCTGAAAAAACGTCAGTGAATGCGTTTACTTTGTTGCGAGGCACAACAGAGAGTCCAAGCTGACTCCGTCTTGGCTATAAATATCGATAGCATGTAATACCACCACTGACATTACAAAAGTTGGCAACAAACTGTTTGTGTGTTTTATGAGGATCAAGTCTGTGTTTCTGGCACCAAGCAGTATAGTGTTAAAGTTACACATAAAGTCACAGTGAGAGCTAGGTCATACCACTTAGTGCAGAATATTGTGTTAAGTTTGAAAATTATTATTTTCTGACTTTTAAACTATTTATTTACACCCTACTTGATTTGAAACTTTTCATTTTATTTTCTTTTTAAGTGATCGATAACTTACTGATCACCGTTTGGTGAAGAGATACAAAGTTTCATTTCTGTCATTGTCAACTATATTTTTCATTAAATACTATATTCTCAATTTTCTCTATTTCTTTATGTGTGTACAATGCATGTACATGTCTGTCCATGTCAAAAACTTGACCAACTTCCACACACTTCACCTCACCAACCATCCAGCTACTGACTAATTGCTGGGTCATTCATTTATTTTTGCCAAAATTTTTAGTCCCAACCTAACCCATAGACCACATCACCTATCATACACAACACCACAATCCCTAATGGTTGACCTAGATGAGGATATGTGCATAGTCTGTCTGCTGGTTTTGGACCAGATTTTCCCATCATCATCACCACAAAGTCAATAGTAATCATTTCCAATTGTAGACATAATTTTTTGCATTCCATCAATGAACTACAAGCTACATAAATTGTGGGTGAACTCCAACTCTCAATGTACATTATCCTATCACCTAACACAAACATCCCAGTCAAATCACTCTGATGAAGCTCACTTTTAAGTAGTGGTTCACCAAGCGTCCTATAGTATAGTGTAGTTGCTACGGTTTTTTGACTCAGATCCGCTGCATGGTGTAGAACTCATGAGGCACCCGCGCAAAAACCAAGCATTGCTCACAAATTTCTCACTCCATCGACACTCTTGTTACCATTCATATGGGAGCGACAGTGTCATTGACGCTATTTTTTAACACATTAAATGTACTTTTTGTTCTGTAATTCACTGGTAGAGCAATTTTCTGACTCAAGAGTGGACAATATCACAAAATAAACATCAAAAATAGACTCAGTTGAAAACATGGGTATAGCCACTAAAATTGTTAAATTCAGATGATAATGTCTCAAATCATCAATGATTTCATTTTTCCGGAAGTCGATTTGGCGGCCATCTTGAAAATGGCCGCCATATTGGATTTTTTTGTGGCTAGCGTTTTTCTTCTTAAAAGGTGACCTAAAATGTGCCTACATACCAATTTTCATGCTTGTATCACAATTTGAAATATTTTCTCACTGATCCGCTCTACTACCATAATTAAATTGCTTTTAAATAATCATGATGCACAGCTTTTGTAGTTAGTTTTACATAGTACATTAAACAGATAATGTGTACTGAACTAGGCCACATCTGACCTGCTAAAGATCACCTTACTGGTTGAGAAATGATTTGCACAAACTCAGATACGTCTGCATCAGTTCATCTCACACAGCAAGCAAAAATCTTCTTAACCATGTTCTTATAATGTAATGATACGTGAGGAGTTATATTACATAATAGTAAATTATAATCATGGGTTTCTGTGGAATTGTTGTTGGGGCAAGGCCAGGGATATGTTTTCTATCTCACATTGAACTTATGGCATCTTCCACAACTGCTACATGTATTTAGGTTCAGAAATTATGAAAGTTTGATATTGAAACAGGCACATCAAGTTCACATGTATCAGAATATTAATAAAAATCCCCACCTGATGTCTTTCCTACAATAATTTTAGGTGCTGTGAGTGACGGTGTTGCAGATGCTGAAAGAATAATTGAACGGGAGAAAATTGAAGTTGATACATCTGCTGTTGTACCAAAGGCCAGGTCTGAGGAGGAAATAGTCCAGAGCGATGACATTGAGGTAATTTTAAACATTTAAATTCATGATAACAATATCATTGCAATAGCAACATTTATTTTCAGGTGCTTTTTCTTTCAAGACTTTACTTTTTCCAAAATGATATCAATTAGATTGTAATTCATTTATTTTTGTTATCTTGATAATATCACTCAGGTATCATGAAAGTGTTGCCTGAATTTACTTAAAAAGTCACCTTATGGCTGGGTCATATTAGGGTTATATATTTTACCCTGTTTATGTGCTATTTGGTTTGTTGATATTCTGTGTATACAAATGTAAACTCATAGTGCGCAATAATATTACACATATTTTTCAACCTACTGTACAATCTGTTTTCACAAGTTGAAACCAAGCATAGAAATGGCAGACTTTAAAACAATTACATTTATATACATAGGAATAAGAGATTTAAATACATCTGCAGCCACATTAACATCAAATCGAAGGAAAATGACATAAAACTTTTACAAAAGCAGTTTTTGTTAATTTTGATTACATATTCCTAGAAAGAGAATGTGATATTATGATAACATCAGAGAACAATCCTGGAATAGTAAGTTAAAGTTACTGGCTCAGTGTTATAAAAATATAGAGATTAGGTGCAATTTTGGGGGAAAAAAGTATGGTTTTCGCATCATAATGCATGTTTTGTGTTCTGCAATGTTTTCCCCAAATGATTAACATTAGAACTTTATCAGTATTCAAATATTACTAACAGGATTTTGTTTTATATCCTCTGAATGACTAGTGTAATGATTCATACAGTACTTGATAATAAGTAAAATACACATGTTCATATAGACATCTTTCTACAATATAGAGCTCACAAGTACCAGATATCTCTGAAGCACATGTTTATGATCCCAGTATTGGTGACACAAGCACAGATGTAAAGGAAAGCACTTCTCAAGGAAAACACCTGTCATCAGATCAAACTCAAGGTATATGCTTGATATAAAAGTTTTTTTCTTGGTAGTGTCGTTGTATTATAAAACAGCCAGTTGCTGGACACATACACATTTTTTCATTGTGAGAGGGGCTGACTCAGGTCTATAGGGAAACAGCAAAAGTATAATGCTTACTGGTTATTTAACCAAGTCCTGCACAACTCTCAATAGGAAATCAGACCCTCTGTGCAAGGACAGGACGTCTGTGCAGTCAACCACACTTTACTGATAATTTTAATGTCCGCAGAAGGAAATGATTAAAAGCCTTTGCTCAATTGAAAATTAACAAGCTTGCTTCAAATAGACTTTTGTATTACACAGACATTGCAATATGAATGAAAATGTCCCCAATACCTTTTTTATACTTATATTAAGTGTTGACCCAAAGAAAATTTATAAGATGTAAAAAAATGTAACAGAATATGTATGAGGACAGAATTCTTTCAGACTACTTTTTCAAGAATACAACTATAGGATGTTGTTGCTTACATACTTTATTTCTTAGTGAAAGCTTATTATGTGTTAATCAAGTTTTAAAATAATTTACAAGAGGCTCTATCAAGTACCTGAGGAAATTAAGTGAAACAAACATTTGAGGCAGTAGACAAGGCTATTTTGGTACTAATTATGTTTGATGCAAACTATGATATTTGAATCTTTATGATTTCCTCAAATGCACATGCAATACTTTTTATATTGACAGATATTCACAACACCAATGAAAGTGGCATTTATCCTCCTAATCATGTAATTTAAAATCTGTGAATGTATGAACATGATATATTAATATCATGTATACATAAATAGTCATGTCACATTACAAGAAATTGTGTTAATTTTTCCCTGCTGCTGAATTGACACTAAAATATCTACAACACACATGTTTATGTAGTCATAGTTCTTAAACTAGCTGATCTCTTTTGTATGTCAGCCAAAATTTAAGAAGTTAAAAGAATAATTTTAATGACTTTGAAGGAACATTATCCTACTGGACAGACACCACAATGAGGATAGGAGTGAAGAACTAATTAACCTGACTACAATTACTATTGAAACTTTGTAACTTGGTATATAATATCTCTGTTTATGCTGAAAGCACCTGTAATTGGTGAATTACATTCATCTTATCAATACCTTAATGAAAGCAAATTTCTTAATTTGCCATTAAATTCTATGTGTTGCCCTAGCCTTCCTCACTACCTCAGCAAGAGAAAATTTAATTTGGTGGCAAAAATAAAACTGAAAGTTTGCAATACTGTTAGTGTTTTTCATAAGAGAACAGGGATATTTTAGGTACAAGGTTACCAAAGGGTATTTCAGTAACAACCGAATATGAACGGGTACAGTCCAATCTTGCAGTTTGAAATCCAATAATTTGCCATTTTCATTTATATATTATCCATCCATACCGATCATTTTTTCTTTATCACCATCTAGTTTGAAATATCTAGATGTGTTTTGATGTGATTTAGTTTATTTAACAGACAACTTCATCGCTAATAATATTTTGCAGGCACTGCACTCTTGGCCATGGAAGTTGAACCAAATGCACAGCTCTCTGATGTGTATAAAAAAGTCGTATCAAAGTGTGTTGGAGAATTCACACAAATTCCACCAGAAACATCAGATCAATCAGCTGGAAATGCGCTGGTCCTGCTTAAGCAAACACAGAAGAACAGGCCTTTACAACAATTAGAGATTCTTCACCTGCTGGGAATAAGGAAGATCTTTAGAAACATCTCTCTTGAGTCATGCGTTTATACAGATGAGGTTGGAAGAGAATTCTTCAGTCCATCAAGTATGTTAAAGGGAATTCATTCACTTTTGTGATAATGTTTAGTGTGCAAGCAATTTTGCTTCAATATTTGGCCATACTATTGTGTACTGTTAAATATCTTATTTGCATACGTTCTTTTTTGTAATAGTGTTTATCAACAAGTGTGCAAGTAATTTTGCTCAAATATTTGGCCATACTATGGTATCTGAGATCATTAAATTTATGTGATGTTCAGAAATGTTCCTCATTTGATCAAAAAATGTAACCTCACACAAGTTCTGATGGAGTAAACATTTGATTTACAAAAACTTGCAATAACCTCTAGGCTGTGTACACTTGTTTAACGAACTTTTAATTATGTATATTAAAATGGTTGTACTGATTCCTTTCATAACATCTTCCTCATCTAAATCTACATGGTCAACTTGTATAAACATTAGGTGTGGACGTTCACAGAAATTACCTAATTTTACTGCTTTTGAAATAATTACCAAGTTCACAATTGTAAATATTAACACTCTAGCTGCACGTTGTTTAAGCATAAAATCTTGTGAACAATTTTTGATAGCTTTGCATTGTGTTTGATAGGGTCATTTAAACAAAGCCATTCTTATATGTTGTAATTATCATGTATTATGAATATTTACATAAATTGTAAATGTAACATCATCGATGCACTTGTTTTTGTGATTGTACACTTTTGAAAGTAACCGTGCAAAATTATAGAAGAGGATGTTGTATACTGTTGTTATCTTACATGGTAACTTTAAACCTTTAAAAAGTGTAAAACAAAATTCATTATTATGTTTTTTAATGCAGACCTACATGAACTACTAAGTATTGATGTGGCAGAATTATTCACAAAGCATTTGAAGACAGTGAGAGAAGAAAGCCTGTTGGCAAGAGCACTTGCACCTTTGAAAAGTGTTAATGTTGACAAGACCTATCAACATCTATGCAATCGTCTCTTTCATGAATATAAAGATTGTCAGATTGCTAAAACAGAACTTGAACTTGCCAAAAATCAATTGGAGGAGTGGAAGCACCAGCTATCCATTGCTGAAAAAGAGAAGCTAAATTTCAAAGGGAGATTGAGCTATGGACGTCTCAACTTAAAAAGAAAGACAGCACCATCACTGGACTGAATGAGGCATTGGCTAGGGAAAAGAAAAATGTCACTGCGCTTGACAAAGAACTGGCTAGGCAAAAGGGCAGGATCACTGAGGTTACCAACGAACTGTCTAAGAAAAATAATTTGATAACTGAGCAGAATGAAACACTGGCAACGAACAGCGATACTCTCCTCAAACTGAACAAAAGTCTGACTGACAAAAGCACAGTCATCAATGATATAATTACAACACTTGAACAGAAGACTGCCGACCTCAAGACTCGGCTCAGTCACAAAGAGGGAAAGAAAGATGCTCTCACTATACAAGATTGGGTGTCAGATCTTGAAATGCTGATAAAGTTATATTCCGAGGATAAAATCGAAGGTATGATTATAAGGAAACCTCTTTAAAATTTATAAAATATATATCTCAATCAGTGTATTTATGTACCTGTCAGTTGATCTTCATGCGTTCATGTGAGTGAACAACAGGTAGATGTAAGTTAATTTATCATCACAGATTGGAAACTTACTTATATTCTGAAGTGATAGCATCAGACATAGTTTTATGCCTGAACATACACATGGAAATCCTAGGCTTTGTTTGCTTTCGATGAGAAATATGGCACATTGACCTAAGTGACAAGTCATCTTGTAAAAAGTAATCACAAACTTTCTGAAGCAAACTAGCCATGTTCAGGCAAACCATCTTGCACATGCATTCGCAGAAGATATAGCTGTTCCAACATGCAAACATACAACCTCTCAGTAATTTTTTTTCCCTTCAGTACAATATCTACAACATTTAAAACAATGTTCAGAGATTGCTGCTGTCTTCGTATAGGCTTCTTTGCTGCTTAAATTCTGGCACAAATCAATGTTCTTAAAGTAAACTGATCATGGGTGAGTGCGATTGTTGCCCTAAGGAGATTGTTCACAAGTGAACTGATGACTACTGTAATCACTCCATCAATTCGACTGCTCCATTAGTTCAACCACCCACTAAAATTATTTTACAAGCTCCAATTGTTCAACCAGTGCTCATGCGCATAATTTTTTTCCTCTATAATTCGACCACAAGTGTGTTGGCGGATACATTGTATAAAAGTTACAGTAACATGGTAAACCGTAAAATAAGGCCTGACATACTTATATGTTTATGTCAAAACCAAATAAAATTCCAAGATTGAAAGTTACTCTTTCTGAATTTAATATGACCTATAATAATTCTGAAATACAATTCTGAAATAACTTAAGTTTTGATAAACTTTCATAGCATTTTAAATCTCATCATGATAAATGCAACTTAGAAAAGAGTTACAAAAGTCAATCGCTGTGTCCATAAACAATTAAAATGTTATTTCCATAAAATTTGGTTGATCCATGCATAATAAATTCTGCCAGGGGAGACCCCCAGTCATAGACCTGCCACTTGACTAACGAAATGAAATTCTGGAATAATGATAGTTCTGAAAATTTTTTATAGCATTTTAAATATCATCATGATAAATGCAACTTAGAAAAGAGTTACAAAAAACAATAGCTGTGGCCATAAACAATAAAAATGTCATTTCGATAAAGTTTGGTAATTGGTGCATATTAAATTCTGCTAAGAGAAACACCCAGTTATAGACCTGCCACTAGACTAAGGAAACGAAATTTGGAAATAATAAAAAAATTCATTTGATAAGCTTTTATAGCATTTTAAATACCACCAAGATAAATGAAGTTTGGAAATGAAATTTAAAAAAATAGGTGTGTGTTAATCATAAAAATTTAATTGCGATAAAGTTTGGTGATCCATGTTTATAATTTTGCCAGGGGAGACCCCCTTAGTTATAGACCTGCCACTAGACTATTCACTACTTTCATGCAAAACAAGTTTAATGCAGTTAAAAAAAACAGAAAAGAAAATAATATTCTTCATTAATTTGTTTTATTTTTCTGTTACCTTCTTCCTCCATCGGCATCTTCTCCTGAAATTAAGAAAGTAACTGTTTGCTCAGAGTTCCAGCTCAGAGTTCAAAAACTGCAGAGTTTCATTTTCTAATATCTAGCGCCCTCTATGGTATGAATATGCAAGTAGACATGGCAACCCGCATAAACGATGTTGTCATGTCGGAGTTGTAACTCTTTTCTAAATTGAGTTCCAGCTCAGAGTTCAAAAACTGCAGAGTTTCATTTTCTAATATCTAGCGCCCTCTATGGTATGAATATGCAAGTAGACATGGCAACCCGCATAAACGATGTTGTCATGTCGTTCGTGTACATGCGTTTTTCTGTCGCCATTGTTTATTTTTCAAGAGAAGATCTGCAACCTGGACGATCTGAGGCGTTGGGAACTCACTGAATTTATTCTGTTGTTACCTTAAACAGTCAAATTTTATCATAAATGTCACCTGAACTACATGTAGAATGTACATACAGTTCTTGCCATGCAAACTTATGACCGGCGCAAAAATATTCAAGCAGTTTGACCGGCCGGGTTATTATTTTTATTCTATCTGTACATCTTTTCTGCCCTTTAGAAAATTTCATCATTTGTGTTCTCTAAAGCAACTCTAATCCAATTATGGTGGATGACAAACACTATTGAATCAACTGGTTCCAAAATCATCTCATAATAACTCAAAGTGCCAGATTCCATTCAAAGTTGATACAAGAACATTCTACTATGATTTTTAAACGCGTCCTAACTTGGCAACCAGCCTATATTTTAAGATGTCATTCTACTGAGTCTTTTTTTAGAATGTCATTCTTCTAACTTGGGATAGTACAATAATTTCAGATATTTGCAACTGCCATGTTCTTTTTTTATTAAGTATTATAGTATACCTTCATCTTTGATTTGACTTTTGGGTCTATGAGACAACTTTCTGGTCACTTAGCTGTATTTGTCTTGTTAGGAAATTAGTTCTAAATTATCTTCATTTAACATTTCGTCATTTTCATGTTCTTCAAAGTTTGGTTAGTGCAGCTGCTAATATTTCAGGCGTGATATAAAAATGCATAGTTTTATGCTAAACAGTAGTGGATTTTCTTCCCCATAATGTTCATTTGTTTACAGCTGCACTTTTCAATCCCAGGTTCTCGCATTAGTGGGGTTCTCCTCCCAGTCAAACACTTGGCCAGTACGATGTTTGATTTCTATAACATTAATTACACAAACTGATCTCAACTTTTTGTCACCTTTTGCTAATCCTTCAAACAGAGTTTATACAAGCGTTTGATTGACGGTCGGTTCAAATCACCAACGGTCATTGATTCCCCACCCCACTTGAATTTTCTAAACAATTGTCTTCCAGTCGCGTTAGACTTTGAATATATACCACAGAGTTCAATCGGCAGCAACTTCGCGCTGACCACTTGGCAGTCTGTCTCCATGTTTGCGGCCGGGGAAAACTAAAAAGTGGCATTTTCTGGAGCGTGTGCCCATGTGTTGCCTGCACGCCTGCTTTAACTACACAAAATGGCTGTTATGGTAGTCTCAACTGACAACGTCTAGGGAACTTATAGGTCTGGTCATGTCTGTCCATCTGTCCGCGCATCTGTCTGTCAGTTCACACAAATTCCTCATAGATGCCTGGAGCGATATCATCAAATTTGGTACAAGCATTACTCCCTATGTCATACATATGCACATTAATTTGTTTTGTGATACGATCCAATATGGCTACATGATGGCCATTTTGTTTCCAAATTCTGTATCACAGTATAGCTGCCCTTAAACCACATTGATCTTGGTCTCCACATAGACAAATCTGTCTGTCTTTGTTGGTCATGCGGCCACATCCGAAAACTGCAGGAAAACAATATCATCATCTCATTCTTTAATTAAACAGAAAAAAGCTATAATCTAGATAATGTAAGAGTGATAATAGAATCAATAATTACACTATGGTTCCTGTTTTCCCATTATTTGTTTCTGTCACTGTCTTTGTCTTTGTCATTCAGCTACTAGATTCACTTGAGCAGCTAAAAATCATGATCAACAGATATTTTGAAATGCATGTTTCTGTTATATTTCCTTCGAAAGGTGTAGAGAGAGTGAAAAGCCCCCAGGCTGACGGTTCAATTATGCAACACATTAAAGAGAGTGCAGTTGCAGATGCTGTAAGTGGTGGAATATCGAGGAGTACAGTTGAACCTGTTACTAATACCTCTTCAATTACAGAAAAAACAGGACCTGTGCCTGGTATTGGACAGATACCTGAAGTGGTCAGCACAGAAGACTCTGGTTTGCAGAAGAAGACAAAGGACTTAGATGTGTGGAAGAGTGATGATGGTTCCAAGGTGTCTGAAGATACAGCAGATTCTGATATTTCTAAGAAATATGCAAAGTCAGAAACGTCAAGATATGATGAAAGAGTAAGGAAACAACCTTTTATCACTCAATAGGTTAAAGATTGGTCTTTTCATTCAGCTTGTTTCATTCAGCAGTAAATGCAATTCCCCAAAACATCTTCTAACTGCATGCTCTAGTTTATACTTTGTGTGTCCAGTGTGTCATTTTCATTCTCCAGATTAAATTTACTGCACTCTATGGCCTTTCGTAGAATATTTCTTTAAAATCTGTATGTGTACCAATAACTGTTATATGTACGCATATTTTTTCCAAATCATTGAGTACAACAAATGACCAAGGACTTTGTAAAGCCAACAAACAATATTAAAGAGCACACTAGCCAAGAAGTATGATAAGGATGTACTCAAGAATACAACTGGTACCGCAGGTCGACAAATTGATGAGATCAACTCTGCTTATAAAGTTGAACATCATAAACATCAAAACACATTCTAAACCAATGATAAGTAATTGTCACTCTTGAACATTGAACAAGGAATTTAAAATTGAAAGCATGTATGAGTATGTATGAGCAACCAATGTTGCATCGACAGTTAGTTTGATCGCTGCTACGTCCAAACTGTCTTTTTGGAACATCAAATTCAGTTTGGTGACAATGGGGATAACATCCATAAGGAACGAACCAGGTGATAGCAACGAACTTGTATTGGATGATTTGTTTATACAGTCCAACCCCTTTTGGGTCTTTATGCATGACGCATTGACCGAAGTAGGTCAACAATGCATGCTTCGATCGGTACACTGTTTGTAGGGAGTCATCAAAGGCAAACCATCTCACTGTGTGGATTTCCTTGATTTTGGGTTTGGGGCTATCAAGAATTTGTTTGATTTCTTTAAATTTTGATAATTGTAAAGACGAATGTTTAAAATAGTAAATCAAACTAGTGAGAATGTCGTTGAACTCTTTCAAGTAACTGACACTCCCGGCTGCTTGGCTGGTGCACAACGCAAGTCTATGAGTTCTGCAATGGATATTCAGGAAAAAGGGGTTGATTTCCCTGAGTTTTGTGCTGATACAATTACTTCTGCCAACCATGATGCCTTGTCACTTCCTAGACCGGTCATTTTATTTTTGTTTGGGTTGTTTAAGTTGAACTGCCTCCAGTAATTTTGAGGTAATTGTGGCCACATCTTTTTCATCGATGTGAAAGTTGACAAAAAGTGAGTCTGCAAGTCAAAGGTACTCATTACTATCCTGATGTAAACAACAAATCGCAGAGTCACAGAAATATCTGTACTCTCGTCAGTTAGGATGCTATACATATCAGCATTCTGAGTTTGTTTAGATAACTTTCTTATGATGACATCGCAAATTTTATTCTTTAAATCTTTGGCTGTTGCTAACGACTGGTAAGTTGCATTGGCACCAACCCGGAGGTGGCTGATGTGTTCGCAACCAGAGACTTCAAGCCACTTCAACAAAGATGCATATTTATCAGTAGCAATAGTTTCTGTAGCCAACCAATACACGGCTTTCATTGCCATTACTATGGCATCTTGCCTTTGTGTGAGAACAGTTGAGACAGCTTTTTGCATATCCACACGCATAAACGTGTCTTTGACGGCCTCCAAATGGATTGTACTGTCTGCATGTCATGCCAATGCTGATGTTCGATAATTACAACATCCATCCAGGCTTGTGAATGGGTTGGTTTACTGGTTTCCCTGCATATTTTGCACTTCATTCCAGCACCATCGCTGGGTGCTTCAAGCCAATTTTTTTCATTGAGGTCGATCGAGCCACAGTGCTTGGAACTTGCTTATTTTCAACCGCTTAGCATTTTCAAACGTCACGCAATTGTCGTCAAGATCAGTGTTGACGTCTGATTTGTCTTCCACAGGATCAGACTTCTTTACAAGAGAGATCAGAAGTTGCCATTGCAACCGATTCCGCGTTGACATTATCGTCTGTATTGACACTGGACTTGAAAAAATGTGTTATGAGTCTCCGTCTCATATCAGTATGATGTTCATACAACAAACGTTTCCATCAAAATGAGAAAAAATTAAAATTTGCGGAATGAAGATGATCTTTAATGATTTGTTCCCCCTCCAAAATAATATCAAACACATACTGAAAACAACATTTTATCACAATGCGATAACAGGGAACGCGCATTTCTTGGAAGAGCTTTTACATAATAGAATGTAGCAAAAATAGTCACATTGACTCCCCTGGGCCCGCAGCCATATCGCAGGTGGGTGTATTGTACATTGTGGTACTATTTTTTTTCGAAACACATTGTTGCAATATTTTTTTACGAAACAAAGACAGTGGCTACAGACTGTGTGTCAAGGCACTCAGTTTGAGTATTCTGGATTGACATCATTTCAAGCGGTGCTGGTTGCCCCTTGATCAATTGCCAGCGGATGCCACAAGGTCAACAGAGGGTGAATCACCCTGTCACCCCCTCTAGATGAAACACTGCCTCTCATCTCAGTATTCAGTGTGTAAGTGCACCCAGGAATGAATGAACAAGGCAGAATCCAGCAACTTGCTTAAACTCAGTAACTACAGGCCAGATTGAGTTTAAACTTGGTATTAGGATTCCTTTTGGTAATCTAATGAAATTTGTCCAGTGAACTTAAATGTTGTATATTTAGTGGAATTTTTCCTATTTTTGGTCAAAAAATCTTCTCTGAACTGCTTATTTGATTTCTTTGAAACTTTGTATGCAGCTTCCTTGGATGACTTGAGTCTGTGGTCTGCACTGTTCAGATACCAATGTGGATGAAAGTGTGACTGACCAAAAACAGACAGAACTTGGAGTCACAAAATCAGGGCAAAGTAAAACAGAAGCAACAACAGAAAGAACAAGGGAAAATACAAAGGTGGCAGAAAGTAACAAAGCTGTGACCAAGGTGCAGGATACTGTTGGGGATATTGCTAGGGTTACAGATGGCAAAAAAGCTACGGCAATGGAAGGTCCGATGACTAGTGAGTTGACTTCAAGAGATCCAAAATTTACAGGAACCAAGGACACCAAAGATATATTTTCCAGAGATACAGCGACAGATAAAGACATTGGTGGGAAAGATGGAAGGAAGGGTATTTCTGAGGCTTCTGGTTCATCAATAGACACAGGGAACTCTAAAGTCAAGGTAAAAAAGGTAAGGAAGCAGCTGTCCATCATTCACAAAATATCACATAGCATGACTCTAATACTTTTCAGCAATGTAAATTTGCTTAGATAGGGCTTTTAAGAAGCTGCAGTACATTTATATGAACATTCAGTTTTCAAATTTTCAGTCACTATTGTCATCTTGGAAATATGGCGATTTCATATATTGACAGGAGAAAGGATTTATGTTCAGAGCTTATCATGCAATATCACTTGTTCCTTTGTTGTATCAGAAATAGTTTCATTTGTCCTGGTCAGATACGAGATGACGTCAAGTGTGTCATGCAACACAAATAACATAAATGTTGATGTGACACAAGAAACAGGCAATATTGGATAGCCTTGTCAATACCAGTGAATTTTGTAATGTCACACCCCCACATTATTACGATTAATATATCCGATTATTCAGCATTGCGGCCCCACTGAGCAAGCATAGCAATACAAGTTTTTTTGAAAACGAAAAACGGACTGCGCATTTAAAAGGAGGGAAAGTATGGGATGAACCATGTAATACACAAAATGATAAATCTTGGTAAAGATGCACAATATCAATAATAGTGTCTTACTGTACGATTTATCAATTTTTTGAGTCCTCCCGCGTGCACATGTCATCTGCTCATGTGTCACTGGCCATGTAAACGATGCAAGCATGGAAGGCTTTATACTCAAACCAGCCATAAAGTAAACGGGCCAACAACGGAAGCTGTCACCAACCTTGACTGGAAGTGTCTACGGAAATTACTATGGAGCCATTCAAAGGCTCGGTCCAAGGTCAGCTACTGCCAACACTCATGATGACCGTGGACTCTCTGTTGATCTAACATCTCGACCACCTAGTTCTCATGCACTGACTGTAATCGGAGACAACTTTCATTCATCGTTTGTTTCTCCTTGTCTGTGGTTTCACCTAGCCTTGTTCTCGATATCGCGACAGAGACCCTCCAGTATGTTTGTCAACTGTACCTTTCAAGCACCCATTTACGTCGAGTTTTTCCGTTCCCTGAAATCAAGAAGCCATCGAAAATAAAATTTATAGAGTAGTCTGACACAATTATGAATGAAATTTAAACATTTGAATAACATTGTTGAACTCTGTTGATATCGTTTGCAATTGAATGCTGTACTGCTAGTGACATAATAATGATGGTATTGATAAGCTGATACCATGCCGCTCGCTGATCATGCTGATGTCAATGCATGAACATTCCAATTTCTTTATGTCTGGCGTTTCACCGTGTCAGCATTTTGAATGGCATGATATTGAAAGATTGAAAGGTGATGTTTCAAGTTTGATGTAGACGGTAGGGATGCAATTCCTTTTCATTTCCTTCGAAAATACAGTTTTTTTATTTCCAAATTGAACTGTTTAAGTGCTGCTCATTTTTTGTGTTGAACGTGCATGTTCAGTGTAGTGCACTATGGAGTGTGGAGTGCATGTAATATGTACAGAGTCAGGCAGATCATGCTGGACGACGCTCACGGCTTCAACTCACTGGCTTCAAACTCAGCTTAAATTTTATTTTTTATTCGATTTCTACATCTACAAATTCACTGGCATTGCCAAAACTATAAAATAATAGCAATAATGTACCCCCTCCCGGCCCATAATGGACTCAAGCGAACTTTGCACTCCATATAGTACTCAGCTTCGCCTTGTACATTATGTTGTGCAAGGTTTGATTTTGTCCATTATTGGCCTGTAGGAGATATATTATTGCTTAAATAACTGATTTGTCCTATATACATCTACATAATTTTTAAAATGAAGTGAATGTTGGGGCTTTATTTTCATTGTGCCATGCACCTATATATGGAAATATTTCATATATCTTGAAAGGCTGTATTCATTAACTATATAACATCTCCATAGGAATCAACACAATGCACAACAGTTCCTCTACATCTCGCCAAACACCACAAGAACAGATAAAAATATTTGACTTCAAAACGGTCACAGTGAGTCAAATTATATGTATAGGATAAAGCCCGAGGACGAGGGCTCTTCTGGTATATAAAGTCAACCCAACGATAAAATGTCGAGGCCGCAGGCCGAGACATTTTATCGTAGGGTTGGACTTTATATACCAGAAGAGCCCGAGTACGAGGGTTTTATCCGACTTAAAAACTATCGCCCCTAACTGATATATTTTTTACTTTTCAATGTGTTTACGTCAGCCGTCCCCTTTGTCAATGTAACATGTTTAGGATATTAATAAAACTTCTATATGTGAAATAGCTTTCCAGTGTAATGGAACATCCTATAAATGCCCTAGGGCACATTATATAAATGCCCTAGGGCACAGCAGATTTTGTGTTGCAGCTGGTTTCCACTGTGTTACCAAATTTGAATATTAAAACGTATTAGATGTCTACAGAATATGACATGTTAACTTTTGATTGGACAGTACTTTACTACGGCGCTGTCATTCGTTTCTGGAATTTGGTGATCAAGGCTTTACGAGAGATAAACACCCTGAATTGAGCACTCGATTGGTCAATCAACAGTAGATAGTTTTTAAGTTACAATATGCAATAGCTTTCAGTAAAAAATTATCCTGTGCTTAAAAAAATCTTGATTTCAATTGTGCTTGATCATCGTACAGAGTGGTCATTTTGTGTGTTCACACCAAGACTTGTCGTGCCTTATTAGTCATGCCATGTGCCCACTACCTGTCTGGGGGTAGACAATTGTGTGTAATACTTAGTCCCTGTGGACGATGTCCGGGGGCCTTATGGATTCGAGTCTCTGCATGCATGTGTCCATCTGCTTGTACATCCATCCAGGTGTTGCAAACATGCCTGAGCCAATTCCTCTCAAATATTGTACAAGGACAATATACTATGACAAACATATGCAAAGCCACTGTTTTAAAATGAGATCTGTTTCCGGAGTCAGCAAAGCTCTAATAGTGAAAATAGTCATATGGCACTATTATGTCAATAAGTTGCTAATTTGTATATTTATTAATATTCATGATTCAGGTGATATATCTTGTGAAATACTGCATCTAATTTTATAAAAAAGTGGTAAAGAAGTTGATCTGACAGTGTTTTGATAGTAGGAAAAATCATTAAGCACTGTTACGTCACTTTATTGCTAATTTGCACATTTAGTTAGTGATCCTGATTAAGCTCATATGTTAAGAAATACGGAGGTATGTAATTGTCTCGAAACTGACATGTACGAGCAGAAGTACGGCCTCATCCTTTCGTATTACGAGTGACGTAATGCGCCCGTACTTTCAAAGTACGAGTGACGTATGCAAGCTATATAGTATAAGTCACACATGCCTTTGGACCTAATTTTTTATGAATACGCCTAGGACTATGTTGTATTTCTTGGATGAAAGATTTTTGTTTATGTGAAAGGATTTTACGACAAACGAACGCTTAGACACATTTTCTGTGTATATTCGAAACTCGAAGTAGGAGCGGGTGTGAACTTCGTGTGATTATTTTTTTGGTCGTGAGAGCGGGTTCAGTGCAGTGCGGAGGAATACTTTTAGGCTTTGACTTTCGGACGAGTCTGTACGTACGGGTCAAGACTGGAGACGACGCGACACTCTCTGACTTATTATACGCCACGATGGTAGACTTTTTTGCAGACGTCGATTGTAACATTAAGCTGTTAAAGAAGAACCAAAGAAGAGGTTGCAATGTCCGAACATGACAATCTGAAGTTATCGAAACAGTTTCTCTTCTCAGGCTGAATTTAGTACGACCGAAAGCAATAAAATAAGGCCTGATACTAGAATGAAATCCGACAGTCAAAACACTTTATCTTCCGAATATCGTATAAATGAAAATCAAATGAAATCCGACGATCGAAAGTTTCTCTTCAGAATTTAGTATGACCAAAAGCAATAAATAGCGCCAGATTCTGACGTATATTTACGTTGTAGGCCTATGTCAAAGTCAAAAGAAATTGGACGGTTGAAACGGTTTCTCTTCCGAACAATACATGTTCGAAATACCTGTACGTAAGGCTGTGAAAACAAAAGTAACACTCTCATTACAGAGCTCATCGTAAATAATGATCAGTTAACGAGGTGTCAAAACTTTTCAAACAGCAATTTTTGGTGTGTCACTCTGCGCAAAACAATAGTAAGGGTGTTACCGTTTGCTTTGTGATAACCCGTCGAAACACCCGGGTATAGAAAACTCAAACAGTCAAAACGAGAGCAAATCAGGCAAATAATTGACACCTATAGACAGTCCGGGTTATGTCCATAGAGAGGATATTACGATTGACCAATCAGCGAACCTGCCGCCGCCAACGTCATGAATAATTAACCATGCAATCCTTGGCTCGCAGATTGTAATGAGTTCAGAACTTTCGGCCAGATTTCACCCTTTATTTTTAGCACTAGGTAGTTTTTAGATGTAGACGTTATGCACAATGTTCAGTACGGTCGAGATGGCGACTGACACTGGTGGTTATTACATCAAATATTACTTCTTTAGATGATTTTCCTGGCCAGGTACCGCTCCTAGAAATCAGGATTTGACCCTTGTAAATTTACAGCAAGTTATTTGTCGCCAAATATCGCCTATTTTTGGTCAAATTTAATTTAACCTTTCCATCTGTAGCATGGAGAATGTTTCAAGCTTTGCAACAATGGGTCAACTGTTCTTGTCAATGATCGGAGCACGATGGAGCACGATTTTTCGATGACCATGCATTTCCCGGTACGATTGACCCTTCGCTCAGAAAAACGCCCGCAGAATCAATCGCCGAGGTAAAGAGTACGAAAAACGTCCAATAACTCTTTGTCGAACATGGTCTAGGGTAAAGAAACTCAGAAAACTATTCCTGAAGAAATCCTTACAATTTTTAACACGGTAGAACGTCGCAAATTGACTCGATACCTCCGAGTAGCCAACATTCTAACTCGATCAATCACGGTGGATCTGTCAGGTCAGATCGCGATCTCAAAGTGAACCCGCTTAACCTTTAACTGTCATTACATATACAGTATGTGATTGGTTCTTGCTGCCTTAACCTTATTACATATACGGTACGCCATTGGCTTGTCCCAACTATCCTCTATATGGACATAACCCGGACTGATAGAATATCTGACGTCGGCTTGGTTTATGAGATTGGCGATCGACAGACTGCTGGAGACAATAAGTTTTGGCTCATTTTGTTGACCACCGTCGACCTCAATTGGTTGTAATGCACTTGAACCTACCGCCGTTGTAAATCTTTTTTACTTTCTCGAATTCGAAAGTGCAATGATTTCACATACATAAAACCTGCGAGCTCGCGAGTCAGCTTATGACCTCGACATAATCTGATCACCACATTATGTTAATCACAGTGTACAATGAATAATATGAAGGATTTTATGCGTTGGCGGGTGTTTTTGTGGCACCCGTGTGTACCTCATATTGTACAGTCTATTTGAAAACGACCTCTACTCAACAATGATTTTAAAGACTAACATTTTTCTGACCTCGCATTCAACTTCAAGTTTTGAAAAAGCACATTATTGAGAATACGGCCCCGCCTATTAAATAATGGTATAGTCAGGTCACTGTGGGGTCAATATTCTGTTTGTCATCGCGGAACTTGCAGAAGCCATACAAGATATCGATGCTCGATACTTCTATATTCAATTCGTTCGTTCGCTCTCCTGAACAACAAAAAAACATCACTCAAAACCAACTCATCACATTCCAAACTTACCTAGCTACACTCAGTTCGGTAGATAAGTTCCAGGCATCAGTCGTAGTATAAAAGCTGACGTCGATATGTCGACGTCAATGAAGTCGGCGTCGACGTAATGTATTTTTACAAATATATTTATTTATTTGGCGTTAATTAGAGGGAAAATCACATCAGAGGGTGGATGACGTATGTATTACAATATCGTGGGTAGGCTAAACTGGCCGTTTTGTTTATCGCTAATATTGCCTACTCCAACGTACCGCCCATCGTCTGTAACTTGCACGCGATGTTTGCACACGAACGAACGCCCAATGCCAGTCACTCAGAGTCGTCGGTTTCTTGCTACCCAAGTTGAAATATATGCAATTATGAATGTCATTTTTGAAAATTCACTAATGCATGCAATACCAATTACGATGAACCCACAATGTATTGTTGTTGAGATTTTGTCAACAGTGTTATACATATAGTGCTGCAAAGTCAGTAGTAGGGCCTACCCACTTGAAAGACGTTTGAACTTGTTCCCGTACTTGCTATATTCAAGCTGAAATCAGTCAAGTCATTACGTGTTTATTTCGCATATTTGCTATATTTTAGCACCCGTACTCAGAACCCCACTTTGACATTCTGTTTGGCATGTTTCTACGTTCATTTCGAATCCTATTTTGTCTTTTTTTTTCAACGCTCAGTTCGACGCTGTTTTTGTTTTTCCACGCTCAGCTTGACGCTCACTTGTCGATTTTGGGACCTGCATTACGTCACTCGCACTTTGAAAGTACGGCACATTACGTCACTCGTACTTCGCTCGTACGAGCTCATAGGTTTGCTCGTAGTTCGTCCGTTTTGAGACGATTAGATTAATGAAATACGGCATCACCTAGATGAAACTTGGTACAGATGTTGAGGTGAAAGTGTTGTAATAATGTATTAAGACTTTATTAATTATTTGCACATTTAATTAACTTTCCTGGTTAATGTACTATATCCAGAAGTAGAGCATCATATTTGATGACATGTGTACTGATGTTAATCTTTTAGTGCTGTAATAGTGCACATATACATTTAGCAGTATCATGTTAATTAATTGCTAACTTGCAAGATATACTGCATCACATTTGATGAAACTTGGTACAGGTGTTTAGCTGTCATTGTTTTAAAAGTGTACAAAGATGTTAATCAGAAATTGCTCTGTCAGTACTGTAATATTGTTTAAGCAGTATTATATCACTCAATTTCTTATTTGAATGTTTAAAGAACTTCATAGTATTTAACAATTAGTAAGGTTGGTAATCTGTAAAGATATACTGCATCAAATTTAATGAATCTTGGTACAGCTTTTGAGATGTCTTTGCTTGAAAAGTGTACAAAGATGTGAATCACGATTATGTCAGTTAATTTACCATTTGCATATTTAATGACCTTTCCTAATTACTTAGATATGACCTGAAATCCTACATCAAATTTGATGACATTTGTACTTTCAGTGCTGTAATTGTGCACATCATGTAAGATACTTGCTTATTTGCATATTAAGAAAACTTGTAAAATATGGTGATAATGATATAGCAAATTTACAGAAACTTAGTACATATGTTCATGTCACAGTGCTTTAGTAATAGATAGCAATGTCATTTAAAATATCGCTTTAAGTAATTGCTGATTTGCATATTTAATTATTATTTTTGTATAGTATCTCCCTTTCAAAGTGAGCACAGGTTCATTTTTTCTCATGTCTGCTGTTCTGATTTGTCATGTCAAGAGCAATATCTCTGGCATGCTTTGCCAGCTCCTTACAAATTTAGACGTGTCACAAGCCAGTGCATTACATACCAAATTCTGTCCAACTTGCTAAAATGACATATTATCCCCGATACCATTCATACTAATGTCTCTATCATGTTAACAATACATTCTAATATGGGCATCAGTCATAGACAGGTCTTTGGTACTCTCATTTCTTTTTTTCATGGGTGTCATATTGACTTAAGATTAGTTAATTCCACCAACCATTTCTCAATTGTCATTGTGTATAACTTGTTCATATTTTTCCTGGACTTGTAAAAAATGACAAGAGTTACAACGGAACTGCCATAGGATTCCACTCACTACAAGATTCCACTCAGTACTTCTCTATTTAGCTACAAAATATCCTTGTTCCTGACAGCCAGCCCTTCCACTTTTTTGCCGGCAACGTCACATTGTAGGGGGACAGCGGCAGTTATTTCCCTTATTTACTTCGTTTACTTGGATGTTGAAAATGTGGTTCAGGAACATCAAAAACAGTAATCTTTAACATCAGTATTTTAATGTTTACCTCAGGGCTTGACATAAGCGCTAGCCCACTACCCGAGGCTAGTAAATTTTCGACAGGACTAGTAAAATGTCTTCAGAGGTAGTCCTGCGGACTAGTGCAATTTTTCCATACATTGTAAATGGTTTAATCCTAGATCGATTCAAGAAAGTTTATCGCTACAAAACTAATGGGACTTCGAAATTAAATACAACATCGGAACCATCCGTCGGTAAATCCTTCGGAAACACGATTAGCTACACAAATCAAATGCCGTGCCACACATTTGATAAGAATGAACCAAGCCTCGATCATTTTAAAATAAACTAATTTTTACCCAAACAATATGGACAGTGAAACAGTGAAGCAAACTTTATTGATCACCAACTTAAAAATGAAACAGTTTACCTGCTACGGAGAATCAAATTGTACATGCCAGTATCATGGCTCAAAGCACACTACGCTGAGTATCAAACGGGATTGTCTGCACGTGTATTTTGGATAACTTGAAGCTCATCACTTCACTAAAACATGAGCAACCCCACAAATTTTGTTGAAATACTGTATCCTTGCCTTTCAAAGAAGCATTTTTCCCAAGAGTTCTTCAGGAGCATTCTCAAAAAACACCTCGGATTGTTCGTAGCCAGCTTGACCCTGCCTTAGAATGTCTCCACATGCTGACCTCCATATATAGTCAAGACCCCCTAGCATGATTTTAGCTGATCTTAAAAAGAGCCATCTAGCTTGCCAAAACAGTGCTATGGCAAGTTGCTAGCTACTGCTTGTACAGGTGAGAGTTTCTCCCAGATACTTATTTGGTGCTGGCAACTTATTGTTTTGCCATTTTAGTGGAAAAGTATAAATTAATGGGGCAATAATAAAAATCCACATTAAATGGGTATATCAGACTGTTGTGTCCAATCACTTTTGAGAGTCATTGGTTTTTCATTCTAATCACATTTTCTTACCAGTAACTGGCAAAAACTCATAAAAGACACAAGCACATGATATGCTAAAATACAATTTTTTTAGTATTACAAAATTAATTTTTCACAAACCGTTCGTTAATGAAAGGTCGTCCCCACAAGCTGGTTAATTTCTAAATGTATTGTGATATACCGGTATTGTCAAAAATATGAAGGCACTCCACAGGAACATTTGTGAATGGCTGTATGAATTTCAGTTCTGGAGAAACAAATCTGTCCCCAGCCATGAACAAACATGTTCTTTGCAAATTAATGGCGCACTACCTGAGCTTTGAAGGATTTTCAAACAAATTCATCCCTACCTCTGATTTTATGCTTGACGGCAATAGGCCATTTTCATGACCTCTCTTCCTACACATGACATTTCATATTTTAGTGGTTTACAGATGATTCACAGTTAAACATTTTGCAGTAAGCAAATGTGTTTGTCTTGCATGAAAGTTAGTTATTGGGTTCAAAACCTTTGTGACAAAAAGAATGAGAATAGGCAAGTACACCTCTTTACAACATGAGAGCAAAATTTGGCTTTGCTTTAGCAGGACTAGTAGATTTCATTTAGGACTACTAAAAATGAACTGCTACTAGTCCTTCAGGCTAGTTGATGATTTGACCTTGCGTCGAGCCCTGTACCTTGAAATATCGTGGCTGGCGTGATATGGGCATGGCAATATGAAAAAAAGATTGGTGTTACTGTTGGTGTATATGTTTTATTTTCGCTCAGAACACATCATGTATCTTCTTCATTATGGCATATAAGTTCAGTTTTGTTTGTTTTTTTTCATTGTGATTTGATGTGCTACTCTATACTGTCCATTCAAAAAATGTGGATGCATATGTGGATGAATAATACCTATGAAAATTATTCTTTACTTCTGTAAAACAGTTCATTCCCTATAATAAAAAGCACAACTCAATGTGGATTTAAAAGTTAACAAAATGAAGAAGCAGTTCTGATCATTAAATATTTGTCTGTACACATTCAGGTTGGAACACTTTTCAAATTGTTTGTGTAAAATGCAATGATAAATGATTCAAAAGCCTTTAAGCTATATCTGACACCAACAAACCTTTAAATTATTACCTATTTTGTTTCATGAATAAGTTTATATCATCAAATGTATCTAATAACCGACATACCCAGTACAAACAATACTTGCTGGTTTTTTGTGTGTGTTGTAAATATTTCCATTTAACATGCTTACCAAAAAGCACAGAATAATTACATTTTGTACATATAAAATTAAATACAAAGAGAAAGATACTTGATGTGAACCAACAATGCAATTTCTTGGCTGAACATTGTAAAGTAATTTATTTTCACTGTTTAGCATGGAATTAAAAAAAAAATCAGTTGAGCATCTTTGAAAGTTACAGGGGAAATTATTATGTTCATTAATTTGCAATCTGATTTCTATCAGATATGATACTTTATGATCCAAATCATTTCAGATAAGGCTAAAAATGATCATTTACATTGTACCTTTATCGAATGTAAATTCAAATTTATTTGCATACTCATCAGAAGATTCCATGTCTCAACACCTGTGCAATTTTAAGGCCAAGTCTGTCATGTTTTTGTCAAAACATTGCTAATCCAGATACCACTTGTCTTACACCTTTAAAATTCTGTAAGTAGCATGTTAGGGATCTCCTTTAAGGTTCATATTCACTAACTTAGTACTTTGCATTCATCATTAGAATGTGTACATTTTCTAGGTTCAAAATTCATTATGCTGTTATATTCAAGTTCAATAACAATTTTCTGTACAAATTCAAATATATTGTCTTTACATAATGGACACATATCTGGAGACAATCAGTTACTCTATTATTGTAAATTGTAAGTAGCAAAGCCAGCATTATTGAGCTTTGCCAGCCTCTACAACACGCGATACTCACATTCCTTTAATCTTAATTTTAAAAATGGCTTAATTTCAGATTAATAGATTATACAATCATATACTTTTCACATTTCTAAAAGTTACTAACATGAGTCTTTTCCTTTACAGACTTTTACAAGGCGAATGTCATCTGCGATGCAGAAGCTGGTTTCTAAGTTTACCACTTCAGAAAAAAAGAAAGAGTTAGGTGCAGTAGATGAGGTATTTTTCTTAGCATGTTCATCTAGTTTTAAGCAAGTTGATAAATGACAGAAGGGCTTTGATGGCTCTAAAAGTGAATTTCAGCTGTCTGTCAAACAACAATAAGTGACAATAATCCAGGTTGGGGAGGAATTGTGTGCAAGATCAGCAACACGCTGTGAATCATCTGGCATCCCCTGTCAACACAGCTGAAGAACAAAAGTGAAATATAAAAATGCATTAGCATCCCAGCATATATATTGAGATTTTAGCAGTGTTACATCTGAGAGGAGATGTTGGATAGGCTAAATAACAGTATTTGCCTTGAATACATGCCAAAAACTTCAGATGATTCTTGGCAAATGAGATGAACATTGTGATACAATTAAGACATTGAACAGAAGACTGAATGAACACTGAACAGTACTCTTGTATTCAAACACTAAAGATTTCTCTAAAGACCTAAAAAAATTGCAAAGTATCTAACACTGCTTTGTATTTACAAACTTAAGATTGCTCTAAAGACATAAACATGCAAGGTATCTAACACTGCTTTTTGGCAATGTCTGGGAAGATAAAAATGTAAAGGACTGAAGAGTGTTGATGCCTGCTAATCTTCCCAAGTAAACTGCTGTTCTATCATCAAGTGTAAACATCAGATTAATTTCATTTCTGCCTTTTTTTCTTAGATTTCTCTCCTCTAAATCTTAGGTCAAGCAGAGTAACATAGTTTCTCTGAGTCATCATCTTTGAATGTTTTCACAATGTTATTGTACAATCACTTAATCAGTTAATAGCAAACAGAAAACTGTTGCCACAACTGATTTTTGCAATGGAGGGGCTCTATTTTTTAATGTCCATGAATTTGTCAGGATAAGGTGTATATTTTTGACTGCTTTATTTATTTTCAATGCACTGAATTATTTTTGTAAGTGCTGACTTTGCTTTAAGTGCTTTATTAAGAGAATCTTCAATTTGCACACACATGCTGCACTTTTCATACAAAATCTCATTTTTGCTATGTAACAGTTTTGCCGACTGAACAATAATTGTGTTTATATAGATTTGAGTCCAGGGTCAAATATTTAATGCCTTTCTGTTATCTTTCTCTCTGTTGAAATCAACTCTACTTTTCCTAACAGCTGTATGTTTCATTTAATGCAGAAGCTGGATTCCAGGTCTGCCATTCCAGAGAAAAAGGAAGATTTCAGTGCAGTAGATAAGGTATTGTTCTTAGCATGCTCAGCAATATTTTAAGCAATTTGATAAATGACTAACAATGAATTAGGAAAATATGTTATAGGAAACAGACTTTGCTGTCTGTAAACCAAATATCAACTGCTTGCCTGTCAAAAACTATGTGAGACAATAATCCTGGTTTGGGAAGAATTGTGTTCAAGATCAGCAAAACTCTTTTCTATAGAAGTTTAGGGAAGAGGTCATTTCAAATAGGCGTACCGCCAATACCTCCCCGGTATACCTCTACCCTGGAGGGACCGGCGGTAAGGCAGTTAGCAGCTTTTAATGAGCTTGCATGCATAATGAGACTGCGGAAAACCGCGGTGCTTAGTACGTCATTAGTAAGCTATTGTTTTGAAGTCTTATGATTTTTGTGGTCAGCCATTTGGAAACTGAGTGAATGAAAGAGAACAGGCCTCATGCATGGCCACCTGGCAGTGTCTGACTTGTAATCAGTATCGGAATTCCCAAGAGAGCTGTTGCCGTTGAACATTAGCTCAGAATTGGGTCATGGCCACAAGTTGCTTGGCAACCACGAAAATGTTGCGTTAAGTAAGTAAATTTTTAGTTCTCTAGAAAATGCGACTGTGTGAGCATGTTGTGTGAGTCGGCACTTCTCAATCCAAATCTGTGCAAAAAGTTACGCGCACAGTTCGCAGAAGCCATTCTGCTTTGCGTTCTCGCTACGAGTGCAATCTTCTATCAGCGAGTTGACATACCGGCGTACATAGCTAAAATCATGGACGTAAAAAATAGAGGCATGTCATTTCATTGCAGTATTGTTTATGGGTATCCTCAAATTGCAGAGGAAATATGGTCAGATGTAAAAGATGGACGTCTTAACAGAGGGAGTGTACATGTAATGGTTAAATGATCTAGCATCGATGTTAGAGTAGTCATGAATTGCCGATATTTGTCGAGTAAAGTTTCGGCGATTTCACGAACGGGAACCCAGCGTGCCCAGATACATGACGCGTCGTAATAAAAAGTGTTGAGAAATGAAGTCACAAATTTCCGACATACATTGGTGATTTTACAGACCGAACATCGCGTCAAGTATCGATTTTATGACAGAAATATGTATGTGAGACATCAAAGCTCGATGTTGATATTAAAAAAATATGTACGGTAAAAGTCGCACTGTACTTTCATAGTCAATGCAATGTTGCTGACTTTCGGGCAGTTGGAGGTGGACATCAATTATGCAAATCAAATACGTCACAGGGTTCGCGAACTCGATGTCGTCATCACATGGATAGAATCCTACGTACGTCCACGGTCCAAAAAACGATCATCGCATAGAGTGTCACGTTCAGTAAACGATTTCGGGACAATGTTTTTAATCTGGCAACGTCTAATTTGACCTTTCAACACCACGAGTCTTTGGATAACAAGTCTGATTTTAATATGTAGAATCATTATTTAAAGTACGGGAGCTGTACGTCAGCCAAGTTTAGCCACGCTGACGGGACTTCAAACAAATCAAGTTCACGGAATTTTAAGTGCTGCAGTGGGCTTAATTACGTACAGACATGGATATAGAAAAATGGCACCGCGTCGTTGCTTGACAAAACGCCGGCATTTTACTGTGCAGCTCCAATAGTCCACAGACACATTCATTCATTCAAAATCATTAAAATGCAGAGCGATTTTTATCTAGAGAATCGTGGTCCGTAGCGGCACATACCCCGTCGCGGCTATGATTACCGATGCGTGCAGAGCCGTAAACTACGTCGATATGTCGGTCAATGTTAACGTACAACGTATACTAGTTTATTTGACCAAGACGTACACGCTCTCTCTCTCTCTCTCTCTCTCTCTCTCTCTCTCCTCTAAAAAAATACTGCAAACTGTAGCCGTTCAGGCCATTTACCTCTGTGCCCGCGGTATTACCGTGATCGTTAGGAGTAGCAGAGGTGTTAATGTTTCACCTCCAGTCCGCGGTAATGAGTTTCTCATGAATATTCACGGCTCAGAGCGGCGGTAATCCTGGCGGTAAGCGAGGCAGAGGTATACCGCGGGAGGTATCCGGCGGTACCGTCTGTTTGAAAATGACCTCTTCCCTTAACAAGAATGATAAATAACAAGACAACAGAAAATAATAATATTCAGTTGCACCAATGTGGCTTCTACTTTTGTGTTCCAATGGGCACTTATAGATCACAGGGGCCATTCTTATGTCCAAACAGATAAATTCCAAAAGTGACAACAAAATTTACTGTAATTTCAGACATTTTATAAATGTTTGTCGGTATATTTCGTACAGATAGGATTTTGTAGACTAACGAGGCATATATTTACACAAGTGACTATTGTCTGTTGCAGGACTTTAGTTGCCACTAATCATTCATGAGATATGACTTCGAGAACAGGGCAGAGGCAAAGGAAGAAACTTGCATAGAGTTCATATGTGCAAGTGAGGTCTCACAGTATGCTAGCCCTGAGTACGATGCTGTGTGTTCCCGGCATTATTGAGCAAGAGGCCATATAACGTTGGGAAAACACAACATTGTATGCAGGGCTAACAGTATGCATTTCATACATTCACAATTCCATCAAAAACTTTTGAACAACCATTACAACAATGGCTATCAGATTTGAACATTTCGTTTTTCCTGTAATGTGTTTGCTGTGTTGTAAATTTGATATTAACAAGTAATATAAATCTTATATTTCAGGACGGCAATACCTATCTACACGCTGCCGCAAGATCTGGTGACATCGACAAAGTGAATGCTGCTATAAAGGCGGGAGTTAATGTGGAATGTAAAAACAAGGTAAAAGAAAAGTATTCTAGGGAATATTGTAAATAATCAAAGCTATTTAAACGAAGTTATTTAACCCTTTCACCACCATGGTTTGTCCCAAATCCATTGTTTTCTATGGTAAAGTTGGACCTGTATACAGGGAACTGGGGGTGAAAGGGTTAAGGAGCTAAATGCAATTGTAAAAATTATAAATGGTAATGATTGAGATTGCTGGCTATTTTTAGGGATAGTGCAATCTTACATTATTGTTAATGTTTTTTTTTCTGTAATTCATTTTGACCATAGTGTTCATTTACATTGAATAAGAACTAACAAATGCACTAAAACATTAAACCTTTTTCCTACCCCAGGTTACAATTCCTTCATCGTACACAATGATGTATCATCATATTATATTGTTTTGGTAATTGATTAAGTTACATCTAAAGGATTACACCGGTCATGGTAATCATACAGTCTGCTTGTTCTAGACATATCTTAAAACAATTAGTCAAAATTGCATAGAAATTTGCATATACCATTATCATAGAAACATTTTGATGTGATTAGCTCTTGGTGAATTTTTCAATCTTTAATTTCTATTTTCATGTATAATGAATGAACATATCTCAAAAGAATTAATGAGTATTGATATTACTCAAATACACAAACTGTTTTATGTATTAGGTGAGTTGGGCTCACAGATGTGGACTCATCTGTTTATCTAAAAAATAGATGTTACATGACTCTACATAAATATTGAACTCACTGAATGCCATCATACCTCTGATGTAGTTTGGCTTTTTTTTGTCAAATGATGCTGCTGGTAATATAAGTGTGCCCTACTACATATATTGGCTGTTTTACATGTTCAACAACCTTTTATCATATACCTAGATTCACGTACCCATGTAAACCTATGGGAAAAGGCGCTCTTCCAGGTGTGTAATAAGTTGCCGTATCACGGACCGGCACACTTTGTCTAAATATGGACATTCACGCGCAGTCCTGAACTACTTTCAGTGTGGTTGCTATGCGCGTTGCTATTTGTACACTTCCCAACTTGTAAACAAATCAGCGCGAGATTCAAAAATTGTCGTCTGCGTTCTTCAGTTCTCAGTGCTGATCAAAACACCATGGCACAAGCTGATGAAATAATGCAGTGGTTGCAGGAAATTCCCGCAGAAAATCTAAACAGTATCTTGTTCGGTGATATCGATGATGGCTCTGAAACGACAAACACCTGCGCATCCGCCATAGGAAACGAAGACATGGATTCCGTGAACAATTTCACAGAACGACCGAGAGAGATGTAAACAAAGTACGACGATTTATCAAGACTCGGTATGATGACCATCGTGAGCTGTCTGACATCCCAGCAACTGCCCTGAATGAATACCTAGCGGCGTTTTTCATCAATATGAAGAAAGACGATGGGAGCGACTACGAGCCTGATTCGATCTCGGCAGTGAAACACAGCATTGAGAGGTATTTTTCGGAAAAGCGATACGGCGTTTCTCTAAATGATAAGCAATTCGACCTAGCTAACGAAGCACTGAAGGCAAAACGGATGCAACTCAAGAAGCGTGGGATGGGCGGAAAGCCTCAAGCATCTGAGGCAATTTCTCCCGAGGAAGAAAATGCAATGTGGAAGTCTGGCGTTCTTGGAAAGAACGCTGTGGTATATCTTTACGAGGAACTCTGGACTCAGCGGTTGCGACGAACTTAAAAAACTGACCTTCGGCAATATAAAAAACTACAGAGAGACAACTCCGGACACTTGTTCCTAGAATTTCGTGAGCGTGACACGAAGACTAGAGACGGAAAGTATATGGATTGTCGCTCCGTCCCCCCTCGCGTGTTTGAAGCTCCCGGAAGTGACCGTGACCCGATTTCGATCTACCGCGAGTTCATCAATCAGAGACCCATTGACGCGTGCAACGATGATAGTCCGTTTTACCTTCAACCGATCCCGTCTCATAAGATCAACTCCTTGCTGTGGTTTTATCCGCGACCGATGGGTAAAAACAAGCTTGGATCTTTCATGCAACGGGCTGCAAAATCTATGTCATTTGCTGGATGCAAAACAAACCACTCCGTTCGCAGAACAACAGTGCAAACCCAAAGCAAAGCCGGCGTTCCGCCTCAGCAGATCATCAAGATCACTGGCCATAAAAATGTGTCGAGTCTCCAGCATTATGACACCGTCTCCATCGATGACCACCGCCGTATTTCAGGCATTCTGACAGATGTCGCCAATCAGCAGAGGTACAGTTCTGAGCCTGCCACGGTGACAGGCGTGAAGACGGAGTGCCCGGCGCAAATTCACCGATCGCGAAAAGACCACTCTCCCTGCAACCGAAGACAGAAAACGCGCTCGCCCATGCACATACGATAATGAATAACTGTACATTTAACATCACGCTCGCACTGAAAGTCAAGAGAAGCCGTCCATTTGTCATTGAATCTGACAGTGATAGTCAGTGATTCAGTCTGTGACAGTTGCATTTGTTTTCGATTTTTGATGTTTTTGCTGACGTTGCACGTTGACTAAGTCCGTGTCGTTGCGTTCTTGTGTTTCAACTTCAAGTCTATTTCGATTGTACGTTGCCGTGCTCATTCAGTCGTTTCAATCATTAGAAAATTTAATCTGTGAGCACTTAATGTTCATATTTGAAAAGTTTATTAAACGTTCGGATTTGTGTAACTTTAACAAAGGTCTCCTTCCCTTTTTTGTTTGTACGTTTGCGAGTGACAGCTGTGATCGAGAATGAGTTTGTTTACATGTAAATAGATTACATCATACTTATATCAATGCGCAAAGTGATTTGGCTTGGGCTTTCGCCGATGGAATGACGATGTCACGTCTAATTTCGCCATAAAAATGAAAAAAAAACCGCTCAATTTAGCCATAAGAGATTGAAAAAATAAATAATTTTCCTGGATATTCAGTAATAATAAGGTATATGATAAAACCTTTACGGCCCTGATACGGATTTTGCGGACCTCGGTCGTACGGCGTACGGGCCCTCGCACGCTCGGGCCCTTCCGCCGTACAACCTCGGTCCGCAAAACCCGTATCAGGGCCGTAAAGATTAATGTAATTTACCAACACTGAATGTCCTGATCTTGATTGGACCTGAGAGGTACATTAGTCACACAAAAATTAAGCATAACATTCTTATGTTTTACTCATTTGCATATTTAATGATTTTCTGGAACTAGGCAATTTATGAATGTCGGCAGAATGTGTTAAATTCAATGGATCCAAACAGATCATACTCAGAGTAAGTCATGCAGAACAGAATCACTCATTTTACAAGAACCTTAGAGACATATTGGCTGTAAGTAGGATAGGTTAGGTCAATAGGTAAATGAATATGACATTTGAATTACAAGCTTATTTCTATATTTAATGAAATTATGTAATGTGGCCTGACATCAAACCTGAATGTACTGAATTTTATCAGATTTCTCAGCCTAACAGGCCATACCTGGTAACACTAGCTGAAATTTTTATGATCAAGACAGATAATATAATAACGCCATTTGCATATTTTGATGACTTTATGTAATGGAGCCATGTATAAAACTGAATGCCTAGATTTAGATCACACTTATAGTAATGGGTGTACATTAGGTTTTGCTAAGAGTCCAATATATGTGATACTGCATAGTAATTTGGTAGCATAATTAATGCTTTTTCATAATTAAGCTATAAATAAAACCTGAATATAATGAATTAAGGAGACTTGCAGAGAAAGACCTACTGATAAGTCATTTGACGATTTGATGAGTATTGTTAATAGCCAGATAGAGGGCTCCCTTTGACTTTACGTAGCAGATAAACTGCCGCACAAGGATAGTTGAGTTGAAATTTTTGATACGCTTTAAATACTGATCAATAGCTCATTTGCATATGTAAATGTAATGCAATAAAGTTAAAGCAACTCCATATGTCCTTCATACCTAAATTGCTTGTATTTAGTGTTAGATAGTGTGTATCTCAGTCCACCCCAGAACTTCTCATTTGGAGCTAGATGTGTCTGGTGTTATGAATTTGATTAGACCATGGGCAATGAAAATCATATGCAGTACATTTAATTACAGAAGGGTATTTTCAATTTTATGACATTAATATACAGTTATTCACAAAATGCCGGATCCGGAATTTATATCCAGTACATTGTGTAGTGGAGGTATCGTTCAAACTATCTTTGGTGCTGAGCAGAGATATTGAAAGCATTGGTTGAAAGTACATATAGTTTAGCGATTTTACCTGAGATTCAATAGTGTCACTCAACTACTCGTTACACCTGAAATTTTAGCAATCATGCAATGGACATTGGTTATGGTATCTCTGTGACACAATGATGACAAAATTGAATATATTTGGTTTCTGACAAACAGTACAAGCATGCAAAATTGTGCTTGATTGTAACCCCTGGAAATTGTGCTACAGATTTTATTGTCAACATGCCAGTAAACTGACATACGCCACAGATGACTTTGTTTTAAATATAGTATGTTAACTGTGATCTTATTTTTAGATTAGATGTTACATCAATGCTCTGATGAGACTAAATCATCTCAGCAAGTGCCTTTGAAATTGGCAAATATGACCGAAATATGGCCCTGGCTTATGGCCAGGAAATGAAACATTAGACTGTGTCACTGACTGAGCTGACCCTGTAACAGGTAGTAAGAAAGCTGCAGATTAAATTTGAAGACTAATGTTGGCATCTTTACTTTTTGACAAAAAATACACATTTTTGAACTTGTTTGTTTACAAAATATGCATTTTCAGTGACGGTGATTAAAACATAGGTCATGCCAATACAAGTCCATAATTTTGTCTTTTTGACTTCAGACATACTCTTCTGACTTAAACCAAACTTAAATGTATAAAGTGTGAACTCACTGAATGATGTAGATTAGTGTGGACGTGCTGAGTTGAACAAGTTGTTCAGTATTCTTCAAAGTGTTTGCTTTCGCTCACTGGCGAATACCGTATTAGGGCCAGATTACCCATGATGCAATCGTACTGCAATTAGGGGATTTGTGATAGACTGTCATGTTAGTGTGTTTCATATTATTCTTAGACTACTGGTGAGCCTCTTCAAGAAACAGATCTAAGCTGCATGTCATTGCACAATCTCTAAAGTTTAGAGTCTGTATTATAACACTGTATGCATTTACAATGATTTGTTTACCATTGACAAACACACTGAAGTCGCAGGCAAGAGAGTTCAAACAACAAATTCAATGACAGTTGTTAGATGCAGGTTGTCATATGAAAATATGGATGTGGGTGTTTCTGCAACAATATTATAATGCTAATATCTGCATCCCTTTTGACATGACAGCATGCACTAGATTATTATAGGGAACCCTATACGACCTACAGACCTTGTATTGGTTTCCCATGGGAACTCTATACCCTACAAAGCTTATATCCTGTAGTGGAATGTATAACATAAGCACTCACAAATTCTACACAAAAATAATTTAATTGTTACATGTTTTGAGGTAACATGATTACAGTGTCTTTGTGTTGTATGTTTAACATTTACCACTTTCTGTATGATGGGAAAGACTTGTTCCTTATAAATGTCTTATTGATCAAGATATCCCAAGTTGGACTCATTTATGGAAGAATGCAATTGCTGATTGACTCATGGACAAAAAAGCTTGAATAACTTTGTTTTTTAACCCAACCGGCCTTTAGTGTTTGACTCAGTGGATTGGTATAGCGATGATATGAGGATATAGCAAGCAATTGCCGTACAATTTTCTGATGTCAGTAGTAATTGTAAAGTTTTTGTAGTAAAAAGGACAACTACTGCATGCTTACCAAATGGTAACAAGAAAATTTGACTTTTACAGGATGGGGACACAGCCATTATTTTAGCAGCATTTTTGAAGCATGTTGACATTGTGAAATGTCTCATTGATGCAGGAGCCAATGTAAATGCAACTGGTCAGGTAAGGTTTTTTACAGATATACTTCAATGCCTTGGGAGGTCAGATTACATGTTTAAGGGTAGTATTTCAATCTTGTTTCCGAAGCTTACATCCTTTCTTGTTCTTATTATGTGAATATGTATGGGTGTCAGGTGCCACTGGCTGCTTAAATAGCACACCCTGTGATAGGAACATGCCAGTAGTACCTGTATTACAGTTTCATATCACTATAAATGCTGAATTAAGGCAATGAGGGGATTTAAAAACCAACTCATCTCTTCTGCAACCTTCCATTTCATGTAAATATCCACATCAAAATCCCCAAAACCGCAGCAGCACCTAGAATCGTAGTATCTGGTGTACAGTTGAACCCAGGGTTGGAGTTGGGAATTTTTTCAAATGAACAAGCCAGTGTCAAACATATGCAAATGAGGTAAAAAATAAGCAAATTGCTAAAACTACATGACAGCAGGACAGATCAGATTGAAACTTGGTATGCAGGTTTCTTTAGGCATGCTAATTTTGCATGTTTGTATTTGTTGGGTAATCTTTTCCTTTTCTGGTCAAAAATCCCCTGAAATGGCTATCGAATTGCATTGAAACATGGTATGCATAATCCATTGGGTTACCCCAGCAAGTAACATGTATCTTATCAGAATCTTATAACATTCTTGTATATAAGAAGCATGGTAGGGAGCTTGCGGGAAAAATGCTTATTCTGCACATGTTGTACTTTTTATAAATATATTAAGTACCTTCTTTGGTTAGTATTTAGCATACTCATTTTTCAAATAAACAATTAACATATAATGTGATACTCCATTTTCACTGAAAGGAAATAGCAATGGTCCAGTCTTATTTGATACCTTACATGTTTCATGACTCAAATTTATCATTACACAGTGTGAACTATTCTGCAGAAGGGCACTGCATATTCTGTAGAACTTAATTCAGAAAGTTGCAAAGGAACACTACTTCTTCTCATCATCATATTTCTTGTTTACTAACTCGCATCTACATTGTGTTTTTTATGGAGAAAATAACAATATTCGGAACATCATTGTGCTTTTAGTAACCTACTCAGTGTATGCTAAAATACTGTTGTACTCATTCATTTCAGATTTCCTCATGGATATAGGTTTAACATTTTTTTTAAATGATACTTTCAATTTTCATTCCAATCATAGGTCAATATTTATGTTAATTTATTAAGGGCAATACTTAAACGGGTACTTGAAACAAAATTAGGGCTCTATGTTTTTGCATTTCAGGGGACTGCGCAGCAGAGTAGCATTTTGCTTTTGTTATATTTCTTACTCTAAGATAGTGCAGAGCGTATATTAAAGCAAACTAAAAAGCTAATTTGCGAAATTAATAATTAGTTTGTTGCAATGACACAGCCTTGGTAAATATGATATTTTGGAAAGATTTGATTAGTGATTTTTGAGCTATCTGTGCCAATTGTATTTCTACTATAGGTCTCAATGTTGCTTTTGCTTTGCGTTATCACTAATTGTTATGATATGTTGTGAATCTTCTGTAGAAAATGATGAATTGTAAATTTATGTAATTTTATCATTGGGTAAACAGGATCAGTCTTTGTAAACAAAAAGATTTAAATGTGTTTTTTTATGCTGTTGTTCCCATAGAGTTGACACAGGGAGGATTAGTCATTTTGAGTTGCAAGTGAGCAGAAATATTTGGTAATTTGTGCATCTGGTACTAAGATTTGCACTGTTACCACTTAGTTTTATTAGCGCTGTTGGCAATGACATGGAGCTACAAGAAACTACTGTTAAATTGCTTTGAAATTCAGTATGCAGTCTCTTAGGGGTGACCATAGTAATTTCGGCAGCATTAGCATACTTTGCATTTTAGGTGGCAATTTTCCCCACTTTTGGTAAAAAAATCTCTGAAACTGCATGTCCCATTGCTTTAATATTTTGTATGCTGCAGGGATTACTTAAGTCAGGTTTGTTCCAATTAAAAAAAATCATAATATGAACTTGTTGGGCAATTTTTCCTATAATAAGAAAAGGTTTCTTTTCTGAAACCACTGCTCAGCACTATTAAGGTGAGTTTTAGATTGGAATGTGGAGTTTGAATATTTGAATTTTTGCACAATGTTTCCTGTTTTGGTCAAAAAATCTTCCCTGAAACCACTTATTTAACTTCTTTGAAACTTAGTTTTGAAGTTCTTTGGATTGTTTTCAGTATGATTTGTGCAAAACATGGTGAAACTAGCATAAATGTGTAAAAGAGGCAATTTTTAGTGTTTCATTGGTGAAAGATATTATCTGAGCCTGCTTGTCCTTTTGGTTTGGAATTTGATGTGCAGGTTACTATGATTGACCTAAGTCAATTCTTATTAAATTGTAGTGAAATTTACATATTTGTATTTTTGGGCAATTCTTCCTGTTTTTTAACAAAAAATCTTCCTCTCTGACACCACTTGTCATTTTTCTGAATCTTGATATTGAGAATGACTTCAGTAAGTTTGGTACTATTTATAGGTAAAATTTACATTTTGGTGGGTTGGGGGGGGTGGGTAATCAGTTCCATGTTTTAAATCTGGGATTTTGAAATTTCAAAGTAAGTTCTGTGTGAATCATCTATCCGTTTTGTGCAGAAAATGACGTAATGTACTAAATTGTACTTATGGGCAATTTTTGCTGTTTTGGTACAAAAATTTTAATAATTCTCCTTATCCAATTGCTTTTGTGTGCAGGTTTGTTGAGAATATGACAAAACCTACCAACTATATATATTTTTGGTGACTTTTTCCTGGTTTTGATAAAACTTTAATCAAATCTTGACAGTTGAGCTATGGCTAGCTGTTTGTACTCAGATAGAGTATGCCAACAGTCACATCAAATACGTGTGCAAATGATCAGAGGCTGGACCTTCTCATCTCCATGTTCCATGTCTTCATCAGTATTTCCTTAATTGATAAACAATCCACATGTATTTCAATATGATTTGTCCAGAAATACTGTAAAATTGAGGAAACTAGGTACAGATTAGAACCTTAACATTTTATGCTATGATGCAAAACCATTTGGCCCCATCCTGTCAATTTAGTACGCTGTCCAGATTGGCTTAACCTTTTCACCAACATGTTATAGACAAACCCCATTGTTTTCTGTAGTAACCTTTGGCATCTAACCAGGGAAACAATGTTTGTTCCTAGCAATCTGTATCCTAAATGAGTGCATTAAAACTGAAGGCAATAGCTACAGATATTGATCCTACAAAAAATAACAATCAGAGAGGCATTAAGCAATATCAATACCCAATTATAGTAAGTATATTCTGTAATGAACATGCAAGCATTTTTGGTTCATGTATGGCAATGTGATTTTTCATGTAAAGAGCCATTACTCAGACATGAAATACCAGTTTCTTGCAGATCAGTTGAATTTCGACATTTCAAGAGCCAGTACATGGTAAACCTAATTCTAAAGAGTATAACACTATGCCATTCATACTTATGTCTCCTCGTTTATAATACAATTCAATGTGGGCATCAGTCACAGACAGGTCTTTGGTACCGTACCTTTTTTTGCTCACGTGTTTACACACGTGAGCATATGTCGCAGCAATGTCTGTCTGTCTGTCTGTCTGTGTGTCCGGTGTGTGTCTGTCTGTCTGTCTGTCTGTCTGTTGGTCTGATATCTCAAATACAGCTCATCAGATGAGAATCAAATCTGGTACATAGATTCAGTTAGCAAATGGCAAGAACTGATTAGTTTTGGTGGGTGTGGCTTGCATACTTTTAACTCATTTGCATAATTAATGATTTTAGAAAAAAACGGATATTCAGTAAAAACGGCTACACACAATTTGATGAGATTCGCTACTAATGTTGATCACACCAAGATATATCAATTGTGGGAACCATTAATGGGTGACATGAATAGAGTTGCTAATTTGCATATTTAATGAACTTTCCTAATTAGGGATATATGTCTGATTCGACTCGACCAAAATCGACCAAACTTGGTATGTATATTAAAGATACTATGATTTAAAATTATGGAAAGTCTTTAAGCGTTTTAACTGCAGCCAATTCCTAATTTACATATTTAATGAACTTTGCTAATTAGAGATATATATTTAAATTTACTGGACCAAAGTTGATGAAACTTGCTACATGTATTGAAGCTACTATGATACAACATTTTTGAAAGTCATTAAACATTTTTACTTCAGCCAATTCCCAATTTGCATATTTAATAAACTTTCCAAATTAGGGATATATATCTGAATTAACTTGATTGTAGTTGTTGAAACTTGCTATATGCATCAAAGATACTGTGATATAATATTATTGAAAATCAAAAAAACATTTTTACTTCAGCCAATTCCTAATTTGCATATTAAATGAATTTTCATAATTAGGGATATTTATCTGAATTGACTTGATCAAAATTGATGAAACTTGCTATGTACATTAAAGACACTATAATACAATATTATTGAAAGTCGTTAAGCATTTTCTCTTCAGCCAATTCCTAATTTGCATATTAAATGAACTTTCCTAATTAGAGATATATATCTGAATCAACTTGACCAAAATTGACAAAACTTGCTACATATATTGCAGATACCATGATACAACATTGTTGAAAATCATTAAGCATTTTTACTTAAGCCATTTCCTAATTTACATATTTTATGACCTTTGCTTATTAGGGATATATACTGGATTTACTTGATCAAAGTTGGCAAAACATGCTATGTACATTGATGATTATACCAGGTCAAAACAATATCAAAAGTCATTTCACATTTTCATGTCAGCTAATTTATAATTTGCATGTCTAATGAGCTTTCACAGCTCGGCATATATGGCTTAAAGGACTTGGCCAACGGTAATTACACTTGCTATATAAAGTGGCAATACAATGACAGCAGTAAAAGAACTTTTATATTTTTATTTCAGCTAATTACATATTTGTGTACTTCATGACCTAATCGGCGGTGATTATTGTTCATTACGTTGATCATAATATTTTCAATGAAGTTGCAAACATGTGGCAAAGGTTAAAATTTACACATAACTACAATATATAATGAAACGCGTTCAGTTCATATCTGGTTTAATAATGTTCGTCATATTGACTACAATTTAGTAACTTCCACTTACAAGTTCCCAATTGCAAGTGGAAAATATGTCATTGTCAATGACCAAAGTTTTACATACCGGGTACACTCTGGTTTCAAATTAGGTATTACATTTCATGAAGTATCATCATTTTGACTGATATTAACTTTTTTCATTGATATCAAAATTTTGGTTTCTAAAATTCATACCAACATACTTGTGATCATCCTAAAGTTCAGATTCTATGCCATTAAGACTGCATTAACTTGCATGGTACCTGAAACCCGGGTCCTTGTCTGACCATTCGGGTGACAAACAGAAGACTTTTAGTCCCCCGAGATGTGAATGTTCCATTGTTATATTTATCTAATACAGCTGTTGCCATTGTAGGAAAAGCAGCTGGGTCTGTGACATTGATCCTCTGATAACTAAGTAGAGAAGTAGGGTGTTCCTAAGTTAATTGACCTTTCCTGTAATGCTTTTTGATAACATATATTTTAGGTGGTTTCTCATGCTATTTTTGATAAGGAGTATTTAAGTTTGAATGTTAAAAAACTAAAATTTTAATTTACAATCAGGTAAGACTTGTAATTGAGCAAAACAAGTTCTTCATAAGTTTTAAGTTTCCATGAACTCCTGGAGCAGCAATCCGGCTAATATATGTATAAGGGCCATTGTGACAGATTCTGCAAAGTGATTGGATACATATCTCAATATAGTAAAGACAACATGTGTTGATTTCTTACAGCAATATGAAAAATATATTATAAAGTTGTTTTACGCATCATGGTGACATCTCATGAACCCAGTCCTAAACTGTTTAGCAGTATACATCCTTCTAAAATTCTTGGAATTTTTTTCTCTCTTGGAATCTCCTAGTAACTCATAGCAGTATTGTCCAAAAATATTCATCAGCTTGGCAGATTAAACGTCGAATGAAGTTTCCATAACACAAACAGTTAATGTCAGCGTATAGAGCTTTTTGATCTGTCATGGACAACAATGTTCATCAGAATGACAACGAGAAATGAATAATATTGGAAAATAAGGAACTTGCACTGGCCATTTGTGGTTATCTATCATGGACACTAAAACAACATCAGCATATGATTACTTCATCCTCCCAAACAGGGGATAGTCAAAAAGTCAAGAAATCAACGAAAGGCATGATAACACTGCCTTATGCACAAGGTATCTCACAGAAACTCTGCAGATTTTACAGGAAACACAGCATATCCGTTGCTTTCAAACTCCATCAAACTTTGTGACACCTTCTTGTGTCTCCAAAGGACAAAACAGCCCTGGAACAGCGATGTGGTACAACATACCAGATACTGTGTAAGGATTGTGACCAAATTTACATCAGTGAGACAGGTAGACAACTTAAAACAAGAATTGACGAACATCGGAAATCTGTCAGACATAAGACAATTTCATCAGCCTTATCCCAACATGCACAGCAATTCCATCACGATATCAATTTGAATTCCATTACTATCATTCATTCAGCACAGTTTGACTTGCCAAGGAAGATCCGAGAAGCCATTAACATTAGACGTCACAATCCACAAATAAACAGAGACAGGGGTCTTGAAATACCCCATATTTACAATCCGTTGATTACACCACCATCTGGTTGTGGACTATAAATTGCGGTTTTTTTGTCATTGTGATGAAGATCATCGTCCATGACAGATCGAACGCTCAATACGCTGAAAAACATTGACTGCTTGTGTTATAGAAACTTTATTCTACATTGCAGTATTGTTGGATTCATATCAGAAGTTAACATCCTGAACAGCTTGTGATACCAGATAATAGCTATCTGGTCATCACAGCAGTACAGATTTACATAGCAGTGGAAGAGCCTGATGCAGCTATTGGTGAATATGAAAGTGAAGATATCGTGGAACAGATCTTCATAAAACAGGCTGTGAAATAAAAGCACTCTCACTGTACATGATTTATTAATTGATGGATTTGGCATTATTCTTTTCAGATGGAATTCACTGCCCTCCACTGTGCTGCTCAAGAAGGGCATGCAGATCTTATGAAGATTCTTATCAATGCAACGGCAAACTTAGAAGCTGTTACAGAGGTAAGCAAGATCTTACACTGAATTATATCATATGTATGCAAAAGTTATACTCAAACCGAAATTTAAAATTAGTTTCAAATGCAATGTTGTCCGTGACATCTGTGTTTTTGAACCATTATCAATCTCATTATCTGATGGATACCTCCATACAGATGTACTGTGAGATCTATTGATAGTAGTTTTCAAATAATTAGATCTCAAAGAAGTCATGCATTTTAAATTTTTCAAAAGCAGTGCCATGGTTTCAGGGACAACTTCAAAAATTTGTCTGATAAAAATGTTATTTTTACCTCCGCTGTCAGCAACGCGGAGCTTATCCAATAGGCTGATTTTCCGTCGTCGTCCGTCATTGTCGTCGTTGTCCGTCGTCGTCCTTCAACAATTGCCTTCTCCTCTGAAACCGCAAGTCCAATTGCTTTGAAATTTTATATGCAGTTCACTTGGGGTAACCTCACTTAAGTTTGTTCAAATCTTGGTGAAATTTGCATATTTGTATTTTTGGGGCATTTTTTGGTGTTTTGGTAAAAAATTCTTCTCTGAAACCGCTTGTCCGATTGCTTTGAAATTCGATATGCAGTTTACTTAGGGTGACTTCAGTCAGATTTGTTCAAATCATGGTGAAATTTGCATATTTGTATTTTTAAGGCAATTTTTGTCATTTTTGGTAAACAAATCTTAAAAATTATCTTCTTCAAAACTACCAGTCAGATAGCTTGATATTTGGTACATACATGTCCCTAGGGATGATCTATTTCAGATTAGTTCAAATTGTGCAGAAATATGCAAATTTGCATTTTTAAGGCAATTCTTGCCATTTTTGGTCAAAAAATGTATTTCTCAAAAAGTACTGGTCTGATAGTTTTGAAATTCGGTATACAGGTTTCTATAGGTGAACTAAGTAATATATATTGAATTTCTGATGAAATCTGAATTTGTATTTTTGGGCAATTTTTGCCATTTTTGGTCAAAAAATGTGTATTTCCAAAACTACTCATCTGATAGCTTTGCAATTTTGTATACACGTTCCTACAGATCACCTTAATGATTGTATTGAAATTATCATGAAATCTGTAATTTTGTATTTTTGGGGCAATTTTAGCCATTTTTGGTCAAAAAATGTGTTCTCAAAAAGTAATCATCTGATAGCTTTGAAATTTGGTATACAGGTTTCTATAGATGAACTAAATGATATTTATTGAAATTATGATAAAATCTGCAATTTTGAATTTTGGGGCAATTTTAGCCATTCTTTGGTCAAACCATATGTTTCGCAATAAGTACTGGTCTAACAGCTTTGAAATTTGGTATGCAGGTTTCTATAGATAAACTAAATTGATCTTTTGAAATTATGATGAAATCTTCAATTTGTATTTTTGGGGGCAATTGTTGCCATTTTTGGTCAGAAAATTTTATTCTCAAAAAACTACTCATCAGATAGCTTTGGTTGACATGTTCTTAGGGATGATCGATTTCTTAGGGATGATCCGATGTGATATATTCAAAGTATGATGAAATCTTCAATTGTGTATTTTTGCAGCTATTTTAGCCACTTTTTCTGGCCACTGCATTGAGCTATCAAAGATTTCCACCTTCTTCATCAACATGTGTCAAAAATAGTTATTCTCTACATAAACACAGCGGAGCTATATCGGCCGCTAGGTCGCTGTTTTAAGTTTTGCACAACCCCCGCCCCATCCAAATGCAACTCAATTGTTGAATACGGCTAGTTTTCAATCGGGTTAGAACCCACAACATACGGCATCAGTCGCCTAGCGGAGAGGCCACAGGGAGAACTGCTCGGCTAAATCTCCACTCCCACGCACGCATGCATGCTCACTATCATACATCGCACATACACACTTTATCGAAGCGAAGAAACGAATTTCATCGCTTTAACTGGGCGAACGATAACCTCGGGGACAATTCTGTCCACCAGCAGAGTTACCAACCCGGGGTAGAAAATACGGCTAGTTTTCAATCGGGTTCGAACCCACAACATACGGCATCAGTCGCCTAGCGGAGAGGCCACAGAGAGAACCGCTCGGCTAAATCTCCACTCCCAAAAAAGAGTGGTTCAATAGCCGGCTAAGTTGTTACATTTTTCTGTCTGAGACCGTTCCACACGTTGTAGAGTTCGTGAAGCACTCACGCACGCATGCTCACTATCATACATCGCACATACACACTTTATCGCAGCGAAGAAACGAATTTCATTGCTTTAACTGGGCGAACGATAACCCCGGGGACAATTCTGTCCACCAGCAGAGTTACCAACCCAGGGTAGAAAATACGGCTAGTTTTCAATCGGGTTCCAACCCACAACATACGGCATCAGTCGCCTAGCGGAGAGGCCACAGAGAGAACCGCTCGGCTAAATCTCCACTCCCAAAAAAGAGTGGTTCAATAGCCGGCTAAGTTGTTACATTTTACAGGTTCCCATTATTTCCTTACTGTGACACTTCCAAACATACTTATAAATACTCAGGATGGGCGATATTGCAAAAGACAACATTATTCAAATGATAAACATATTTACTTCACTCAAACTTGCTGGTCTTTCACTGTAAATATAACACTAATATCAAAGTATCAATTGGTCTCCATCAACTTTGCTGCAAAAGGAACGAACATGCGTAATTACTGCGCAATTTTATAGAATTCTTAACCAAAACACATTTAAGAGACAATGAATTAAACACGACACTAAATACAATTGGAACAAAATAGCAAAACTTAGTATACCTAATTGAGAGCCTTTTGTTTGCAGTGTTTGTTCTTAAGAAATTTGACATTTTAGATTTAAAAGATGAAATGTATCAGACAGATTCCAAACTGTACGAGCTAAAGAAATATTCAGGGTAAAAGAAAATCTGGTGAAAGCATAAAATCCAAACACATTCTATTGTCAATCGAGTTTGGAGAGACAGTAATTTTAACATGTATCTCTGGTGAACTCAGTAACTTTGCTCAACGATACCGTGATGTCAGCATTTTAACTGCATGTTGCACAAATTACTCCAAGTTGTCTGGATTATTCTTAGTGTTAGATATGAATTTCAAGAAATTCAGTATCTCATGAACTGACTTTGATTATCTTGATTAATGTGGAAATTGATTACTTCAGAGTTGAACACAACTTAAAACTGGTAGAGACTACTTTATTTGGAATTGCTGATTATATTTTATATATCATAAACTTTTATGTGAGTTTCACAAGAGTACTGAAAAGGTATTGATATCCTAACATTGTGTTTGACTTTGTTGTCAAATTGTGAGTTGAGACCGGGTCTGGAATGTAATTGTTAGTGTCTCAATAAACAGTATCAGGTATTTAGAGTTTATTGTTGAATATTTGTGAATTACATAAAAAAGTGCATGTTTTCTATTGATTCAATGAAAATATTTTGTAGTTTTAGAAGGCTCCAAGTTCATGCAACTATTTCTGTACACAAAGCATGCAGCGAATTATATATGGATTCTTACATTGGAGAGTATAAATGCTTCTAAATTTCAGATATAACATGAGTTATATTATATATATATATATTATATATATATATATATATATATATATATATATATATATATATATATATAGTCCAATAGTGCCCTTAATCCAACAATGCATTTCATTAAGTATTATCACATGCATAAGTCGGTCATTTAATTTCACCACAGCCTGTGTCTGTGACATTAATTTTGGTGTGTTGGAACATTTTTGCATTGATATTCGATGTGCCTGTCAATGTAAACAAAGAACATGGAAGCCAGTATTTCTCCTATGATTGAAATTTGTGTCCTGATGTAAAATTTGGTAAAAATTTAGTTAATATTATTGATATGTGACAAATTACATCCACTTGGCAAATTTGCAGATTCCTTGAGATTTAGTTTTGTTGTCAAATGAGGTTCATACCATTTGCATACATAGACTCAATTGCCTAAATTACCACTTTATGCATGAGCTAGTATTTGCATGCCGTAGACCATATACACATGCTGTAGTTTCCTCTACAACAACAGGGATTAAGATGATGCATCTATTATGCACGCTGAGACCTAAATAGTCAAGTTGTGAAATCAGTATTTCTATGGACTGTGGGAATAATCATCAAAACAATGAAAATTAACACACAAGTGTAACGTCTGTATAGTCAGAAGGGATTACGCATAATTTTCATAAACACCAGCTCAAAGTCAGTTGAATTAGTGTTGAGCCAGTACGTGTCTATGCGGTCTTTGTAATTCATCTAAAACTTTGTGGAAGGTATAAATGTTTAGACCGAGTGATCATTCAGTATTTGCCTCTTACGTAAGTGGGAATGCTGTTCCTCTCAAGTGACCAAAGAAAGGAAATTATTGGCAATTAGCTGACAGGGTAATGATATTATTCCAAAAGTAGTTCAACGGTTTCAATGCGGGTTCATTTAGGATTTTTTGTTTGCGAGAAATAAAAATAGCGCCAATGGCACTTGATCACAACTGGCACATTGTGAAACTACTCATAATTAATGAGGTACAGTATGTGGCGTCATGCGGTGTCCCATCATACCATATATGAAGGGTTGTAGCACTTGTGGTTACTGAGTTATGGACAAATATGTATATTTCAGGTCAAATGTCACTGAGGTCATGTGACATTTTGTCAAAAAATTGAATTGCTAAGTCATCCCTATATACCAAAAATCAGACCTAGCTCTATTGGCTCGCTCAAAATTAGATATGCACATAATTAATGAGGTACAATATGTGGCGTCATAAGGTGTCCATCATACCATATATGAAGGGGTGTAGCACTTGTGGTTACTGAGTTATGGACAAATATGTATATTTGAGGTCAAAGGTCACCGAGGTCACGGAGATTTTGTCAAAATATTTTATATATCTGCGTGAACGGAGGGACATGACCCAATCTATAAGGCCCTGGACTTCATCCATGGGGACTAAAAACTGTGTCACTGAATCCTTTTTGCAATATGAATATGATGAGAAACTAAATTTTTATTTTACTGGCCTTATACATGGGATTCTATAGACAGCTGACTTATACATGGTAGTCTATGGTGGTGTAAACTAAAAAGTCCTCTAACATGGCCAAATCGACGTGCATCTGTATGGGGTAGGGTACTATCCTTGTGCAAAGTTTGAAAGAAATTGACCTGGGCATGTCTGAGATATCTTTCTTGTGGTGGCGCTGCACTAGCGGCGACACTGTGGCTCTATCTCTCGTTTTTTGTTGGATTTTCGTCCTTGTGAGTGATATTTTTCCCTCATTTTCATACGTATTTCATCATGAATGGTTGGAGAATGGACGGCAACTCGTTCTGTGTATTTTTGGTGTTCCTGGCTCTGTTGGTACACTTTCATCGATGTGGCGGAGTGAAGACACAGAACAGCCATGGTCATGGTGCATTTCCCTTTGTTTACAGCCGGGAAATCTTGCTGAGCTTGCGTGACCAACAGGTGTCTGCTACTGTTTTGAATGCTAACTTTCCAGTTGATATATTACGTACAACGAAACACTCAGACGGGAACGACAATTTTACTGCAGGAACTCACAAGCGAAGGAAAAGAGGTAGGAAGGGTGGTGTAAGACAAAAACTGAGACAGCGAAAATCCAGACTGCCATTACCAACTGTACTTCTAGCAAACGTTCGTTCTTTACGTGCAAAGGTCGATGAACTGCAAGCTAATGTAAACTACATGAATGAATATAAAAATTCATGTCTGTTTGCTTTCACGGAAACTGGTTGGATGAACAGGTTGGTGATCAAGATTTATTTGTTGATGGTTTCGGTACACCAATCCGTTTGGATAGAGACAAAGAGAAGACGGGAAAAGATCATGGCGGCGGAGTGTGTTTTTATGTAAATGAGCGATGGTGTAAAACCGTGACTGTCCGTGATGGAATGTGCACACCTGATATTGAGCTATTGTCTATTTCTCTTCGTCCGTTCTACATTCCCAGAGAATTTTCTCAATTGTTTTTCACTTTAGTCTACGTACACCCACGAGCGAATGTTTCTACAGCAGCTGAACACATATCAAATAATTTACAGAAATTGGAATCACTTGCCCCGGATGCTCCGAAGTTTGTACTTGGTGACTTCAATCATTGTGACTTTAGTAAGAGTGCAAAAAATATCCACCAATATGTTTCGTGTCCTACTCGTTTTGATAAAATACTTGATAGGTGTTATGGTACAGTTCCTGACGCATACAAATCTTTTGCGTTGCCTCCTCTTGGATCTTCAGATCACAATGTTGTAATGCTTGCCCCTATCTATAAACCAAAAAATTAAAGTCTATTCTCAACCAGAAGAAGAGAATCTTTTTTCAGGGTACATCAGGCGAGAAGCAGTTGATAAACAAAGAAGTCAAGAGAGCGATTAGGCAGGCAAAGTTGGATTATAAAAATAAAATTCAATCAAAGTTTCTTTCTGGTAACTTTCGATCTACTTGGCAAGGTATCAAGCATATGGCAGCAGTAAATAAGGTTACTCCTTCAGAGTCAAAAGTTACACTAAATAACTTAGACTCAGCGGCGCTGCCAAAGGTCCTGAACACATCTTCACTCGTTTTGAAACAGAGGATTTTTCATCTCAAATCTCAAATCTCAAATCTCAAACAGTTATTATCTCCTGAGTTAGGGATGTCTATTGAGACAGAGAAAGTAGCTAAAACTTTAAAATCATTAAATGTGAACAAAAGTCCAGGTCCTGATTGTATTTGTGGTCGCACCCTGAAGTTCTGTGCTGATCAGCTTAGTGTAGTCTTACAACACCTTTTCCAAGTTTCTCTTGATACAGTTAGTATTCCTGCCATATGGAAAAATTCTATAGTAGTACCAGTCCAAAAAAAGCTAGCCCTAAAGAACCCAATGATTTTCGACCTGTTGCTCTTACTTCCCTGGTAATGAAAACATTTGAGAAAATAATTAAGTCCATTATTCTGACAAAGGTTGGCAACAAACTAGACCCCCTACAATTTGCATATCGACCGGGAAAGGTGTTGAAGATGCTAAGCTTTTCATTCTCAATACACTGTACAAACACTTAGAAAAAACAGTGCTCATGCAAGAATCCTTTCGCAGATTTCTCCAGTGCTTTCAACACAATCCAACCCCACATCCTTGCAGAAAAACTCTTAAAATTTAATTTCAGCAATCAACTTGTACTTTGGATTATTGACTTTCTTACAAATAGATCACAAAGGGTGTTTGTCAATGGTATTTGTCAAGTATCATTCAAACAAATACAGGTTCTCCTCAGGGTTGCGTTCTGTCTCCTCTGTTGTACATCCTTTATACTGACGATTGTAGAAGTACACATGAAGGTAGCCATCTTGTTAAGTTTGCTGACGATAGTGCTCTGCTTACACTTCTACAGGGATCAGAATGTCATCATGGTCCAGCTCTTAGTGAGTTTGTTGAGTGGTGTGTAATTCGTATCTAAACTTAAATGTTAAGAAAACTAAGGAAATGATAATTGATTTTAGGAGGCAAGAACGCAACCCTCCTACGTCCATGGTTCACGATCAAGAAGTCGAGATTGTTTCGAAGTATACATACCTTGGTTCAATATTTGACAGCAAATTGAAATGGGATCATAACACCGATGCTATACTGAAGAAGGGGCAGCAAAGATTGTACTTTTTTAAGGAAACTGCGTTCATTCATGGTTGATAGACAAATTTTATCTCTTTTTTATAAATCTTACATTGAAAGCGTTATCTCATTTTCATTCATTTGTTGGTATCAAAATCTGTCTGTTAAAAACAAAACTTCACTTGATAGAATTGTTTCACTTAGCTCAAAACTAATTGGTATACCCCAGAGAAGTCTTTCTACGTTTTATAATCAGCAAGTACTCAGGAAAGCCCGCTCAATTCTTTTGTCTAGTGATCATATTTATCAGCAGAGTTCGACCCACTTCCCTCTGGTCGGCGTTTTAGATACCCGGCTTGCAGGTCAAACCTGCGGCAGATCGTCCATGTAGCCGACACGAACACGAAGTGTCTGTTACCGGCTACCAAAAACTATGAAAAATAGTCAAGAATGAGCTACAAAATCACTATCAGTTTTAAGTTGCAGGTAGAATAAGTCTGTGCCTTTGTATAAAATACTATAAAAATAGTAGAAAGTGAACAACCAGCTGAAAGTTAGTTGAGGAGACCTTAACCGCATATCATTTGCATCTCATTGTCGGCTACATGGACTGTGTGCCAAACCGGCGCAAGTTGTCATTCATTCCAACCGCTGTGCGGCTTTTAAATGATTCCTAAACTGTTTTTTGTATAGTCTAGCGTCTCCTACCATTTTGTAAATTTGTAAATATATTTTGATGTTGCATTTGAGCCACGCTTTTTAATCGCCCGTGTTTGGGATAAATAAAGTTCTAGTGAATTGATTGAATCTGCGTGAACAGACGGACGGATGCACACACGGACACAGGCACGCACACACGGACATGACCAAACCTATAAGTCCCCCCGGACGGTGTCCGTGGAGACTAATTAGACAGACCACCAAGTCAATGAGCAACATACAGCTGAAAGACTATTTTTCACATTGCGATTTTAAGCCCATTTTTATGAGAAAAGGGACATGTATATGTATATGGAGAAAACAGCAGAAGACATATTTGTAAATTGTTTGTTAAGTGACAATCATATATGCATCTCTTGAAATTTTGTGGTTATAAGGTATAAAAGTAGTGTAAGAATAATGAGGTTAGAATAAGTTAGTAAAGCTAAGTTGACAGTAATTAAGATTACAAAATTATACACTAAGCTGAGGAAATCTGAAGGAATAAATGTTGAAAAGTAGCAAAGTCATGGTCATCTTTTGTCTAATACCTTGTGTAAGTTCATGAACTTTACATAAATCTTGCTATAGATTTGTTGCTAATGGGCAATAACTGTGTTTCAGATCATTTGAGAGCAATCCATCCATGACAGGTTTAAATTGTTATATACTTCTATTTAAAGGAGAGAAACTTCTCAAATATTTTTCCCTGTAATTTCCTGTGAGAACACATGGACATGCGAAGGACTCTATGCTGGTGCTACCTTGCAACTTGTCATGGCATTGTCTAACCTGTTCACCCCAATTTCCTGTAGACAGGTCCACACTCACCATTGATAACAATGGGTTTGGGCCTACCATGGTAGTGAAAGACTGTAACATGTGAGGTCATGGATACTTAATCTCAGGAATGTCAAAGTCTGTATATTGACTCAAGGATGTTACATAACAAATGCTTAGGGTCATCTCAAAAGTGAGAATCTAAACTATGAAATATGTTTTTTTTATTGCTTTTGATACCCAAAAGAGCATAGAAATCTCTTATACTTTGAATCAGCCATCCTGCATATTTCTAACATTCATCAAAACCTCATTTCTGTTCCACAACTCATAAAACAGTCCACAATGCAGGATTGGTGTACATTCCAAAACTACATATATGAAAGACCCCTAAAATCAATTAGTTAAAAAGGGGGGTTAGAAATTTCCCAAAACTATATAACCTCCGCTCCGTTTGGCTCCATTTTTCCGAATTGGAACCTTGGAACCAGTCTATGTATCGGTACCAAATATTAACGCAGTCTGTTCAGCAGTTTTTGACTTTTTGTCGTTTACGGAAATGGACGACATCAAACACCGGTTGAAACCACCTCTATATCACAACTTCCAGTTGTGATAAAAATTGAATTTCAAGCGTAAAGAAATATTAAGAAAAGAATAAAGACAAAAATACCAGATTAGGGAAAAATTACATCTCATTATTGGTGTAGATCAGTGCAATATGGTAGCAGACTATGCTGTGCCATACCAGGCAGTCTGTGACACAGTAATGATATTATTACAAAAGTAGTTCTGCAGTTTAAACACAGAATCTAGAATCATTTAGGATGTTTTGTTTGGCGAGAAAAAAATTATGTTAGGCTTAAAGAAATATAAAGAATAAGGAAAAATTACCCAATTAGGGAAAAATTACATTCTATGCACAATAGCAGGCAGTGTGTGATACTGATGGCTGTATGAAGTGAAGTGATGCAACTGAAGTTCAATATGTGCATTTTTGTAAAGTAAACAATAAAATAATAAACAAACAGTGGCATTTTTATAAATACAATTGTTTCCCTTAAATCATTTTCCCAGAGGCACAAATAATGAGATTTTAAGACAATTTACCAAGTAAATATTAATGGTTTAAATGAGAGGTAGTGAAAAAGCAGTTTAATTTTATTCCCTAACCATTGTCTTCTGATTGTTTGTTGCTTTGTTTGTTTGTCTTAGAATATATATTACATAGAATATCAATTAAAATTACTGGAAAATAATCTTTCTGTATGACTTTGGAATCTGATTAGTGCCAGATATGATTGTTCTGTTTTTATGACATAAATTTGTCAGGGAATACTGAAAATGATTAATTATTTGGATTAAATGTTTCATGTGTGTGCTTACTTAAAGCAACAAGCTTAAATCTTATGACACAAGTAAAATCAGAGGGCATTCTTTACCACTAAAACTTAGTTTGTTGAATAAACAATTCATAACATGGGAAATTCAAAAAGAAAAAGAATAGGTCAAGTCTAGATGCATATATTCCAGTTATTTTAGGTAAATGAACTTGCTTTTATGAGCCTAAGATTAAATTTACGTTAATTTAATGACCTGAGAACAATAAAATGTGAATTAATACTATGTACTATTCAGCTCGATGGCAGACACTCCATTTATAGTTGACGTGTCAACTTTTTCCTGTAATCCTAGTTGTCTCCCAAATTGCAGCCCTCACATGGCCATGGGAGAGGGTGCTTCAGTATAACTCATAAATCTGTCATTGTATTTCCCTTTAGTATATCATTTGTATCATTTGTCTTCGATAGCTAAATCACATTCATCATCTGTCCAGCCTCTCTTGGATCAATTTAATGATTGCCTGAAAAACGTCTTAGACCTACATGCACCAGTCAAAAATAAAACAGTGACAATACGACAGAATGCCAGATGGTTTACTCAGGAAATATATTCGTTGAAGCGAGAAAAACGAAAAACTGAGCGGCGCTGACGAACACTAAACTGACAGTCCATAACGACATATATAGAAGTTTGTGCGGTCAGGTCAATCAGTTAATCAATACTGCCAAGAAGGACTATTTTGCTGAACTGATAAAGGAGAAGAAAACCGATAAGAAGTCTTTGTTTGTGATCATAAATTCATTATTACACAGGAAAAAGGAGTCACCGCTTCCATCACACACCTCATCTCAGGAACTCGCTGATCGTTTTTGTGACTTTTATACTGAGAAGATTCATAAAATACGATCCGATCTTCAACCTCACCAACTATCCAATCGTCCACCTGAAGAAAACAGGATCATCAATGAGAATCTCACTTCCTTTGCCCCAGTAACTATCAAGGAAGTTAATGACACCATCTTGCAGTCTCCAAACAAAGCCTGCAGTCTTGACCCTGTTCCCACAGATCTCCTAAAGAAAAGTCTTCATATCATCTCTCCTGTTATAACCAACATAGTGAACTTATCGCTGTCAACAGGCTGCTTTCCAGATTATTTCAAAACAGCTGTTATATTTCCCCTCCTGAAGAAATCGAATCTTGATCATGATATACTAAAAAACTACAGACCGGTATCAAACCTGCCATTTCTTTCAAAAGTTATCGAGAAGATTGTTTCTAAAGGTTAAATGATCTACATATCAACGAGCTTGGCAAATCATTGCAGTCTGCATACAAAGAAGCACATAGTACTGAAACTGCCCTGGTACGAGTTCAAAATGACATACTGATGGCAATGGATCAACAAAAATTGTCATGCTTGTCCTCCTTGATTTATCATCAGCCTTTGACACCATTGACCATGCCCTTCTGCTTTCTCGTATGTCTCAAATGGGTATCAATGGTTCTGCTCTGGCCTGGTTTGAATCCTATCTTAGCGATCGTTATCAGAAAGTTTGTATAGGAACTCGTTTTCGGAACCACATAAGTTGAAATTTGGTGTACCTCAAGGCTCAGTGTTGGGACCAATTCTGTTCATCATATACATGTCTCCACTTGGAAATATCTTCCGGCGACACAATATACAGTTCCATCTATTTGCTGATGATACTCAATCGTATTTGACTTTCAAAGTAAGAGACACTCACAAGAGCATCTCTCACATGGAGGACACAATTTCTGAAATACACAGATGGATGACTTCTAATATCCTGAAGCTAAACTCTAATAAGACTGAACTGCTGTTTTTTGGATCACTACCTAAACTTTCCCTTTTCAAATTTGCGAGTATTCATATTAATGGTTGTACAGTTATACCAGAGGTCGCGTTTACGCGTAAATCACGCGTATTTGACGCCAAAAAATTCATATGACGCGAAAATATGAGTTGATGCGTCAAGCTTAACGCGCACATCAGCCGCATGAGACGTTCAATTCACGGCTTGCCACACTCACGCAGTTGACCATGGTATAGACCACCAATATGGAGTTATATATCATTGAAATCGGCCCTGTTTGATTGACAAATGCACGTGCACGCAGACATTGAATCTGTGAAATTGTATCATATTGTATTCTTGTCGTTACAGCATACATAAAATTAGAACCCCTTGCTTTGTCTTGTCACAAAGGAGACTGTATAGTGATTGAAACATTTTAGCTCTGGTCACATGTGCGTCGATACGTCGCTACTTGTTAAAAACCCCTTGGCAGAAGTGTGGGACAAAGCAAGCTGAGGGCAACTTGGTGAGCAACCCAGTGGACTTTTGTCAAGTACAAAAATTTACGATGATATGAATAATTACTACGTTGTTTTGTCGACCTGTCATGACCCCATAACAAAGATCGATTGTTTATCTGATTCATTATTTCATCTCTCAAACTCTGAAATAATTGTTGCAGTTTACAAAAAAAATAAGTGCAACCGGATTTTTTAAATACTATTGGATTGCAATAATAGATTATGAGACTGAACCAGCTTTGTAACTGAGGTTCGATGAGCGACTTTTACGGCGTCGGATCGTGTAAGCACGTGTTAGTGATTTCAAATAAAAAACCCAAAAAGATTGCAACATTGTAATAAAGGACGTCTTTTGACCGATATGACATTTAACGGATCTCGCAGGCACAGATTCAAACGAAAGTGTTTGTTAGTAGTGAACAGAAATTATTGAAGCGATGTCAAAGAAAATTCAATCTAGTTTATTTTCCTTCAATTTCGGCCCAGCCCGTGAACGGGTAGCATCGGCTCCAGACAATGACACGCCACAGTCACCCGAACCTGACTCGGCCTCTGACATGTCCAGCCAAGAGGTCGCAAGCAGCCCTCCTGAGAAAAGACCAAAATCCGCGATGGCGAGAAAGTACCGACCGAGTGGGAGACGGAGTTCGTGTGGTTGAAGAAACAGGAACTGAAAATTGACGGCCATGAAGTCGATCGAATGTTTTGCTCTATATGCCGTTGCAGTGGAATGAATAATGCTTTCACAAGTGTTGAAGGATGTGGCGACCTCCAGTGATGTGCTGCTCACACGACATCCAGACAGAGAAGATCATAAAATTGCGGTAAAATCTAAGCCGCTGAAGTCACGCATGGAAACCGTCGTCAAGCAAAATGCTGATAGGAGAAAAGATTCGCACGCTGGCATGATTCGTACAGTATATATGATGGCAAAAACAGAAATGGCAGATGATTTGTTTTCGTCACTTATCGAACTTCAGCTACAAAACGACTGCAAGGCACCATTGGAGACAACCCTGTACAAACACTACAGTAGCGTTTTATGAAATGCAAGAAGCAATCGCTTATGTTATAAACGAAGATCTTCAACGTGAAATTATCGCCAGTCCGCTAATATCAGTCATAGTTGACGAGACTGTAAATGTGACAATTGATAAAAAACTTATCGTGTTTCTGAGAATTATTGCGGACGCGAAACCGAAGAACGTTTTTTCGGGTAATATTACTATCCCAGCTGGTAATGCGGAGACGGTGACTGCAGCAATTTTCGCAGAGCTTGAGCGACGAAACATCGATTCAAGGAAGGTAATCGGTCTTGGCTCTGATGGAGCCTCGGTCATGACAGGTCGCCATAACGGAGTGGGAGTACGTATGCGTAGGGTAAACCCGTACTTGACACAAGTCCACTGCGCCGCTCACCGAGTCACTCTTGCTCCGTCGGACGCTTCAAAGGGCGTTGAACAAGTAGCAAAGTATCGGGCAGATCGTCCATGTAGCCGACACGAACACGAAGTGTCTGTTACCGGGGTACCAAAAATATGAAAAATAGTAAAGAGCAACCAGCTGGAAGTTAGTCTAGGAGACCTTAACCGCATATCATTTGCATCTCATTGTCGGCTACATGGACTGTGTGCCAAGTATTGGACGTACTGTGAATTCTGTGTACAATTACTTCGAGTACTCTGCCTCGAGATACGAACGTTTGAGGGAACTTAACCGCGCCACTCGACAATCTTGATTTCTTGAGCCTAAAACAACCGTGTTCTGTGCGCTGGCTATATCCTTATCACGCGCCGTGAAATCAATTCAGAGCAATTGGCCAGCCCTTGTCATGGAGCTCAATGAAGATGCTCGCACTAATCCTACTGCTGATGGAATTGTCCGACAGTTAAAGCAGTACGCGTTCATTGCTTTGACGCACACATTGGCTGATGTTCTGCCAATCATGGATCGACTGAATTTGGTCTTTCAGCGGGAAAATGTTAACTTATCGCTGGTAAAACCCATGGTAAACGCTACGATCGCCAGCCTTGATGAATTACAGCGTGGTCAAATGTCAGGCGTCAATGAGCGAAATTTTGATCTAGAATTTCGGGAGTCAAATCGTCACTTCAGAGGGCACCTCCTGACATTTGCCAGTGACACCAATCTTGCAGCCTACAGCCGAGTACGCGTGGATTTTATCGCGCATCTAACCACAAGTCTCAGGGCTCCCATAGAGAGCTAAGCCGAGCATTGTGAACACCCTACATGAGCAAAAAAAACATTAGGCTGAGCGTGAAAACGCCCTACATGAGAGAAAGAAACATCTGCCCCTACATGTGTAAAAAACATGTTGCATTGTGGGTATTTTCAAGATGGCAGCCGCCATGACAGCCTGCACTGAAAGCTCTGGTGAGTACATATTTTGGTCGATTCTACCGTTGAGAAGCATTATTTGGGAAAAATAAAACATCAGAGTATGCAGCAGTGTTTCAAGTGTCTATGCACATAGTTCATTACATAGCAGAAGCTCAAACTACAAAGATTACTTCAACACAAAATCGCTCAGTGGGTAATTAACTGCTACAACTTTACTTCACAGTGTGCTGTAAACTGTGTACGAGAGACTGAAGCAATGGATGTGCATGTTTACGAGTCTTTTTGGGGGTCGTAAACAGATTTTGTCCTCGACTAGCCAGCTCCAATAACTCAAGTTCACTGAAGACCATTCAAATTATCGGGATGTGCTTATACTTTTATTCATGATATACTAAAGCTAAACCTTTCTGTAAACTGCAAAAAATGATCATATTTCTGTGGTTCAAAAACTCCTAAACTTTTCCTTCATTTACAACAGCATGCAACTCTACATACCTTGCTGTACGGATGGCCATGGGTGAACTTGTCAGAGGACGATCATTGCATTGAGAATGCCACTCAAATCCCAGATGACAACAATAACAATGAAACTGTAACAGCTGATGAAGTGAATGGTACTGATGACAATGAAGGGATTGTAACATTCCAGTAAACACTATCATATCTCTAAATTATATAACAAAAGACAGTTTCGTAGATTGTTCTACAAGTTTTTTGCTCGATAAGGCATGTAGATCATCTGTTATTCTATAAATAGAAAAGCAGAACAATAGGCAGAAAGGAATCTGTTAGCTTTTCTGTCAGCTGTATTTATCCCAGTAGAGTAAAAGCCAACATGGTCTTGTTTTGTATTCTGCAGCACCAAAGTCTGCTTTGGTCAGTGAGTTTTATTGGCATATTTATGGAGATGAGTTCTTTCAAGAAAAGGGCTACACTTGCTGTTTCATACAGTTCTATATGATTATATTCTGTTTATTTTATATTATTTAGTTTCGATAACATGATTTCATTTACTTTGCAAGAAGTAAATATTTGAATAAATAAGTGAAAAATCTTTTCCGTAAAATATTATTAGTTTTGGTATTTCATAAAATGTGAGAGTGCTGGTGAACTGAAGGGAAAGTCACTATTTTTGACATTACTTTCATTTCATCGTATATGTACCGGTATCTAGTAGTCTAGTATCATATTTGGATTTCTTGACGTTACTCAAGTTTAGTTTTGCACTATTGCTTCCAACCTGGTACTGGATAACCAACGGTAGACACTATGCAACTGGCTTACCCTGGAAGTCAATCAGAGAATATGACCCTCTGTTGATTGGATTTAGGATAATAGTGCAGGCAGGGGTTACCAATAACTAATTATGTTTATCAGAGTTACACCTCAGTGATCAAATCATTACTGGTCCCTCTATATTTCTTTTCTACAGTCTGCTAACAGATGATGTTCTCAGCAAGTTTCTTTAGCTTCTTTTATCTAAATTGTATTGTGAGAATCCCTTTCACAATCAACAGTACATGGACTGGTCAAATAAATAACTACTAATTTACACACATTTGGGTAAATATCACTGTCAGTTACCAAAACAGTACCGGTAGAACTATCAACACCCATATCTTTGTTGGAGACCATCAACTGTTTACAATTCTCCATTCCAGCCTCAGTAGAATTTTGATCAACAACTTGGGCATATTCTTACCATCCTTACAAGATTTTGGCACCCCTAAAATGTTAGATATCTAGTAAAGTTTAAAGAAATCATGAATGCAATTTCCAAACGTTTCCACTATTCACCAAAACGTTATAAGAACGTTTAAATTTAAATAGCACTTGGGAAGTGTTAAAGGAAGACAGAACATAACTTTGAAGCAAATGTCCGTATAAGATACCTTTCATTTCACAGATCAGTAACCTCAGTGATCAGTTGCGTTAATGGTTTGTCAACCTTCTTTCAGAGTCTGTTTTCAAAAAAAGTAAAGGCAGTCACACAATTAATTTTGATCAGATCACAAAACAAATCAACATGCATCTGTATGACATAATGAGTAATCCTTGTACCAAGTTTGAATGAAATCGCTCCAGGCAACTCTGAGATATCTGCATGAACAGAAACACGCAAGCACGCATGCACACACAGACATGACCAACCTATAAGTCCCCCCAAACGGTGTCTTATGGGGACTAAAAAGTAGGCATAGCTATGAGGAGTGCTTTCTAAGAGTTCCAAAAATGCTAAATAATATTTTCAAAATTTTAACATTGCATATTTATGCTTCATTACTTTTTTGATAGTTTAGTAAAAGCATTCGAATTATTTTTGTTTGGCTCTAATAATATTATTCAGAAAGCAAAGTACCATCTAACATTGGTAATGAATAATGTTGATGGTAACGTTACAAAAACCATAGCTGAACTTCATTTTCTCATCATTCAAAATTTTTCCACTATTAACAAAAGAGCTTTTGAAATTTAAATAGCATTGGGAAGTGTTAAAAAGAAGACAGAACCATAACTTTAAAGCAAACATTCCATATAAGATAGCTTTAATTTCACAGATCAGTTGTGTTAATGGTTTGTTAACTATCTTTCAGAGTTTGTCTTCAAACAATGTAAAGGCAGTCACACAGCTATTTTGATCAGATCACAAAACTAATCACCATACATCTCTTTCACATAAGGAGTAATCCTTGTACCAAGTTTGAATGAAATTGCTCCAGGTATCTCTGAGATATCTGCCTGAACGGATGCAAGCAAGCACGCACAAACATGACCAAACCTATAAGTCCCCCGAACAGTGTCTTATGGAGACTTAAAAGTAGCCATAGTTATGACGAGTGCTTTCTAAGAGTTCCAAAAAATGATAGATAATATTTTCAAAATTGTAACATTGCCTACTTATGCTTCATTACTTTTTTAATATTTTATTAAAACCATTTGAATTATTTTTGTTTGGCTCTGATAATATTATTCAGAAAGCAAAGAGCCATCTAATATTGAGGATGAATAATGTTGATTGAAACGTTACAATAACCATGGTTTAATGTCATTTTATCATCATTCAAATGAGCACAGTTTATACACAACCAACATACACACACTGACTTTTTGCTAAGAAGATTAAACATGTCGGTATACTCCCAGCTTCCCCCCCCAACCACTAAGTAAAACAGCAATGAAATGGTTTTTGAAAAGTTACACGATTGCTACAAGCAAAGTGTAACACAAGCCAAACTAAAGTAATAAGACCATATTTGAAAGCAAGAGTATCTTTACTATGAATACCATTGATTACCAAGGGGTTGTACATACTCAAGTAAGATTAAATTTATGAAGAGTTCAGAAAGACTCCTATATAGTCATATATACATCTTATGCTAGATAATTTACTTGTGAATTTTTTGTCCGTCAGACCTACCAATAGTGCCAGTGACCTTTTCAAAGGATATATTATTATTTATATCTTTAATTCACTCTTCAGGATGGATTAACTCCACTACACTATGCTGCCTCAAATGGCCATAAAGATGTTGCAGACATTCTCATTGGAGCTAAGGCAAACCTAGAAGCTCTCACAAAGGTAAATGTAACTCCTAAAGCAGAAAGTTATTATGGTGCGCTTCCATTGTTTGCTAATTTGTACGGGTATACATGCCGACCATTGACACATTTGTTTTTTTAATAATTGGGATAACCTTACCAGTGTTCATGCTAGGATATTTTTTTGGTGGCCACATTCCGTAAGTTAGGCGAATTTAGTCCAGACATGAGGCACACTTTGTAGTATCTTTATTACTTAAGGTAGCTTTCCGCCTTCGCGATGACCTCTTTTGAAACGCGAAGTTTGCTATCAAGTTCGATATGTCTAACCAAGTATAATATATCACCTGAAAGCTACTTCTGTGAATTTTTCTGTTTAATCAAGAAAAATAATGGGCAATGAATTTTCATGAAGATATTAGTGAAAGTGTTAAGAAAGTCGGTAAACTGACGTAAAAATTAAGTCAGAGCGGAAGGGGGCTATTGTCTAGGTACCATCGAGTAATTGCACTTCAGAATACTGGCTACAAAACTGTGTCTGAGATTTTTGACAAAAGCCTTAGTTTTTTCAGAGTGCTGAATCAAAGTTTATCAACCGATTAGACTCACAATGCCGTCTAATTAAGCAGCGATAACTCGACTCTAAAGGCCTACATTTAAAAACTGAGACACTGTTTTAGAGACAACTTATTCGACAAATATCTGTGAAAATCTGGTGAACTTCCATTCACACGTTCTCGAGTTAAACTCTTTTGAGCGTGCTGAAAAGTGACAAAAGGCCGAACTAAGAAAATGGCGAGTTAGTGAATTGGTTCGGTTTTTCCATTATGAATGGCCATAAACAATTTACTCGACAGATAAAACACCAAAACAAGATAGATCAACGTTTTAGCCAAAACAGTATTTTCACTCATTAAAATCAGTGTCAGCTGTTAAAATAAGGCTAAAAAGGGCGAATTTCGGGAGCGATGTTTCCTCTCAGAGCACAATGTACACAGTGACCGATGACTAAATAAACTTGAGGAGTGTCCAGGAAGGGATTATGCATAATAATGACATATTAGCTGTAAGATGTACACAGAATATTAACTGTGAAACCTAACTGTTGGGACTGCTATGGCATCTCGATGCCGTCTACACAAGCGTAAATATAATGCAATATTATGTCAGCATTCGATCCAGGGAAGGGTTCATATCCGCGGAAGGTTCTAATAGAGCTATCCCTATAATGAGTGACATAACGAATTGAATATCGTTGACACCACAGCTAAAAGAACCTGCATTCATATGTAGATAAAGATTGGCA